>NW_017619273.1:5994015-6289015 GCF_001879475.1 Ipomoea nil | reverse complement strand
ACTCGGAGTGGGGTACTACAATTGTCACTGAGCCTCCTGAGGATCGGGGTACTACAATTGTCACTGAGCCTCCTGAGGATCTTAGGATACTCCTTCAGGCTACTGCTGGTGGGGCTATCTCGAGAAAAATAAGATAATGTTCGCTGCGCTAGGCACTGTCTTTTTTCACCAAAAAAAAAAAAAATAGAAAGATAAGAGAACCATTACTTTTGAAATTTTGTTAAATCAACTGACTTCACCCAAAAAAAAAAAAAAAAAAAAAACAATCAACTGAGGATATGAACATGAAAAAATGGGTTACTTGTTTTACAAATAGTGTGCTAGTTGATATTTCTATAATTTGGTAGGAAAAAGATTGAGATTAATCTTTGGAGCTATTGCTTTAATTCTTATGAATTGTAGCACAACAATTCTATTCATGGCTATTGCACTAAACATATCAAAATCAAGTCTTCATAGGAGAGTTAAAGAAAACCTTAGAAATCTCACTCAAACACTATACAAGTGTAGAACTATGTTATAGAGGAAACTGTACATCAATCTATAATTAATTTAAATTCCTCTCATAATAATCAATGTTTCATAGATATTCATGATTATGATCATAGAGATTAAAAATGTTTCTCTCAAGAACTTTTCAAATATATTATCTCTTGCCTAATGCTGATGAAACATATCATACTTATAAAAGTAAATGTAATAGTGAAGGGATAAACTGCACCTTAATGCCCTAAACAGTATGTACATATCTGAAGCAATAAACTACCAGTGGCCTTGCACCCAAAAGGCAACGGAAAATAATTGCTGATGAAATATATGAATCAAACATTATCTGGCCAAAATTCCCTGTAGAATTCCATCACTAGTTCCTTCTCTTGCAACTGCTTCTCAAACTCCAGTATTTTCTTCATCTTTTTAGTAAGAGCTTTCGTTTTCTTTTTCACCGGCAACTGAAAAAAAAAAAAAAAAAAAAAAAAAAAAACATGATTAGTATTATTCCATGCCAAACCAGGCCTGGTTTTATATATACCAACTGATAAAAACATGCAAATTGACTAAGAGAAATGAATATTAATAAAAATTGTGTCACATTATTCTTATGTCATCTATCAATCACCATTGGATCCATCTTTTACAGAAATCAACTCCCTCATGGTCCAAATTACATAAAGGGCAGAGTGAAAATCGTAGAGGGAGCATGGGATACCTTCACTTGCTGGCATTAGAAAAGAGCAATAGATTATCCCCTAGTTCCCACAACTAGAGGATAAAAAAGTTCTTTTCATATCCAATTCAATATTCTTGTACACAAATCATGTAATCAAAAACTCTAATAAAAGCTCCCATAGATGATGATGATAAAAACTGCTACAGCTATTAAAGAAAAAAAAAATTAATTAATTAAAGATTTCACTATAATTTTCTGAAAGGCAAACAACATCTTACTTTAACTTCCTTCCCAGCTTTTTCACTCTTTGTATGCTCACTTGCCTTCTTTCCTTTATCTGCTCCCAAGCCCCGCTTATTCCTCTTTACACATCCTTCTACAGGCTCCAACCTGCCCTGTTAGCACAAAACTTGTTAGAAATTTTCATAATCTCATATTGGAAACAGGTGCTGTATAAGCACATATATATAGCAAAAACAATTCATTTGTTAGATGGAAAAAGAAGAGGTGGGGGGCAGTGGTTAATTTACTTTGCTAAAAGCCTAAAACCACTGTACTCTCTATCTTTGCATTCACAAAAAAAGACCTAATTGTAAGAAACTGCTTTAAACACTATAAGCCAAATAAATACAGAAACATCTCACATCAATTAAGAAGACACTTTGCAAAATGATTCTTTCCTTCCAGTTTGGAAGCACATTATTTAAACACAGACAAGAATTAAAGTGGCAAAATAAGTTGCCACAAAAAACCAGTAATTAAATTTATTTTGTTTTTAAGATAAGCTTAAGGTTTCATACTCCCACGGTTACTCCCTTACACACAACCCTGGAGTTCTCCTCTGCCAAAAAATTAGAACAAAAGTGTCATAAACAATTAAGAAATCTCATGGAATAACAGGACTCCGCGTGCCTATGAACCTCAAAGAGAGTAAGAAAAAGATAAGACCATTTTCAGGAAACATGAAATAAATAGGACAGCTTGCAGGATGGGAAAATCAGTAAAAAGAAAGTCTAAAATGCCTCTTTCTGTTTAATGTGACTGCATTAGTTTTTATGGAGAGAAAAAGAAACATTTAGAAGGATTAACACTTAATAGAATCAGTTTATGCCTTCTTAAGCGCACTATTTGGTACAATTTTGTGAATAAGATATGTTACACCATATACTTATCAAACACTCCATAGTTAAAAGTATAAAACATGAGCTCCTAAGCTTCACCTTATAAAACAGCAGGATATAGATATACATCCAAGAACCAACCAGAAACTTTCAAATGGTACCAAAAGAATGCTAAAAAGGTAATCCTCTTAATTTCCATCTCAAAAACTCCAGAAACGCAAACAAGGAGTTGTCACTAGCCTTCAGTTTTAAGCAATTTGGTTTCATTTATTTATATATTTTGAGACAATTTGACAACAATTCAAGTGTTAACAACACAGCGGCAGTGAAAACGAAAGCCTAAATTGAAAAGTAACTGCAACACCAATTGATAACAATACAGAAAAAAACAGAAATTGACATATGAAAACTTAAAATGAATGGCGGAAATTTAACCAACCTGTTCGGCAATACCGAGTCCAGTTCCTTCTTTCCAACCATGCTTCTTTAGCAACTGCAAAACAAGGGTTCACGGTGAGCAAGGCAAGTGACATTGAATATTCAAAACCTAGGGATTGAGGTATGGGGAGAGAGATGCAAACCTGAAAGCCAATATTAGAGGAATTGATAGGAATTGTGTTTGATGCGCCCATGTTTGAACTACTACGGCTATAATGATCATCCATAGCTCCGGCGCCCAAACCCGTAGTCGGAGCGGCGGCGCCCTCATAGCCGTCCGAACCCATAGCCGCCAAATCAGTTGAGCTCTTAATCAATGTTTACTAGAGGCAAAACCCTTCGCTTTCCTCTCAATTTCAGGAATGATACCAGCGAAACCAGATCAGTATTTGAATTTGAGACAGATTGATTGAATCAATCACCACTCGATAACGTAGAGGAATAACGTTAATCGACGACCGACTTCACCATCTCTTTTGCGATAATTTGCACTTTTGCTCCAACATAAAGAGTAAAATACATTTCGACCCTAAACTGCCCAACTTATCACTTAACCCCCACGCAATTTTTCTTTTCACCTAAACACCTTTTCCTATCTTTCCCCAAAATAATTATTTGGGAAAATGGTCAAACCGGCCTTCGAACTTTAACTAAAAAGTTAATTAACTCAATTTTTTAAAAGTGTAATTACACACATGAACTATTCATTTTGATGCAATTAAGCTTAAAAATAAGTAAATGACCTGATATCACAGGTCATTAGGTGTCCTGCAACCTCCGGCGAAAATTTCTAGAAAAAAAGTGATCGGCAACTGGTGAACGGTGACCAGTCATGAAGTTCCGTGATCGGCGACCGTTCGTCATCGCTGGTCACTTTTTTGCTTGAAATTTTCATTGGATGGTGACTGGATTCCTAGTGACATGTGATAGCAGGTCATTTACCGATTTTTAGGCTTCATTACATCAAAAATGAATTGTTGATGGGTGTAATTGCACCTTTAAACAGTTGAGGAGGCTAATAGACTTTTTAGCTAAAGTTCGAGAGCCTATTTGACCATTTTCCCTAATTATTTCTCTAAGGCCCTGTTTGGTTCGCGGAAAATATTTTAGGGGGAATGGAGTTTAAATTCCATTGAAAAGTAATTACTAGGAATATGAATTTCATTGTTTGATTTGTGGAAAAAAAATTATTTTGGAATATCAATTACATTGTTTGGCTGGATTTAGAATTGTACGGAATAATGAGTATAATACATGTATATCCCTACAAAATAATAAAAAGTAATAGTAATTAAGAAAGAACAAGAAGGGTAATGTTGGTTTTATTGATCACTGGGGTAGTAAAATAACGGGCCAACACCACTGAAAAAGTAAACTTGTGGCCGGAAAACAAATGCTTCGTGTTTATTGTGGGAAGATGAAAAGCTTAACCCTTTTTCAGGGTTTACAATGGGGTATTTATACAATAATTAATGAGCCTAATTTAGGTAAGTTCTTATTGCCAAAAGTACACTTGATCTCCTTTCATATTTTACTGATTTCCCTTCATAAACTCAATTGATCTCATATCCTTACTGCTTATGAATTCCACAAAATCCGCCTACCAAATCGCCTAAGGGTCCTGCCGCATCTCTGGTACTGATCTGAGTCCCTGAGGGAGTTGGCTACCTTATCTTCCGACAGGTTACACTGCATAGTCGCCCCTTGCCCCCTTTTCCGACTGCTCTACGCCTTTGCCCCTTGGTTCAGGTCCATACCCCGACTGCCTACCTACCCCTCCGATTGCTTGGTTACTCCTCCGACTGTTGATTCCTCCCGTCCTGGCAATGACTGGTTGCTAATTGAGCCGCGAGGACGCTTGAGGCGCTCATCCAAACACCCGAGCGACTAAGTCCCTTCCCCGGTCGGCTACTGGCCGAGAACTAGGGACTTTTGGTTGGTTTGGCATACTACTGGGTATGCCCATCCGGTCCACCTTCCCGCTAACTGACTTCCCCTACTTCCTGCTCTTGTGCTTATCTACGGCCTTATTTATTGCGTTACCTGACCCCCGAGGTGTATTGGGCCATTTTTGCCCTCCATCGGGTAAAATAGTCAAGTCATCTCATTTTTCTTCTCAACTTACATGGAAAACAAAATCAAATGTCTTATAAAGAATTTTGTTTTTCTCAAATGTGAGGAATTCATTTTCCAAAAGGAAAATGAATTCCATGAATCAAACACCAAAAAACAATATTTTCCTCCACTTTAAAAAAAATATTTTTCATGGAAAAACTTTTCCATCCAACCAAACATCCCCTAATAGTCAATACAAATATTTTTAACAAACATTACTTTATTATTACATAAAACTATAAATTATCAATATTTGTAAATATAATTCTTAATTATATAATAATAATAATAATGATAATGTATTTTAATATTCAATGATAAGTGTAAAAATATATTTTATAAATTTATATATTGATATATATTGCAATTTATAGTTTAAAAATATATATATTTCACATTTATGAATAAATATCTTATAATAAAGTAGCAATATTTGGATTTAATGTTCGTGTATTTTAAAATATGTTATGAAATATATTAAATATTGGAATGTTTTAATATATTATTTCATATTATTTATTTGTTTTAATCCTATCCATACGTTAGATATTTAAATAGAAAAACACTTGCCAAGCACTCTGTCCTCATATGACATCTTTGTGACTCTCATTGAGGGAAGATTATAGGACTGCTGGTGGGGTATAAATAGATAAAGCTATTATTTTAAGCCCCCAATTACATTTTTTTAGTTTAATGACCTAATTGATATATATTGTAATTTTTGTTTTTACATAGGAAAATAAATGCACTGGAAATAGATAAATATGAAATAAAATCCCCTAAAAATCATGGATACTCAAAAAACGGCCTATTATGTCTTTAACCAATCGTTATGCGTTGGACCCGTGTCCAGCATGCTTGCTGGTCACGGGTAACAGTGCCGTTAGGCACTGTTATCTCTCTCTTTTTTTTTTTTTTTTTTTTTTTTTTAAAATTCAGACCACTTCATTGTAAGAGTATATGTTCATAATTTTATTACTATATGTTAATAACTATACATTCATAACTCCATAACTGTACGTTCATAACTCTATAACTGTACATTCATAACTCCATAACTGTACATTCATAACTCCATAACTGTACATTCATAACTTCATAATTGTACATTCATAATTTTCGAAGCTCTATGTTCACAATTTTAGAGCTCTATGTTCATAATTTTATCACTATATGTTCATAATTGTAAGTTCATAATGTTAGAGCTCTTTGTTCATAATTCGATCAATAACTGTACATTCATAATTCCATACTGTAGATTCATAATCTCATAACTGTAGATTCATAACTCCATAACTGTAGATTCATAACTCTATAACTGTACATTCATAACTCCATAACTGTACATTCATAATCTTCGAAGCTCTATATTCACAATTTTAAAGCTCCATGGTCATAATTTTATCACTATATATGTTCATAATTGTAAGTTCATAATGTTAGAGCTCTGT
Organism: Ipomoea nil; assembly: GCF_001879475.1. Classification (NCBI taxonomy): domain Eukaryota; kingdom Viridiplantae; phylum Streptophyta; class Magnoliopsida; order Solanales; family Convolvulaceae; genus Ipomoea; species Ipomoea nil. Next base: position 6,282,722 of record NW_017619273.1, on the reverse strand, counting down.
GTTCATAATTTCATAATTGCATAACTGTATATTCATAACGGCATAACTGTACATTCATAACGGCATAACTGTACATTCATAATCCAAAAAAAAAAAAATAACGCCGTTAACGGCAAAACGCGCGCGATTTTTTTTTTTTTTTAACTAAATGACGCGTTTTTTTTTTTTTTTAAAAACGACGTCGTTTTGGGCCCATGTCCACAATTCAATGTGGACACGGGTCCAGAGCATAATTTGCCGTCTTTAACTATATTGAGGAGAATGAAACCTAAAAAAAAAAGGGAAATGAAGAAAAGAAAAATATGCACTACCAAAGTTCGTTTTAGCACTCTACACTCCTAGGATTGCACTGAGGCCGTGCTACGAACTCCGCTCTGATTTTTGAGATAGCGATTACGTCTTCCCGATACAATGCCAGACACTTCAACTTTTGGCAGTCGCTAGTCGCACCAACGTCCAAGTGGTGGTCATCGGTGACCGTGCAATTGTTACAAGTCCAGGCTCATTACGGCGGTCGCTTTCGAGTTCTTCCCGGAGGATCTCCCTTACGACTACAAAATAAATACATAATATTAAGATACAATTAAGATTACAAAAGTAAATAATCAATAATCATATCATCTAATCATGTATACAATTCAACCACAAATTTTGCAATTTTAAGCTAATTGTTGATCTTGTGATGCATCATCTTTTTTAATATGATTTATTTATTATGTGTATTTTTTAAACTATTACATAAATACAATCGTTATGTTATAGAACTGTGTCCACCTTGCAAGGTGAACATGTTTTATTTTCATAATTACTTAACTATATGTTCATAATTATAAAGTTATATATTCATAATTTTTGAACTTTATATTCATAATTATTGAACTCTATATTCACAATTACAGAACTTTATATTCATAATTATAAATTTATATATTCATAATTTTTGAACTTTATATTCACAATTATTGAATCTCTATATTCGTAATTACAGAACTATATGTTCATAATTATGTTCACAACTTTATGTTCATAATTATAGAATTATATATCTATAATTTTTAAATTATATATTCATAATTATAAACACTTTTGAAACTATATTCACTTTACAAGGTAGACACGATTCCGCAGCATAATTTGCTACATAAATATGTAGTTTATTTACTTAATATACACCTTCAAATAATAATTATCTACTGACCTTCCTTTTAACCCGAAAATAATAGTTGTAAAATAAAGATTGTTAAGCCCAATCTTTTTATGGGCTGGAGCAAACGGGCCATGTGGTAACGTAAAACCTAGGGTTTTGTTGACGCAGCCTGACTACAAAACCCTTGTGCAATATTCTGCGCTCAATCCCTTTGGCAGAGAGAACAGCGGACCTAAGCACTTCCTGGAAGAGGATCATCAATCGCCATGGTTTCTTCCCGTTACTTCCTTCTTTGTCCATTGTCTTTTTATTCGACATGATATGATTTGAAGGTCCCATACTTAAAATCTATTATCTTTCAGGTGAAGTACTCAAGAGAGCCCGACAATCCCACAAAATGTAAGCAATCGGTATTTCATTTAAGCTAATTTTCTGCTCATGCGTTGTTGTGGTTTGTTTGATTATGCGAAAGTCTGCTTTTTTATGTTATTTTACATCTGGGATTTAGGATTTTACTGCTAATGCTTGATTTTACTGTTGTTTAACCTCATATCTCCTTATTACAGCCTGCAAAGCCAGGGGTTCTGATCTTAGAGTTCATTTTAAGGTACTTTTTAATCTTCTGTTCTTTTTGAAACTTCGATTTCTAAGTGTTTGGCTTTTAATTTCGATGGGTTTTCTTGCACCTATTAGCTTGTTTTCTGCCATATCTTAATGTATGGGTTCAATCATCGTTGTATGTAAGAATTTTTAGTGATAGGAAATTGGGTTGTTAAATTGGCTAGGACTTTGTATGATTAGCTCGGATTCATGACTAGAGAGGCTTGTTTATAACTTGCACTTGTTTTGTAGGATAAACTGATGACAACTTCTTGCTTTGAACTGTTCTCTAGTAGGTGTTAGGGATATAAACTGGCAATGTTATTGGCTAGGTTTTGTAATGTGTTACCTGGTCTGGTTTGACATTTTTAAATGCATTGATGGAAATAAGGTATTTTGTGTACTGGCCCTGTGCTACTCTTTCACTTTGCTTGAAACAGTTATCTGCAAAGCTTATTTTTGGTGAGGCTGGGCAACTGTGTTCATTTCTTAAGCTCAAAAGTTTCTAACAATCATCTTCTCATATCATGATAAGTGGTGGGTCCCCGTAGTGGGCACCCCCACCCGGTGGGGGTGGGAGGGGGTGGGAGTGGTTAAAGTCCACCCGATGCAGGGTGTGGGGCGGGTGCGGGTGGAGAAAATATAAGGTGGGTAGGGTGATGGATGTAGCCCTCCCCAACCAACCAACCCCCGACTCATTGCCATCCCTATGTTTGGGTGACGAGGGAAACCCGCATCCACTACTTGAGGGATGCACATGGTAAACTTCGCCTTGTGACCCTAGCCAGCAAAGGACCACAAGGATGTTAAACCAGCCTAGGTTGCCCATAGCTGACCAATTCAAACCAAGAGGGTTAGGATTTGAACTTTAGACCTTATTGTTACAAGTTTGTATCCGTAGCCATCTTGGTTGCTATTTATGATTTTATGGTACATCTGTCTTGTCTTATCACAATTTTCATGAATGAGTTACTTGTTAAACCAGATTCCAACTATCATTGTGCGATTTGACATATTTTCTATCTCCTCCATATGTTCAGAACACAAGGGAAACAGCGCATGCTATCAGGAAGCTGCCTTTAACAAAGGCTAAAAGGTACTTGGAGGATGTTTTGGTCCACAAGCAAGCCATTCCCTTCACTCGCTTCTGCAGAGGTGTTGGAAGAACTGCTCAGGCAAAGAACAGGCATCCAAATGGACAAGGACGTTGGCCTGTGAAATCAGCTAGGTTTATTCTGGATTTGCTCAAGAATGCTGAGAGCAATGCCGAAGTATGACCAATTTCCTCTATACTTGTTTGTCTAAATATTCTTATATCATACTTTGCTCACGGTTTTATGGGTTCATCTTTTTAGGTTAAAGGCTTGGATGTGGATTCACTTTTCATATCCCACATTCAGGTAAACCAAGCTCAGAAGCAACGACGCCGCACATACCGTGCTCATGGAAGAATTAACCGTATGTATCATATGTCCCATTCTCCGTTTCACTTGATTTCATGTCTATTCACTCCTGCACAATTAATGGGAACATTTATTCCTTTACAGCCTATATGTCATCCCCCTGCCATATCGAGTTAACTTTGTCTGAAAAAGAAGAGCCTGTCAAGAAGGAGGTGAAGTCATAGAAAACTAGACAAAATATTGTGTTACTTCTTTATTTTGCTGTAAATTACCCACTAAATTATTGCTTCTTTTTGTAGCCTGAATCACAATTGGCAACCAGCAAGGCTAGGAAGGCTTAAGGCATCTGTGCTTTTTTCACCAGTGATTTACAAACCTTCAAGAATTGAACGATTCTGATACTTTCTTTTGCTTCCTTGTGTTTGGACACTAGTTTATTTGCAGTATGAACAAGTTTTGTTTTAGGAGATATATTTCCTTTCCTGTATTGTTTGATACTCTCTGAGCTTTCCCTTTTTGATAGTATTTTTGGGGTCATTATGCTGTTCATCTTGTCTTAATTATCTCATATGCAAAACTGAGCAGAAATTAAAAAAAAAAAAACAAAGAAAATTTGACATTGAAAAATAAAAATCAAGAGTACATTCATACAATGATGTGATATATGCATATATACCAATTAAGGTCAGCCAGATAGTTTATCAATCTGTCCTAAATACAAAATTATACAAGCTTTAATTCTCTAATCTTCAACTCTACCTGATATGCTTTCAAAATCTCTTCCAATGATGCCCATTTACTTATCTTTCTCCACAATCCATCCATCCTGTATATATTCTGAGTTCAACTCAGACTCCAGCTTGCATCAAACAATCGCAAGAGTTGGTCTTTCTCCGCCTTTCCTTTCTTCTTTTTCTTCACATTCTTCCCTCTGGAGATTTCCCCTCTAGCCCCAAAAACCATGGATTTAGCAGGCTGATGATCCTCCGGGGCGCTGTGTTTCTTCGTTTCTTTATGATCTTCGATGGGAGTTTCTCTTTTTTCCGTAGAACCCTGCAACACTTCGGGTGCCTCCTCTTCTTTCACCCCTTTGGTCAGGACTTCCTTGTAGCTACACTTGCCATGTCCAACTGAATCGGCCATGATGGGCAGCCAGGAATCGATCAAGAAAGATGTGTCCGTGTTGTCTGTTACGGTGCTTCCTGAGGTTGAACTCACAGGGCTGGATATCGGATCGGTGTCCATGGATTGCATGGAGAGATTGGAGACGACAAGGCTGGTGTAGCTGGTGGTGGTTTCTGTTCCCGAAATGGTTGGACAGACATCCTCGGATAATAATGGAACGTGTGTTGGAGGATCAGTTTGATTATCTTCTCGGGGGCAACAGGCCTTCTTGTCGTCTATCGGTTCTGGTTCTTCTGAATTGTTGAGGTTGTTGTTGTTGTTGTTGTTGTTATTGTTGTTCTGGTCGAGGTTGTCATTATTATTGCAACTCATATCCATTGTTATCTCTTTTTCCCGAGTGGTATTAGGCCCCGGCCCCCAGTAGGTAAGAGCAGAAATCCAGAAATCCAACCAGGCTATCAAATGCACCAAACCCCAATCAAGAAAGGGGACTTTCTGCACTATCATGGGGAGTTTGTCCAATCCATCTTCAACTTTTCTTGGGAGGAACAATGTGGCACAGGCAAGCTCCTCAATCTTGTCAAACAGGCGAGCAGACGGTGGGAAAACAACCTCGGCAATCCTCTCGGATTTGAGGATATAATCATCAACCGATCCCAAGAAAGAAAGCAATCGAATCTCTAAGCCATCTATGGAGGGAAGCGTGGCGATGAAAGTAGAGAAATACTCCATTTTTTGCAACAACATTGATGATCCTATAGGCCCCTTCATCTCCACCATTATTCTTGTGCAGATAATGTGGGCAATTGCTAAGAATGCAGCTCCACATGTCTGCAACACACGAATCCTCGTCATTTTCGATTTACTCAATGATGGATGATATGATCTACCTGTTCATAAGCTCCAGTGTTACGTTATTGTCAATTGATGAACGAACGAGAAATAATTTTGCAGTTATCCAAAGGAAAGATGGAGGGAAATTATGATATGATGCTTCATTCATGCCATTGAAAATTTTCAGATCCTTAATTTTCTTCTGAGAAACCTGCGGTTTGTGCATTTATACAAGTAGAAGGAAGGGAAGTTGGGAAAATGATATGATAATGGAGGGACAATATGAGTACTGGCTCTTGTGGCCTAAATTTGAATTTGACTGTTACAACACTTCTAATTATCTATTATAACTAGGCACTAAAATGACTAAACATTAATTAATAATTGAATGGACAAAAACATATATAACTCGTTTACTAACTAACTAGAGAATATTTTCAGTTTTCTGATAATTGAAAAATTGGAGAATAGAAAATAAAAAGTCATGTTAATTATACAATTTATTAATTTGAATAGGGGAAACATCTTTTCAACATACTTTTTTTTTTTTTTTTTTTTTTTCCAAATGAAAAACAAAACTTTTATTGCCTATTTTATTAGGACTCTTGAATTTTAGGAGTAATGATTTTTTTTTCTTCTATATTTTCTTGTCAAAAGCGATGTATGCTAATTAGTTATACATAACGCAGCTATTGAGGTCAAAATAATTCGTACAAAAATAGTGTAGTGTCATGACATCCGTTAACATTTTAAATGGGTAGTCATATATAGGTTCGAATTGATGGAATCTTAAATTCTTTAGGTTCAAAATGTTTGAAAAAGTATAGAACATATATTATTTGTAAAGAATTATGAGTATTATTTAAAAAAAAAACAAAACAAATTTAATTGGATGAAAACAATAAACAATTGTCTCTCAATTGCAAGTAACAAATTGTGAGAAATAAAATTGGGTGCAAAAGTTTAACCATCAATACATATGTAAAAACTGCATAATATATAATGTGTCACTATTAGTTTACTAATTTGTATCGCCAACATCATCGAAAATAAATGCTAATGGCCATGGCAGCATGTAAAAGTGACAAATTTGTTCATATTGTAACAGCATTGGGGACACTCCACATTCTCAGGAATTTTGTTAAAATTGGATGGGTATTTCAGAGCACAATAACGGTGGTGATGTGAAGTAGAAGTTGAAGCAAGCATCTCATGATGATCTTTGAACGCCTGGTCAAACCCTTTGGCAATGGCGTTGTCCTTCCATTTTTCATATTCATTCATGACTCTCAACATTTTGTCCCCTAAGTCACATAAAATTATTTTGTTCCCTTTGGCTAACAAAACCCATTCTCCAATTGTTGATCCTTTAGCCTCAAAAGCTAACAATTTTTTTAATCCTTCCACAATTTCGTCACTCTTCTCATCGTTTAAGAATTGAATTCTTGACAAGAATATACTTTGCAGTCGTGTCCAAAAAGGTTTTGCATGTGAGGGACGAAGACATCCGTCACAAATACGATCTCGAACAACTGTTAATAATACTTTAATGTTGGTACCCATGTAGAACATCGCAAGTGCTAATTGTGGATTAACACACAACACCTTTGATTGGAATTCTTTAACCCATTTTATGTCATTCCCTCCCATCAAAAAAATGTACTTGTTATCATCAACCTGGGAGATTAAAATAGGTTAGTGTTATAAAATTAATATTGGTATAAATTTTAAGAAAAAAAAAAAAAGAAGAGGAAAAGCTATCATCAATTGATTGTTAATTAGATTTACTTTGGTCAGAAAATTCACAAATATTTTAATTGAAGTACTAGTATGATACATAGAAAGTTGTGGTTGAATAATGAATATGAACAAAGTTTATTTCTAACATAATTTTTTTAAATATCATATAAATGACAACTAGTTATAGCAAAAAATAGTTAGTGATATTGATGTTGCACGTACCGATTTATTTATCAGTTCATCATGCCTGAATATCAGAAGTTTAGTGCACCAAGTTGCTTCCTTCCATTGATTATTTTCCCTTTCAAACGTGTAAATATTGCTGTAAATCTATTGACTAAAATAAATAAGTAATGTCATCTAATTCAAAATTCTATAAAGTCCAAAAGTGCAAATTAAAATATAAAATTTTGAAGGAAAAAATTATAATTAATTAGATATTTACATTTATTTCTTATAATAATGATAAGAAGAGATTGAATATGTCATAATCAATGTCATCTAGAGTATTTTTTATATATATATAATTCTGAAACTAAATAATAAAATAATTAAGTATTAATTTGATATTACGGAATAACAGTTTAAAATAAACGTACCGGATCAGTTACGCGAATAATAATGCCATGTAACCAATCATTCATCTTGCTATTCATTTCACCTGCAAAATCACTTATCTCTCTATCAATATCAGGCACAAAATCCCTAACATCCAAAGTCCTTTTCTTGAGCACACTTTCTAATAAAGGAACTATGCAATCTTCATTGGCACTTGTATCTGTAGTATACTCCGTAAATACAACACCAAGTCTTATCCATATCAAATGCATTGCATTGTGGTGAGTAATCCTTCCATGATGATCCAGTGAGATAATGATAGGCTCACCTCCAATATGAAATGTTGGGGACACTTTCTCTTTAACAAATCTTGCTAATCCTAGGGATACTGATTTTTCTGGATTTCTCATTGAAACTAAATTTTCTTTATTTACTAAACCTCTAAACTGCTCTTTCATATTTTTATTAGTTGTCCATGATGTAGGACAATCTAATATTGGAATCCAAAGTGTACGTAGTTTAAGTTTCCACTCAATGTCACCAAGTAGCCTAAGCATATGAGTTTCAATGTCAAGATTTGGTGATATTAACAATAGCAAACCCTTATTGTTCAAGGACTGTAATCCTACCTGCAATTTTGAAGAGGGGCTATGTTTTAGTTAACGAATAATTGTCAATATTTCTATAACTACTAATAACTAACATTCCATCGTATGATGTACAATTTTAATTAAAACATTAACTAGTATTACTTGTCACTTGTCAGTGAATAACATGTTTTTCATTAGATTATTTTTGACAAATCAAATACTATTATTTAATAAGATATAACATGTAACTTAAAATATTTATAAAAAGATTATTATTATTTTTTTTTAGTAGGGGTTGTAGCCATGATTTTTTGAGTCACAGTCATAAGGAATGATAAATGGTAATATTCCTAATAACATAGGGGATGAAGAATAAATTTTAGTGTGCTTAGAATATTTAATTGTTTTATATTAAACCTAAGTACGTACCATTTTTCTTGTCAGGCCATCATATATGAGCTTCTTTTTGTCATGACACTTGACATTGAATAGTAATTTGAGAACATCCAAATTACTAGAAGGAACTGGACTCTCCTCAGAAAATGCGCAACACAATGCTTGGTAAGAATCCTCTTCTCTCTTCTTTTCTGTATATATCAATATTACTAACTGTAATGCTTCAATCAAAATATATGGTTATATACATATTGACAATTTATACATTAATTTTATTTAACAAACCTATTATTGGACGGCATTCTAAAATTAAGTCTTTCACTTTCACAACTAAACTGCACAATTGTGTTCTTTCAAGGCACCTATAACAACAACAACAATAATAATAACCTTAATCAATATTTATTTATTAGAATTCAATAATTAATATTTTTTTTTAATTACATAACATTTGTAATAGCTTGCCTGCCCTACAGCTTAGATATTGAAGTTTGACATGAATTATTTAATTAAATTAAATCAAGTATTATGGCCACACATAGAGCTGTCAAAACGGGCCCAACCCGTCGGGTTGGGCCCGTTTAACCCGTATTTTACACGGACTGGGTTGGAGGATTTCCAGCCCGTCCCGTTTCCAACTCGTGGGAGATATGGGTTATACGGGTTGGCCCGTGGGTTACATGGCCCGGCCTGTATAACCCGTATCCCCACCCATCCCACCCCCAAATGTGTTGTATAATTTGGTATTTTATTAATATTTAAAAACATAAGACTTGAACCCTTGACCTTTTACTTAACTTATTAAATTATTATTAATATTGAAACCAACTATGCTAAGAACACATGTTAAACATTTTAATATAATTATATATCTATTTACATCATTCACAAGCATTATTAAATATATAATTGATAATTGATTTATATTACATTTATTACAATTAATTGTATCTTTATATAAATATTAATTTAAAGTTTATTTATTATATAAATTAAATAAAGTAATAAATTATATATTTTATAAACTTTATAACTTAATAGTATTATAATTACAAAATAAAAAATATTACATGTAAAATATATTAGTATTAAATATAAATTAAATAAATTATAATTATAATTATAATTACATATTAAAAATTAAAATCTAATTTTATATGTGTATATACATATTTGTATATATATAAACATACATATTTGTTCACTGTGGTTAATGTGGTTGATTGTAAATAGTCTTGGCTACTAACTTAGAGGTTATGGGTTCAATTTTGAAGCAATACAACAATAAATATTTTAATCATGTAGATTAAAAAAAAAAAACGGGCTGACTGGCTGGCCCGTTTAGCCCGTCCTACACGGGTTGGGTTGGAAAAATCCCAACCCATGGAAAAACGGGTCGGCCCGTCCCGTCCCGTTTCCAGTTGAACCCGAGACGGGCCTGCCCATATGGGCTGGGCTGGGCCATTTTGACAGCTCTAGCCACACATAATTAAATACATAAAACTAAATCTTACTTAGAATTCGTTCGCGGAAATCGAACAAAATAGGATGTGCAGGCAAGAATACTTGTGAGAATCCAATAGCAAGAGACTGGTATGATTGATGATGAACTATAAGAGGATGATCTTGCGAGCTCAAGAATATACTTAGTGAGATGCAAGAGTGATTTGATAAACTGGACATGAGAGGGCGTCATAGGAGTAGGGATTCCCTTGACATTTGCCAACTTGGTACCCAATCCCTTGTGACCATTAACAAAGCTAAATTCTCCGTAGTTGACGGAGAATGCCGCCAGCATCATCAAAATCTTGACTTCCCATGAAAATATAGATAACATTTTCATAAAGTATATTACAGTTGTGTGTTGATCCGCATTATCCCGACACTTTAATGAGGTCTGAATAATATCACATTTTAAAAAACAAGTATTATAACATAATCTATATATTATAGTATTTGATTGGAAAACATAACCAACATATTATAATATTTAATTTGATTGGAAAAGTTAATGAAAGAAAATGTTCACTTTAATTTTTTTTTTTCAAATAAATAAATAAAAATCACTGCACCTCAAAGTAAAGTCGTTTTATCTGAGATGGAATTTCCATGTCTTTAAGCTCCTCATTATTGGGGTCAACTTCACCAGAATCCTTGTAGTCAAATAGCTCTTCATCAGACTCCTCAGCATATTCTTCCTCATCAGATTCTTCATTGGACTCCTCGTCTTCAGGAATGGATTTTCCAACAGTCTAAATGAACCATAAATGCATCATTCAACACAACAAATGAAATGGAAAATAGTAACTATTATGCGACGCAATACACCAACAAGATACATGGTTTAATTAAACTGAATTGGTTGTGTTGTTTAAATGTATAAAGTAAGAAATAAATAAACTAACCTTAAAAGGACAAAGGATGTTTTTGACAGAATTAAAGATAAAATTGACTTGAAAGTCTTTACTATTATCGGGATTATGAGTAGCCATAATTTCTTGCATGATAGTTTCATGATTAATGTGTGAAACTACCATCTCAGATATAGGCAAAGGCTGATTGGATGCCATTTCTAAGAATTTGGGAGAAGAAAGATAGCTCTGATCTGTGGGAAAGAGACAATTGGGCTGTTTAATTTGTGAATCAATTGTGTGGCTATCCTGGTATATATATAGCAACAGATATCGAATATTTTAATTTATTTGTTTGGAGTCAATCATGAAAGTTCATAAAAATTTGATGAAATTAAATAAAAATTCTTTTACTCTTTCTTGTAATGCACTCCAAGTATAGATAAAGAGTGAAGAAAATATATGGGGTAACTTCAGTTGAGTTGGTTGGATTGTTGACTTGATAACCACAAAATTCTAAATTCGACTTCTAATGATAAGAACAATCTATTGACCTTCTCAATTTGGATGTCAGTTATTCACAACTTCGACCATTTTATCTTCCTTGCCCTTTAAGTCATAAGGCGGACTTACCCTATCGTGTGGAAACATACAATGTTAACGCATGCGGCATAAGGGTGACTAAATTAATTAATCACACGATTGAATGATGAAATGGTGGAGCTTAATTGTCAAATTAAATATAAGTGGAATTGTAGAAACTATCCCCACTATGCTCTCCTTTAATTTATTGATCGTTTATGTTTTAACTAGGGATGGCAATTCTACCCGCACTCAATGGGTTCCCCGCATTCCCGCCCCTACGGGTTTTAAAATACCCGCACAATTTGGGTAATGGGTGCGGGTATGGGGGGAATTTTTTATATCCGCGCGGGTATGGGGGCGGGTGCGGGGGGAGGTATCTCCGCCCCGCACCCGCACCCGCACTTATATATATTGTTATTTGTATTAATTTATTATATAAGTTTATGTATATTTTATAATTAAAATGCATAATGAATTAAACTTCTTAGTTTTTTGTTAATGAAAATTATATAGGAACAACACAAATAACAAAATGAGTAAACACTTAATACAATTTATACTACCAACACAATTTTAGTTCCAATTAATGATTAACTTCATTGGCTCTTATTAAATTTTAGAGTTATGTTCAAACTTATAAAAAAATCCATATGATAATTAGAATTGTAGTATAAAATTTTTATTAGATTTAAGTGTAATATTAGTAATTGAAGTTGCGGGTTGGGTATTACCCGCACCCGCAAAACCCCCACAGGGGCGGGTATGGGGTTGGAATTTCATTACCCGCGCGGGTGCGGGTGCGGGTGCAGGGAGTGGATTGGGAATGCGGGTGCGGGTGTGGGGGATATATCCCCCGCACCCACCCCGCCCCATTGCCATCCCTAGTTTTAGCCAATAAATTTTTCCGTGGACTAGGAATACAATTTACATTTTTAATATATTAAAAATATATTATTTGTATATTGAATATACATTATTTGATAGTATATAAAATAATGTACTTTTATTAGGAGCGAATAAAAGAAAACCACCACTTCAAGTATATAAAGCAAAGCATGATGATACTTTGTCTTTATATATAAAGACAAAGTGTCATCATACTTTGCTTTATAAACGATAGGCTATGTATATTTTATTATTTGTCAAGAATGAATAAAAAATCTAACAATGCCCTTTATTTTTTACTCCTAACACACTCCAAGTATGAAGTATAAAGGAAACAAAGAAGCAAATGTGCAACAAATTTTTCATTAAGGAACATTAAAATTAAAGTAAAACAAACATTGTTGGTCCGGCCCTAAGATGTTTGATAATCTTAGTTATAGTGTAAACAGCTTGTACAAACAACTCAGTTGATTCATAAGTGGTAGATTGTGGATAAGGACAAGGACCAAAATGTGTGTTTAATGTTTGCCTAACCTTACATATATAGCATAAGAAATTGAATAGAGATTGGCCATGAATATTTTATTCAATTCGTTAAATCAAATCTTGAAAATTCATTAAAAAAAGCATTGACAAATTAAAATAAGAAACTTATTATTGATTTGTATGTCAACACCAAAATGAATTGTATTATATATTCTTCATAAACTATATCTCCACTATGCTCTCCTTGATTGCTCGCTTATGTTTTGGCCAATAGAGGCGAACTGCACAGTGTATTATTTATTTATTTATTTCTTAAAAGTGAATAAAAGAAAGCCGCCACTTCAAGTATATAAAAGAGACGGTATATATAAAGACAAAGTGCATCGTACTTTGCTTTATAGATGGGCTATATATATTTTATTCTCTAAGAATGAATAAAATATCTCTACATATTTTAAAGGAAACACTACTCTTTATTGATTTAGTTATGTTTTTTTTGGTTACTCCTGACACACTCCAAGTATGAAGTATAAAAGGAGAAAAGAAGTAGAAATGGGCAACAAATTTTCATTTATATGTATCTGCCACTCTAATATCCGATATGTAGTTGACAAATATAAGTGAGATTATTGAAGCAAAAATTGGTTAAAATAAATTGTGTTATTCTTCATAAATAACCATCAATATGCTCTCCTAGTTTGCAAAACATTGTTAGTACTAACAATGTTGTTATCATAGCTTTGATGATAACACGTACATAATGTAAATGATTTTGTCTCTGAATTTTTTTCCAAAAGCACTATTCTTCTGTACTTCTTAATCAAGGTGCTGCTGCAACACTTCAAACATTCTAAGTAATTTTTTTTTTTTTTTTTTTTTTTGAGTTAATACCATCCAGGGTCCTTCGAGTATAGTGGTTCAACCATGTTTAGTCTTAAACTTTCAAATTGACAACACCTGGCCTTTCAAATTTCAAATTGTTATCATCTGTGGTCCAAATTAACTCGATGGTCCTTCAACTATTAACTTGATAGTACCTTGTGCTCGGATGACATGTAATGACTCTCACATATGGGAGGTCATGAGATCGAGGCTCAATGGAGGCGGTGTTGATTCTTTATGTCTCAACAAGTTGAGAAAGTATAAGTATAGATTGTGAGCATATAGCCACTAATGTACAATCCAACTATCAGCTTAGGCTTTTAGTTGAGATGGAGCACATGCTTCAATTTGGTATTAGAGCCAGACCAATGGTCATGGGTTCAAATCTCAGTGCCACTCATATTTCGGGTGTTAAGGAGAAATTTTGCCTTGTGTTCTTGTTTGGGCATCCTTGGGTTGAATTACCACGAGAGTGGAGTTTAATGTGAGGTTGCAAATCCAAATAGCTACGAGAGTGGTATTTGGACACTTTTGTGCATCTCACTTACCCTATGCCTTGATTTAATTCACTAAATCTTAGTATAATATTTGACATCTTAACTTGAATCAACCAAGTTTCGGTCCTTTATTTCGCTTGTCTTATTTGTTATTTGCTTAATCATATCAACCCAACACCTTATTGATAGGCCTAGCTTCTAAAATGGTACTTTTAGCTTGTGCTTAACTCTACTTTGCATCAATTCCTAACATTACAAGAGCCATCTCCAGTGGAACGTTATCTAAACTCTATACTGTGATTTGATACTTGATGGATGTGTGAAAAACGTCCTTATCATCTTGTCAAAAGCGATTAAAAAATAGTATAAGGTTTATACAATTTAATTTAATGGGAAACCTTATATATTATAAAGTAATTGAAAGGAAATTAATTTAATTGCCAACTACCATAGTGTAGTGTGTGATGACGTCCTGTTTGGCGTTTGCCCTTCTATATGGGTGGTTATAGGTTTGAACTGGTGGAGGCTTAGATTCTTTAGTCTCAAAATGTTTTAAAAAGTATAGAATAGATACTACTTTGTAAAGAATCACGAGTATTTCAAAAAATGAAAAATAAAAAATTGAAACAAATTTAATTGGATGAAAACAATAAAAAAAATTCCCTCTCAATTGCAAGTAACAAATTGTGAGAAATTAAATTGGGTGCAAAAGTTTAACCATCAATACATATGTAAAAACTGCATAATAATGTGTCACTATTAGTTTACTAATTTGTATCACCAACATCATCGAAAATAAATGCTAATGGCCATGGCAGCATGTAAAAGTGACGAATTTGTTCATATTGTAACAGCATTGGGGACACTCCACATTCTCAAGAATTTGGTTGAAATTGGATGGGTATTCCAGAGCACAATAAGGGTGGTGATGTGAAGTAGAAGTTGAAGCAAGCATCTCATGATGATCTTTGAACGCTTGGTCAAATCCTTTGGTAGTGACATTGTGCTTCCATTTCTCATTTTCATTCATGACTCTCAACATTTTGTCCCCTAAGTCACATAAAATTATTTTGTTCCCTTTGGCTAACAAAACCCATCCTTCAATTGTTGATCCTTTAGCCTCATAAGCTAGCATTTTTTTTAGTCCTTCCACAATTTCGTCACCCTTCTCATCGCGATGAGTCTCGTTTAAGAATTGAACTCTTGACAAGAATATACTTTGTTTTCGTATCCAAAAAACTTTTGCATTTGAGGGAGGCAAATATCTGTCACAAATATTAATATTGCTTCGAGCAATTGTTGATACTTTAATGTTGGTACCAATGTAGCAACACCCAAATGCCAATTGTGGATAAACACACAACACCTTTGATTTGAATTCTTTAACCCATTTTATGTCATTCCCTCCCATTAAAAAAATGTACTTGTTCTCATCAACCTGGTAGATTAAAATAGGTTAGTGTTATAAAATTAATATTGGTATAAATTTTAAGAAAAAAAAAGAGGTAAAGCTATCATCAATTGATTATTAATTAGATTTACTTTTGTCAGAAAATTCACAAGTATTTTAATTGAAGTACTAGGTATGAAAAAAAAAAAAGTTGTGGTTGAATATGAAAAAGTTTATTTCTAACATCATTTCTTTAAATATTTTATAAATGGCAACTAGTTACAACAAAAAATAGTTAGTGATGCTGTACGTACCCATTTTATTATCATACTATCCTTCGTAGATTGCAGAAGTTTAGTGCACCATGTTGCTTCCTTCCATTGATTATTTTCCCTTTCATGTGTGTAAATATTGCTGTAAATCTATGGATTAAAATGAATAAGTTATAATGTCATCTAATGTAAAATTCTAAAAAGTCCAAAAGTACAAATAAAAATTAAAAATTTTGAAGGAAAAAATTATAATCAATTAGATATTTACATATCTTTCTTATAATAATGATAAGAAGAGATAAGTACTAACTAAATATTACGGAGTAAAAGTTTAAAATAAACGTACCGGATCATTTACGCGCCTAATAATGCCCTGTAACCAGTCATTCATCTTGCTATTCATTTCACCTGCAAAATCACTTATCTCTCTATCAATGTCAGGCACAAAATCCCTAACATCCAAACTCCTTTTCTTGAGCACACTTTCTAATAAAGGAACTATGCTATCTTCAATGCTTTGTGTAGCAGTATAATCCGTATTTACAACACCAAGTCTTATCCATATCAAATGCATTGCATTGCGGTGAGTAATCCTCCCATGATGATCCAGTGAGATAATGATAGGCTCACCTCCAATATGAAATGTTGGGGACACTTTCTCTTTAACAAATCTTGCTAATCCTAGGGATACTGATTTTTCTGGATTTCTCATTGAAACTAAATTTCCTTTAGTTACTAAACCTCTAAACTGCTCTTTCATATTTTTATTAGTTGTCCATGATGTAGGACAATCTAATATTGGAATCCAAAGTGTACGTAGTTTAAGTTTCCACTCAATGTCACCAAGTAGCTTAAGCATATGAGTTTCAATGTCAAGATTTGGTGATATTAACAATAGCAAGCCCTTATTGTTCAAGGACTGTAATCCTACCTGCAATTTTGACGAGGGGCTATGTTTTAGTTAACGAATAATTGTCAATATTTCTATAACTACTGAGCTAACAATAATACTAATAACTAACATTCCATCGTATGATGTACAATTCTAATTAGAACATTAACTAGTATTACTTGTCACTTGTGAGTGAATAACATGTTTTTCATTAGATTATTTTTGACAAATCAAATACTATTATTTAATAAGATATAACACGTAACTTAAAATCTTTATAAAAAGATTAATTTTTTTTTAGTAGGGGTTGTAGCCATGATTTTTTGAGTCACAGTCAGAAATGATAAATCGTAATATTTCTAAAAATATAGGAGATGAAGAATGAATTTTAGTCTGCATGCTTAGAATACTTAATTGTTTTATATTAAACCTAAGTACGCACCATTTTTCTTGTCAGGCCATCATATATGAGCTTCTTTTTGTCATGACACTTGACATTGAATAGTAATTTGAGAACATCCAAATTACTAGAAGGAACTGGACTCTCCTCAGAAAATGCGCAACACAATGCTTGGTAAGAATCCTCTTCTCTCTTCTTTTCTGTATATATCAATATTACTAACTGTAATGCTTCAATCAAAATATATGGTTATATACATATTGACAGTTTATACATTTTATTTAACAAACCTATTATTGGGCCGCATTCTAAAATCAAGTCTTTCACTTTCGCAGCTAAAGTGGACAATTGTGTTCTTTCAACCCACCTATAACAACAACAATAATAGCCTTAATCAATATTTAATTATTAGAATTCAATAATTAATATTTTTTTAATTACATAACACTTGTAATAGCTTGCCTGGCCTACAGCTTAGATATTGAAGTTTCACATGAATTATTTAAACTAAGTACTTACTTAGAATTTGCTCTCGGAAAGCGAACAAAACAGGATGTACAAGTAAGAATACTTGTGAAGATCCAATAGCAAGAGACTGGAATGATTGATGATGAATTATAAGAGGGTGATCTTGCGAGCTCAACAATATACTTAGTGAGATGTAAGAGTGATTTGATAAACTGGACGTGAGAGGGCGTCATTGAAGTAGGGGTTCCCTTGACATTTGCCAACTTGGTACCCAATCCCTTGTGACCGTTAGCAAAGCTAAATTCTCCGTAGTTGACGGAGAATGCCGCCAGCATCATCAAAATCTTGACTTCCCATGAAAATATAGATAACATTTTCATAAAGTATATTACAGTTGTGTGTTGATCCGCATTATCCCGACACTTTAATGAGGTCTGAATAATATCACATTATAAAAATAAGTATTATAACATAATCTACATATTATAGTATTTGATTGGAAAACATAACCAACATATTATAATATTAGATTGGAAAAATAAATAAAAATCAATGAACCTCAAAGTAAAGTCGTTTTATGTGAGATGGAAGTTCCATGTCTTTAAACTCCTCATTATTGAGTTCTCCTTCACCAGAATCCTTGCAGTCAAATAGCTCTTCATCAGACTCCTCATCATATTCTTCCTCATCAGACTCTTCATTGGACTCCTTGTCTTCAGGAATGGATTTTCCAACAGTCTAAATGAACCATAAATGCATCATTCAACACAACAAATGAAATGGAAAATAGTAATTATTATGCAACGCAATACACCAACAACATACATGGTTTAATTAAACTGAATTGGTTACGTTGTTTAAATGTATAAAGTAAGAAATAAATAAACTAACCGTAAAAGGACAAAAGATGTTTTTCACAGAATTAAAGATAAAATTGACTTGAAAGTCTTTACTATTATCGGGATTATGAGTAGCCATAATTTCTTGCATGATAGTTTCATGATTAATGTGTGAAACTACCATCTCAGATATAGGCAAAGGCTGATTGGATGCCATTTCTAAGAATTTGGGAGAAGAAAGATAGCTCTGATCTGTGGGAAAGAGACAATTGGGCTGTTTAATTTGTGAATCAATTGTGTGGCTATCCTGGTATATATATAGCAACAGATGTCGAATATTTTAATTTATTTGTTTGGAGTAAATCATGAAAGTTCATAAAACTTTGATGAAATTAAATAAAAATTCTTTTATTCTTTCTTGTAATGCACTCCAAGTATAGATAAAGAGTGAAGAAAATATATGGGGTAACTTCGGTTGAGTTGGTCGGATTGTTAACTTGATAACTACAAAGTTCTAAATTTGACTTCTAGTGATAAGAACAATTTATTGGCCTTCTCGATTTGGATGAGTCGATTATTAACAACTTAGATCAGTTTATCTCCTTTGTCCTTTAGGTCATAAGGCGAAATTATCCTAAGGTGTGGACAGGGCCGTATTTTAAATTTTGGTGGCCCTGTTCTAGTAAATAAATGTGGCCCTACCAAAATCACAATTTTTAAAATTAATACATGTAAGTTTCGAACCTTTGACCTCCAAGTTAAAATACAACAAATACACACTCTTACCATCTCTTCATAGAACCTTTTAAGTTTAATTAAAAACTTTTAATTTTTATTTATAAACTAGCTAGGTAAAAATTAAATATTGGACCTTTAAAATTTGGGGCCCCTCTAAAGTTGGGGGCCCTGTGCGGTAGCCCAGCTTGCACAGCCTAAAATCCGGCCCTGGGTGTGGAAACATACAATGTTTAACGCATGCATGCGGCATAAGGGTGGCTAAATTAATTAATCACACGATTGAATGATGAAATGGTGGAGCTTAATTGTCAAATTAAATATAAGTGGAATTGTAGAAACTATCCCCACTATGCTCTACTTTATTGCTCGTTTATGTTTTAGCTAATAAATTTTTCTGCGGACTAAGAATACAATGTATATTTTTAATATACTAAAAATATATTATTTGTATATTAAATATACATTATTTGATAGTATATAAAATAATGTACTTTTATTATGAGCGAATAAAAGAAAACCACCACTTCAAGTATATAAAGCAAAGCCTAATGATACTTTGTCTTTATATATAAAGACAAGGTGACATCATGTTTTGCTTTATAATGGCTATGTATATTTAATTTTATTATTTGTCAAGAATGAATTAAAAATTTAACAATGCCCTTTATTTTTTTACTCCTAACACACTCCAAGTATGAAGTATAAAAGGAAACAAAGAAGCAAATGTGCAACAAATTTTTCATTAAGGAACATTAAAATTAAAGTAAAACAAACATGGTTGGCCCGGCCCTAAGGTGTTTGATAATCTTAGTTATAGTGTAAACAACTTGTACAAACAACTCAGTTGATTCTTAAGTAGTAAATTGTGGATAGGGACAAAGACCAAACAGTGTGTTTAACGTGTGCCTAACCTTACATATATAGCTTAAGAAATTGAATAGAGATTGGCCATGAATATTTTATTCAATTCGTTAAGTCAAATCTTGAAAATTCATTAAAAAAAACATTGATAAATTAAAATAAGAAATTTATTATTGATTTGTATGTCAACACCAAAATAAATTGTATTATATATTCTTCATAAACTATCCCCACTATGCTCTCCTTGATTGCTCGCTTATGTTTTGGCCAATAGAGGCGAACTGTATATAGAGGCGAACTGTACAGTGCATTATTTATTTATTTATTTATTTATTTCTTAGAAGTGAATAAAAGAAAGCCACCACTTCAAGTATATAAAAGAAACGGTATATATAAAGACAAAGTGCATCATACTTTGCTTTATAGATGGGCTATGTATATTTTATTCTCTAAGAATGAATAAAATATCTCTACATATTTTAAAGGAAACACTACTCTTTATTGATTTAGTTATGTTTTTTTTTTGTTACTCCTAACACACTCCAAGTATGAAGTATAAAAGGAGAAAAGAAGTAGAAATGGGCAACAAATTTTCATTTATACGTATCTGCCACTCTAATATCTGATATGTAGTTGACAAATATAAGTGAGATTATTGAAGCAACAATTGGTTAAAATAAATTGTGTTATTCTTCATAAGCAACCATCAATATGCTCTCCTTGTTAGCAAAACATTGTTAGTACTAACAATGTTGTTATCATAGCTTTCATGATACTTCGTACATAATGTAAATGATTTTGTCTCTGAAATTTTTTCCAAAATCACTATTCTTCTGTACTTCTTAATCAAGGTGCTGCTGCAACACTTCAAACATTCAAAGTAAATTTTTTTTTTTTTTTTTTGAGTTAATACCATCCAGGGTCCTTCGAGTATAGTGGTTCAACCATGTTTAGTCTTAAACTTTCAAATTGACAACACGTGGTCCTTCGAATTTCAAATTGTTATCATCTGTGGTCCAAATTAACCTGATGGTCCTTCAACTATTAACCTGATAGTACCTTGTGCTCAGATGACATGTAATGACTCTCACATATAGGAGGTCATGAGATCAGCCTCAATGGAGGCAGTGTTGATTCTTTATGCTTCAACAATTTGAGAAAGTATAAGTATAAATGAACAGATACTACAAATGTAATAGACTCAGAAGTCCTAAAAAACATAGTACTATTGAATCCTTTAACCTGTACATAATCTGTTAACTGCAGACACATAATCTGAATATCCTATTAGACTAAAGTCCACAACAGTGGTCCACACAGCTATGTGAACCACGATCCATAATGACGTTGTTGAAATTTATGAGTTAGAATAATGTACTTTTATGTGTTAGGACATCTTCAATAGTGTGAAGATTTTGAGGAGATTTTAAAGGTGTGATTACGAAAGACAAAATGGGAGGGAGAAAAAAAAAAGAAAAAAAAATTGAAATCTGAAATATGAAATTAAAAAAAAAACAAACAAAAACAAAAAAATAAAATTACGCGCCCAGGCGGGCGCGAGAGCTACGCCTCACGCACGTGAGGCGCAACTCTCCCTCCTCACATGTGGGTCCCACCACTCTGCAAAACCCCCATTTTTGCAGGACAACCCCATTCCTCTCTCTCCTCTCTTCTCCACCTTGTCATTTTTCTCTTAAAATTTGTGCAAAATCTCCTTATTGGGATGACCTTAGAATAATGTACTTTATGTGTTAGAATAATGTACATTATGTTATGTGTTAGAATAATAAAACTTATGGGGTAAGATAATGTACTTTATGAATTAGAATAATGTGCATTACAAGTTATAAAAATGTAAATTGCAGTAAATGTAGGTCACGTGAAATTTTTTATACAAAACGACGTTGATTTTGGATCCTAGTCCACAAAATTGTATGGACCACGGTCCACAAAATAACTATTGTGTGCATTCTGATCTGTGGTATAATTTGCCCAATCGTTATGCGTTGGACCCGTGTCCAGCATGCATGCTGGACACGGGTAACAGTGCCGTTAGGCACTGTTATCTCTCTCTTTTTTTTTTTTTTTTTTTTTTTTTTTTTTTTTTAATTTCAGACCGCTTCGTTATAGGAGTATATGTTCATAATTTTATTACTATATGTTAATAACTGTATATTCATAACTCCATAAGTGTACATTCATAACTCCATAACTGTACATTCATAACTCCATAATTGTACATTCATAATTTTCGAAGCTCTATGTTCACAATTTTAGAGCTCTATGTTCATAATTTTATCAATATATGTTCATAATGTCAGAGCTCTTTATTCATAATTCGATCAATAACTGTACATTCACAATTCCATAACTGTAGATTCATAATCTCATAACTGTAGATTCATAACTCTATAACTGTACATTCATAACTCCATAACTGTACATTCATAATCTTCGAAGCTCTATATTCACAATTTTAAAGCTCCATGGTCATAATTTTATCACTATATGTTCATAATTGTAAGTTCATAATGTTAGAGCTTTGTGTTCATAATTTCATAATTGCATAACTGTACATTCATAACGGCATAACTGTACATTCATAATCCAAAAAAAAAAAAAAAAAAAACGCTGTTAACGGCAAAACGCGTGATTTTTTTTTTTTAAAAAAACTAAATGACGCGTTTTTTTTTTTTTTTTAAACGACATCGTTTTGGGCCCGTGTCCACAATTCATTGTGGACACGGGTCTAGGGCATAATTTGCCTCAATTTCTCTGCTGGGCTGTACAAATGAAGATGGAAATGAATTAAGTTGAGTAGGGCCAGAAGTAATGGGCTAGGAATTAATTATAGGATCTTCACTTCTCTTCTTCAGCCGCCACCTAACTGGAGTTAATTCAACAAATTAAATAATGGATTTGGGTCTATGTTGCAATATGGATCCAAATCCATTAAAACAATACTACGATTACTCATCCATATCTACACAAAACAATGCGTCTTAGACTTCTTAATCCAAAAAAAAAAAAAAAAAAAAACATATACCCTATAATATTTTTTGAACTATTCATGCATATTTAGGCTGAAACGATGAATGTTTGGATCAAAACAATAGAAGGTAATCGAAAAATTGATTCAATTGTATCAAATTGATTAGTTAAGGCTTTTAAATAAATTTTGTATAGTTAAAGTTTTTATTCATAATTTGAAGGTCTATTCAATACTTCCCGTTTCAAAAAAATATTGCAATAATTTCCAAAACAATGCAATAGACTGAGCTAAAAATTAAGTATAATAGCAATATTTGTTTTAAAATTTATTTTTTTTTTAATATTTAGAAGTAGGCAAGCAAAAATGATAACATGAAATGGCAGATAAAAATATATATTTGGATGGATTTTTAACTACGTCGAAGTGTTTTTTTTCCTGCTCGGTTACTCCTCATCTATATTCCTCTAACCATGTACTCAACTAGCCATCTAACATATGCATTTGACTAGTTTGGAAATTATAACAGCCTAACAATTCCTCGACTAAATAGAAAATGACATACTCAAATTACTCGACCGCCTGAACTTAGGCGCTCTAGGCACTAGGTGCCTGACTAATGCATAGCGCCTTCTGCAGCATTGATTTGTAAGTTATTACATAGAATTAGAGTTACCTAATACACATATCTTCATATAGTGTGGTACTTGCAAATTTTCTTCATTACCCAAATAAAAGAAATTGACAAACAAAAAGAATAATTAAAAAACGAATAACAAGCCAAAGATCTTGTGGTCGAACGACATGACTACATTGACTGGACAGATATATTACATTGTAAGAGAACCATGACAGGATATCATGGATAAGGGAATTGTTATGTTTGCCTTGTAATATTGACTTAAATACATAAGATGGCTTGGTATACTTAACCCCCCCAAAAACGATACAAGTAAACAATTTTTTTATCAAAATGTAATTGCCACTTTGCCAGACCCCAACTAAGCCGGACTTAGTGTGATGATCATAATAAACAAATTGTAACACAAGGAAAGAAATCTGCAGATATCTTATGGCTTCAAAACGGTCCAAAATGGTGTGCCACAACCTACTGCATAACATATATATATGTATGTATGTGTTACAGAAGATACATATTAAATAGCTACCAGCAGAAAGATGGGCTTCGCAACTTGAAGGAGAAGGAGAAGGAAGAAGGAAGATGACCGGTGCGGCGAATGTAATCCGCCTTCTCTGACGTCTTTGCCGCACTCTCGTTTAGCTTTGCCTCTGCGTTTGCCCTTTTCTCCTCTGCTATCCTCCTCGTTGCCGCCACTTTGTTCGTATACTTTTCTTGCGCCCGAGCTTTCATGCTTTCCGCTTTCACCTGCAAGAAAAGATTTTGGGAATTTGGTAAGTAGTTGTTAGCTGATTGAATTAGTGAGTTTGATTAGTTGATAGTATTAACTTGTAAAAAGAGGTTTGGTAAATTAGCTGATAGCTGATTACATGCAAAATGACCTTTTTAAAAAAAGTTTATAGAAAATTTACTTTGAGTAACTTTTTGAATTTTAACATCTTAGAACAATAAGCTGTTATAAAAAGTTAATTAATCAATTACTAATGTTTCACCAAATTAAACAGCTAATAGTGATTAAATAAGGTAAAATTGACTGATAAACTAACTATGTTACCAAACATGACATTTCTT
Source organism: Ipomoea nil (assembly GCF_001879475.1). Taxonomy (NCBI): domain Eukaryota; kingdom Viridiplantae; phylum Streptophyta; class Magnoliopsida; order Solanales; family Convolvulaceae; genus Ipomoea; species Ipomoea nil. Next base: position 6,258,083 of record NW_017619273.1, on the reverse strand, counting down.
TGTAAAAAACTTGTTTTTCGGGGAGAACTTTCATAAATGTTAGTACCTCCTTTCGTCGCATTTCCATTTCAGCTTTTCTTTTCTCCCGATTCTCCCACGCTTGTATCTTTACCTCTTCACGCTTATACCTGCAATTGTGCCAAATTAGACTAGTTAATTAGTTAAATTCTCTTAAGATCAAATCAACTAGTATCCGATTCAGGTCATGAATTCAAATGTCAACGAAAATAAAAAGTGAAGTAAAAACTGACAAGTACTAAAAGGCGAGATTGTTGGATAGAGGCCGATAAAAGGCCAAGTCCATTAATGGGCAAAGAGGGATGATCTTATCTCTCAAAAATGTGTGACGAAATAAAAGTAAACACATCGCTACTAGCTATGGCGCTCAATCCTAACAGATTCAATTATTAGTATTGGTTAGATGTTATCTAAATATAACCTGGCAGTGTATTTTGCACGTTCAGCTTCATCCCAGGCTGCTGCGCGAGTTTCGAGTGCGGTGAGCTTCTTATTTGCAGCTGTGTGGCTGTCATTAATGGCGGTGTCGCCGGAATCTGCTCGGCCGAACCGGGTGGGAAGTGCGGCGGAAACGCCTCTGCCAATATCACCTCTGTTTTCTCCGGGAATGTGGCCGTTTTCTAGAGCCTGCGCTACTCCGTTTTGGCACCTGACCGGAGTTGAAGATCCGGAGGAAATGGGGCTTCTGGCGGCCGGAGTGGTGGCTCTGATCGGAGTGGCGGTTCGGGAGGGCTCCTGGCTCGCAATGGGAGTCATTTCAGTCCCCATATCTCTCACGCAGATGGACCTAACGGCGGCGGAGTTAACAGAGCCGCCCCCGTTCGCCGGTTTATTGATCCTCCAAATCGAATCAACGCATTCGACTTTCTTCGTTTCAACGTCGCCGGCGAGGCCATCGTGCCCGGCCGGCAGCTCGTCCTCCTCGCTGGTGTAGTCCTCGTGCTTGGGCACCGGAGCGATCAATCGCCGGTCATCGGCGTTCGAGTTCCGCGGGCTCGCCCTCGGCTGTCCCCTCTCCCCGCCGCCACCGCCGCCGCGCGACAGATTCACCAGCCATTTCTGCGCATCATCCCACTTCGAGGGAGTGGGTTTCCCCGACGTCGCCCGAGGATGAGAATGGCGATTCCCGCCGCCGCCGCCGCCGGCGGCGGCGGCGGCGATTCCTTTCTGAAACTCAAACCCCATATTTCCCCCGCCGCCGGAATCTTGCCTCTGTCCATAACTCAAACACCCTTTATCCTCAACGGATCTCATCTCTACTTCCTTAAAATCCCAGAAATCACAACAATATCCTAATTAGAAGAAAACACTGGTGTAATTAACCTCAACTTTCTCGAAATAGCAGAAAAAAAAACTCTGATAATCTTGACTGAAAATCTCAGCGTATTTATTCGAGATTATGCTGACACAGAGCAGCAGTAACAAAGCTACTTACTGTAAACTATAAAGCAATGTTTCATGGGAAAAAATATGGTAAAAAGAAAAAAATTACTGACAAAGAAAAGGGAATCTGAAAAAGCATGCACCATAAGAAGCCGGAAGAAAGGGGCAAGAGCAATGTGCAGAACGCTAGCTTTGAGAGGACCTTTTCTGATATGTACTTGTGAAGGAGCAAAAGAGAGAGACACAGAGAAAGAGGGAGAGGGAGAGGGAGAGAGAGAGAGAGAGAGAGAGAGAGAAGGAATATAGGGTTGGGGTTTAAACCTCCATGGATTTTTGAGATTTGCAGTGTTAAAAGAAATGTTCAGATCCACCATAAGAATAATAAATTAACTTTTACTAGGAGACACAGCACTAAAATACTGCCTATTTGCATGGTAAATGCAACCATATATTGTCACCCATCTGCACATAAAAATATGCTGCAAATTTGTTCCGAATTTAGTTTAGTTGGTTCGTCACCTGACTTAAAAATTATGACTAGAAGTACTTTGATAGTTCAAATTCCATTAAAAACATGTAAGAAAAATATCCAAAAATACTAGTAGGTCTGGATTGGATCCACACAAAAAATACTACAATCAGATCAATGGACTGATTGCGAGATTCGCGATTTACCTCTGCAATGACACTCTAGGAACAAGAGTCTTGTAAATTTAAGACTGTCTAACGAAACTAGGAGCACCTAAATTAAAAAAAAAAAAAAAAATGCTGCAACTCTCCTTAGAGCATCCACATCAATTGTGGATGCTCTTATAAAATAACCATTCTTGCATGGAAACTGCTGCACTTCTTTCCCGTTATTGCTTCTTTTTGGGAGCCTTATTTTAATTTTTACCCAATTTAAAATTAATTACTCTGCATATGTTCTTTTAAATAATGTTTTGCACCTAGGATGGGTTTGCTAAATGACAATTAATCAAACTTACTCCCTCCGGAAAATATGATCCTTTAAAAAAAAAAACATATTATCCTATTTGACTAAAAAAAATTAAAAATGTCTTTAAAATAATACTATTTTCACTACTGGAAATTATAGAATTTCCGACCACTTAAAAGTAATCTTAAATCAAGTCGAAAGCAAAAAGTGGTCGGAAATAGCAACAAAGGTTTTTTCGGATACCAAAAGTGGTCGGAACAAGACTTTCGACTTGATTTAAGATCATTTCAGGTGGTCGAAAATTCCATAATTTTCAGTAGTGTTTCCCTCTTAATTTCACCTCCTAATGAAACAATAAATTAATACTTTTTATTTTCATTTTGTGTCATGAGCTTACTAACAATACCACAAGTTTTAAAAATTTTATTTAATAATTAAATAGAGAAAAGTTCAATTAGATATTGTCGCATCAAAAGGTAAATATTATGAGGGGTATATATATATTAACTGATTTTTTTCTATTAATAATAAATGCACTATAAATGTAAGAATGTGAAACATTTTTGTATTGAGTATTATTCTTCTCCTAAAAAGTTGAATCCTCAACCCTAATAATGTTCCCACGCCCCGGTCCGACAGAGCATGTAAGAAGAGATAAATCACGATAATTCAGTGACTTAACAATCATAGCCAAATGTCGATGCACACAAGAGATCTGTCCACTTTGAATATAAGAGTATTATTAAAAGTATAAGTAAGAAGTATTACTATTTTAAAAGGTAGTTTGGGTAATAAACTATAAATATTTTTGTTTGGTGTACCTAAAATTTCTACAGTGACTAATCTCCTTGTTGAATTGTAGGTACCTCTATTGGATTTTTTTTGTGGACATCTCAATATAATGGACAATTATTATTATTATTATACAAAAGGTAATGGAATATAATGAATTAATACGGAGTACAAGATTTTTTTTGTTTTGTTGAATGCTACTGACTCTATTACGAGTCAACAATACCTCTACTGAGGCTCGATTTCATAACTTTTCATATGGGAAAGGTCACTACATGTTATCTGAGCATAAAATGTTTGGCACGGAGTACAAGATTTATAATAAATAGTATTTTATTTTTTATTTCTCAATTCTTATTAAAAAAAAAAATTCATATAATATCGGATGTGAAGACACATGGTAGTGTGGTACCAGAAAAGTGCGTCAAAGTGTGTACCATTATACGCTACATACATACAGACACAGTGACACACATATATAAAATTTTGCAATGTTATGGGTTGCAGGGATATATATTTGAGGGAAAATGATTAGTTTAGTCCATTAATTATACGGAGTATTATAATAGTCAATTCAATCTGTTAATTATATATGTGATTCTGTTTTTTTCCTAAATTATTTGTTTGGTGTTCATTTTAGTCTCTCACCTCACATGACTTTTAAAATTAATAAGGAATAAGGTTCAAATTGGTCTCTAAACGTAACCTGAAAATGAAATTATGTCACTTAACGAAAAAAAAATACAATTAGGTCACTGAACACTCAAAAAAGTGCAATTAGGCCATTTAACACTCCAAATATAATGTATGCAATTTCACGGGATAGCAGGTTACCATCAATTTTAGCAGGTTACCTACTTACGTGGCAGCTGAGTTGGCATTTTTAATAATTTTTAAAAAATTTTAAATAAATTTTAAAAAATTGAAAAAAAATTAAATAAAAAAATAACCGGAGACGAAGGAAGGGAGGTGGGGGAAGGGGGTGATCGGCGGCTACCCCGTCGTTTTTTTTTTTTTTTTTTTTAAAAATTTTTAAATTATTATTAAAATTTATTAAAAATTATTAAAAATGCCAACTCAGCTGTCACGTAAGCAGGTAACCTGCTAAAATTGATGGTAACCTGCTATCAGGTGAAATTGCATACATTTGGGGTGATCAGTGGCCTAATTGCACTTTTTTTTTTTTTTTTTTCGTTCAGTGGCCTAATTGCATTTTCAGGTTACATTCAGTGACCAATTTGAACCTTATTCCAATTAATAATGATGGAAGATTAAATATGTAAATTCACCAATTTCCTCTCAAAGCGCACATCAAATAAGTGAAAAATATATTTTAAGTCAAAAGCATCATACATAACTTTGTTTTTTTTGTAAACTCATTTAAATACTACTTAACGAACAAAATAATCCCATACCTAAATGTTTTCAAAATGATTAAGGCAAGCAAAGAAAAGACTAGTTGATGGTTGTATCCCTCATCAAGAATGCAGTATAGCAGATTACGGAACAAACAAAAATAAATTTGTTTTTGATAGTCCTCAAGGATTGGGGGTTGGGTTAGCCAAATAAGGATTTAGGCACAATCATGAAATATTTTAATTTATGGAAGATAAGCAACAGATAATAAGATGATAATAGGATGAACATATATAGAAATTGAATCAACGAGATAAAAATAATAAATAAAAAGGTAAGAATTGGAATGAGTATTTATTGGTTTGATGCCATATAACAAGGGATTGGGGGTTAAGAAATGTCACCATTAGGTTTAAGACTACCAAAAAATCATACCAATTCGGTATACAAACACGCCACTCTCAGAGTATGGACCTTCAATGTTCCCTACTCTCGTAAGTGAACCTGATTCTAGGGGTATGATATATAACTTGTGGACTCCTTGTTCATTCGGTTGCCAAAATTCCATACTAGACAAGTATTGATAAGGAAGTGCACAAACCCATCAACACTAACATGCACACAAAACATCTCACTACACAAGAACCCTAGGTTAAGTTTCAAACCCTTGTATGAAATAAGTATTAAATAAGCATCAAACACAATAAACACCACTATCCAACCCCTAAACTACTCTACTCACTCATAGTAAATGAACAAAGCACAAGAACATTCATAAATAGCATCATCCAACAATATATTAACTAAATAAAACTGAAAATAATCCGTCAAACAAGTGAAGATTCACAAGATAAAGCTAAATAACACAAGAACACGATAATATAAGCTAAGGTAACAATGCCATAATAATTAATGAAATGACAAAGAAACGAATAAAAATAACCCAATCTGGAATTATATTCCTTATTGCTACAAGCTTCCTATGGTGGCTCTCTCTATGCAAAATGAGAAAAAGATCTATTTATATTAGAATCACAGGGTTTTGGTGCACGCACACCGCATGGGCAGTCGTGCCACTGCCCGTGCGGATGCACCAGCAGGGCACAGGCACACGATGTAAGGCAGGCCATGCTTGTGTTTTATGTATGGGCGGCGCGCGGACATGCCACCACCCGTGCGTAACACTCCTTCATGCTACGAACTCTGTTCCGGTCCTTTTGCACGTCTTTTTCGGGTTTGCTTCTATATGCTCATTTTTCATGCATTTTTTTTTTCCAAATTGATCAAATTTTGCTTCCATTTCAATTTTTCATCATTCAAAGTGTATTTGGGTAATTCTGAGCACAAAATACAACTTTTAGTTCTAAAACCAAAATAAACACCTTAAAATAAGCATAAAAATATGTTAAGAACCAGATGATATAAAATAAGAGTCATCACTAGTAAGTAGTAATAAAGTGAAACAAATGCAATACTTTTAAGTCAAGTAAGTCAAGATAATTTTGATTTCCTTCAACCAAATGTGTAGAGGTCTGCGAACTTGAGTAGACAATCACTTAACCAATCGAACCGAAAAATTTCAATTAATCATTTTTAACCGATATAATTCAGTTCAGTTAATGATTAGCGATTATATAATTTCAGTTATCGGTTAATTCAGTTCGAAATTGTCATTTAACTATTTTTTATTTTTGAAAACTCATTTAACTAAATTAATGGAATGGTATATATTCCTAAATATTAAATAATATTAATTTTTATATGTATTGATGTAATAGGTAATGTTAATTTTTATTTATAATTTTAAGGATTTGAAATTTTACTTAAAAATATTGGTTGATTAGTTAACTGACCGATTAATCAATTTTTTTTATTCGGTTAATTTGGTAATAGAAATTTCAGTTCGGTTAACTGTTAAAGGTTTAGAAGGTTTGATTAATTCGATTCGGTTAACTGTCCAATTAACTGAATGCACACCCCTACAAATGTGTATGTACTAACTATGATGTACACATTTGAATTGGTTGAAGGGAATCAAAATTTACTTAACTTAAAAGTATTGCATTTTTTTTATTATCACTATAATACTAGTCCTTTTTTTTTTTTTTTTTAACCTTCCCTTAATCATATTTTGAAAACATTTAGCTATATATATGATTATTTTTATTCGTTACAGAGTATTTAAATGAATATACTGAGAAAACAAAGTTGTGACCTGATGCTTTTGACTTAAAAATATTTTTCACTTATTTGATGTGTGCTTTGGAAGCTAGGAAACTGATAAATTTAAATATTTAACATTCCATAATCACCGTTAATTATAAAAAAAAAAACTATTTGAGTTAGAGACTAAAATGACCACCAAACAAATAATTTAGGGATTTTAATTGGGTCACATGTATACTTAGGGTAATGAGTTAGCTATTCTAGGATAATTGAGGGATTAAAATTACCATTGTCCCTATATTTTATAAAGTTGTACTCAATGTTGATTTTTTTTTTTCATCAGATTGTATCCTGAACTCAATAAATCCGTCTTCACGCCCATAAGAAGATAAATCGAGTTAATATAGTCCCGAGACTCAACACCCAAACTATATACTTTTGCGCACAAGAAATCCAACCCAAACTCAAATCTCCAATGTTTGTGACAAAATTAAACATGCATCTTACAATCGGGAACAAGTCTTAAGTGAAATTTGTGTTAACAATTTTTTTCCCTAATCTTATTTCCGCTACATTAATTGAAAACTAGATGCAAAAATATATTATAATAATCATGAGGTTAACAATACAGTTTTATGTTTATTGTTTAGTAGGCAACACAAAATTACAATTTTATCGTCACTATCAACAAATATTGGACCACATTTGTAGCAAGTACTAAATGTAAAAATATAATATTGCGGAGTATTATAGTCCAATGATTAAAAATATAATTAACATACTCTATCTCTCTCTCTCTCTCTCTCTCTCTCTCTCTCTCTCTCTCTCTCTCTCTCTATATATATATATATATATATATATATATATATATATATATATATATATATATATATATATATATATATATATATATATATATATATATATATATAGTGAAAGGTTCTCGTGCGATTGAATGCTTCCCGTGCGGTTATTAATGTGCGTGAGATTTGTACTCAATGTGCGTGAGTGTTGTGTCTAATGTGCATGAGATTTGTACTTAATGTGCGTGAATGTGTAAAATGCAACAGAAAATATAGATTTCAGCTTCTTCCCATCCCCAGTAGCCATTGCTCCCTCCCCGCTGATGATGATGCGGAGGCATGCTATTGTAGTTAAGAATTATGGGAATAATACAACAGAAATCCACACTTAGCTACTGTGCAAATTTTACTGTGAGTGTGTCATTTATATAAACATTCAACTGCACTGAAGGTAGTTGATAATCCAGAATCCATGGCCAAATTGAAGGAAGAAGTAACAAGAAGCTTGGGCGTTAATGTGCGTGAGTTTCTGTTCTGCTTCCTTCTGAGCTCATAATTCTGAAATACTCACGCACATTAAACACAAATCTCACGCACATTAAACACAATACTCAAGCACATTAAGTACAAAACTCACGCATATTAACATGACGCACATTAAGTACAAATATCAGGCATATTAAGCACAACACTCACGCACATTAAGTATAAACCTCACGCACATTAATCAACCGCACAACCGCACGGGAAGCAACAAATGCACCTGATCCCTTCCCTATATATATATATATATATATATATATATATATATATATATATATATATGAAAGCTATGGTACGTGAATCTGACTATGTATACCGAACCTACCAGCTATAAATTAAATTACAATGTAAAATATAGTGATTTTTTTTACCCATGCATGTTAAGTGGCTTTTTCAGAAGTGTGCAGACATGGATCCTAAGAAATGAATTGTATACTAAAAATAAACAAATGGCCACAGCACTGGGTATGGTACACAGTTTTTCAACGTAACGGTTACAAAGAGGCAAAAAATAGTGACCAAACGATGACGCTTTGGATGGTACACCAAAACGGGTCGGCCCGTATTATTGATTAGACCAATTTCACCACACTAAGTTATTAAAAAAAGGAATAAGGTTCAAATTGGCCACTGAACGTAACCTGAAAATGCAATTAGGCCACTGAACGAAAAAAAGTGCAATTAGGTCATTGAACACTCAAAAGATGTGCAATTAGGCCACTGAACTCTCTGCAATTTTACCGGATTGCAAGTTACCATCAATTTTAGCAGGTTACCTGCTTACGTGGCAGCTTAGGTGGTATTTTTAATAATTTTTAAATAATTGTTAATAATTAATTTTAATAATAAATTTTATAAAAAATTAGAAAAAATTAAATAAAAAATAAAATAAAGTCGTTTTTATTTTTTAAAATTTTTTTTTAATAAAAAGTTATTATTCAAATTTATTAAAAATTAATTAAAATTTATTAAAAATGCCAACTCAGCTGCCAGGTAAGCAGATAACCTGCTAAAATTGAGGGTAACCTGCTATCAGGTGAAATTGCACATTTTTGGAGTGTTCAGTGGCCTAATTGCACTTTTTTTTCGTTCAGTGGTCTAATTGCATTTTCAGGTTACGTTCAATGGCCAATTTGAACCTTATTCCTTAAAAAAATTTCACATCATGCTGATGTGAGAATCTAGGGATTGATCCCTTTGACTAGTGGTGTCAATGCGGGTTAGCCTGCCCCACCACGGGTTGAAATTTTTACGAGTCAATTCGTACGCGTTTAACTCACTGGTTCAGTATGCAGTATTTGGGAGAAGAGACTAAGGTTCAAACTTCGACTATGACAGTGTAGAGACTATGTCCAAAGTGAACATATCCCTTGAAGGCACTGACATTTAGCCTTGTCTGTTGAGCCATTGAGTCACCTCGGTCGGACCAGGGTATGAAGTCTTGGGATTGGGAATTCAATTTTTGAGAGAAGAAAAAAAAAATCACCAAAAAATCAGAGTTAGTAATGCTCTTATATTTTATTATTTTTATTACTGCCCGACTAATTTTACTTTATTTTATTTTTTTAATCAATTTTAATTATCTTATGGTAAGTATGTCTGAACCAAACGGAGAACCTAAGTTCTCGGACAAAGGCCCCACACCTTTCTCGTCCCCAATATATGTGTGTATTAATGAGTTTTCAAGCGTTTCTGTTGCAACAATCTGAGGATAAGCAAAATTGAAAGTGAAAGCTAAACATGCCAAAATGTAATTTGACTCCTAATTCTGCCACTGAAAATAGTATAAATGCTTTTGTTGTTTTGTGGCATACTTTATATTTGGGAGTTATGTTACATTAATTCTGGGTTTAATTGTAAAAAATATTCAAGAATCAAATTAGTTGAAATTGAAAATTAGAGACTACATTAACATTTGAAGGACCAAAATATTGATTTCTCCTACAACTAAATGTCTTGCAAATTTATGTAGGAAGGTTAATCAAGGTCGATCTTCCGATCCAAATCTTTTGGTCGGGCAAATTATAATATGGACTAGAGTCTCTTTTACATTGTGGTCCCTAGCTAATCTCAAATGGCATTCATACTATGTGTCTGTAAGAGTTCTACTATATGTACTCTCAAATTTTACTCCCTGATGTGGCGGACTCTGATAAGCTATTTTTTCCATGTGGGTCTTAATGTGTCTACATCACAATTTTGTGTGTGGGAGTAAAAGTTGGGAGAAAAAAATATGAGTACACATAGCGTTTTCCTGTCTGTAATTAATATATTACGTGTCTACAACTAACATGCATATTATGTGCATGTATGTAGTTAACATGGTCATTATGTAGTTTACATATTATATATTTGTAGTTAATATATTATGTGCCTTCAATTTATTTACATGCACATAATTTATTAATTGAAAATAGATAATATATATTAACTACAGACACATGATTTTTAAACTATAGTCTACAATGCAAGATAGATGATAGGGAATATCCCTCGTGCGCACAACCGTATATTCGCTCGGTATGTACTGCTTACTTCCCGAGCAACATTACCCAACTGGAGCCTACCATGTTTGGGTCTGGTCCAAACCGAGTTGAGCGCAGGCTCGTATCTTTAGATTATTATCTGTTTGTTGCGCGGTGTTTTGTGTGACCGGGCCCAACCTTGGCGCTCGGACTAGGAATCCTTGACTTGATGCCACTGCGCAAGGAGGCAAATACCTCCACTACCGCCCTAATCAATCTCGGAGTAGATGGGCTTGTCAAAAATCGTCACCCACGTAGGCCAATTACAAGCGCCGCTGACGTCACCCGTGCATGTAGACCACGTGGCAAGCATGTCGAGCTATCGACATGTGTTCACTCTTCACCTTTATAAATAGTGTATTAAATGTTTGAAGGGAGAAACTTTTGGATTAATATAAAATCTAATTTAAGTTTGAGATCATTCGACCCACTGTCATTATTATCCCAGCTCATATATTTAGCCATAAATCTCCATTTAAGAATTAAGAGTATTCTATACCTCAAAGTATTTAACCACATCAATAGATTATGATTCATGATATAACAATTGCTTCGATCGGTACTCTAAACTGTCATTTTGAGTCTAAAACCTTGAGTCCACTAAACTATATTGTAATCATAAAATACAAAAATGTGTGTTAAAAAAAATAAAAATGTACATACGATGTGATGTCATTTTGCAGGCTATATGATTAATGTGATCAGAGGAGTGCAGATGTCAGTTTGGAGGTGAGCAGACTGATCCATGGAACCATTTCTGAGAAGTTTCACATGGCCAGGATGGGCAACAACTGTACGTTTGAGCCCTCTGTTACACACATGACCTGTACGCTCTACATTTACATTTAGAAATTTTAATTGCCTCATTTTGACCCCAACTTTGACCACATTTCCATACTCTCCTCTTCCTAATTTACAAACCAATTCTAGTGTAAAGATGTAATCGGGAAAGTCCGTAACTGTTATTTGAATTTTTTTTATTTTAAAATTATAATGGGAAACCAATCTAAGTTGCTCTTAATTGATTGGCTCAAATCAAAAAGGTCGCCGAGCATCTTGTACTGAGATAACACCTCTGTGACTCCCTGACCTTGAGGTGAGGTATTGACTCTTTGAGCTGCAATAGTTAGAGAAATATATAACAGATACTACCTTGTAATAGAGTCAATAATATTAAAAAAAAAAAAAACAAAAACAAAACTTGAAACCTTGTAATTATTAAGCTAATTGTTCTACTAATTTGACTTGGAGTTACACCTACTTTTTAGTTCATAATATCTATAATTTATAAATGATTTTACATGTTAATTATACACTCTCTTTTCTTATACTTCTACTCAATTAATTTGTTTGAGTCACAATTGGTTAAGAGAGGTCAAATATATGATAATTGCTTGTTATTTACGATAGAAATTAAAATACTTATTACATAAATTTAGTACCAATTTGAAATAAATAAATTGTTACTTATAATATATATTGTAATAATTATGTAAAATTGTGATATTATTTAGGAAAAAAATGGCTGCTACTAATGATAATATTGTAATACTTATAGTGCACTGTGGACCCTAGTCCTATATGACGTTGTTATGAATTTTAATTTTTACGTCGACCGTTGTTGTTCAGTTCACGTTACAGTTTTTTTTTTTAATTAATATTGTAAAGCATGTGTGTGTGTCTTGTGTTATGCAATTCTGTACCTTAAGAATATTGATTTTGTATCTGAACTAAAGTAAATATAAAACATGTGTGTGTGTCTTGTGTTATGCGTTCCTATATCTCATGTTATACAATTTTGTATCTTAAGCGTATGGATTTTGTATATGAAATAGATTAGTAGTTGTGTAACACACAACATATTATGTGTCTTATTTTACGAATTTATGTCTTGTATTATGGAATTATGTGCATATAGGACATAAATTATCTACATAAATCATATTTGAGAATAAATAAATATATACATATGTATGTGTCTTGTGTTGTGAGTTTTTGTGTCTCGTGTTATGAAATTCAATACCTTAATTAAGAATATTGATTTTGTACCTAGAATAAATTAAAATTTGTGTTGAAACATGAAAAACGAAAAACTACAGAATCTGTTAACGCTTAAATATCAAAACGATGTCGTTTTGATCTAGGGTCCATAATGCTACGTGGACTCTGGTCCCCGACATACATTTCCGCGGGGGAGGGGGGGATCAAGATTTCATTAATTTGATCTGATTTCATTCATTTTACTTTTCCATGTTAAAATTTTGTGTTTTTGTTTTTTTTGTTTTTTTTGTTTTTTTTTTTTGTTTTTTTTTTTTGTTTTTTTTTTTTGTGTTTTTTGTTTTTGTTTTGTTTTTTTGTTTTTTTTTTTTTGTTTTGTTTTGTTTTTTGTTTGTTTTTTTTTTTTGTTTTAATAATAATGGGGATGGGGTGTCAATATTTCAATAATTTGATGTGATTTCATTCAATTTACTTTCCACTGTTAAAATTTTGTTAGATATACATCATTTTTTGCTACCTAATCCAAACAAACCAATTACTGACCTTCTGATCTACTCATACAGTATTTAAAGACCTTTAATTGTATTGTACTTTTTTTTATATTGTATAAAATATAAATGACAAGTCAGTAGTTAATTTATTTGGATCAAAATAAAAATTGATGAAAATTAAATGTAAATTATTATTTTTAATGGAAGAGTTATATTGAGAATTTCTAAACATTATATTGTATATAAAAATATAATAAGTCTCAATCCATGTTATATCCATGGTTTATGCCATTTTTTTCTGTTAATTTTTTTGGTACATTATGCTATAAAAGTTGTACTACACTATTTTTTGGACAAAAATATCCAACCGATATAACTTCTATTATCTTTTCACATTATTATTACCATGCACATACATACATAATATTTTTTTTCTTACATTCTTCAATGGTAACTTTGATTTCGTTTATATTTTAATTAAATGTTGCCATAATTATATATATATATATATATATATATATATATATATATATATATATATATATATATATATATATAGGGTCAGACCACGAGGTATCCTGAGCAGGCCCTAACTGTAGGAAGAGGCAAATTATGCCCTGGACCCGTGTCCACAATGAATTGTGGACACGGGCCCAAAACGACGTTATTTTTCAAAAAAAAAAAAAAAACGCGTCATTTAGTTTTTAAAAAAAAAAATCGCACGTGTTTTGCCGTTAACGGCGTTTTTTTTTTTTTTTTGGATTATGAATGTACAGTTATGCCGTTATGAATGTACAGTTATGCCGTTATGAATGTACAGTTATGCAATTATGAAATTATGAACACAGAGCTCTAACATTATGAACTTACAATTATGAACATATAGTGATAAAATTATGACCATGGAGCTTTAAAATTGTGAATATAGAGCTTCGAAGATTATGAATGTACAGTTATGGAGTTATGAATGTATAGTTATAGAGTTATGAATCTACAGTTATGGAGTTATGAATCTACAGTTATAAGATTATGAATCTACAGTTATGGAATTATGAATGTACAGTTATTGATCGAATTATGAACAAAGAGCTCTGACATTATGAACTTACAATTATGAACATATAGTAATAAAATTATGAACATAGAGCTCTAAAATTGTGAACATAGAGCTTCGAAAATTATGAATGTACAATTATGGAGTTATGAATGTACAGTTATGGAGTTATGAATGTACAGTTATAGAGTTATGAACGTACAGTTATAGAGTTATGAATGTATAGTTATTAACATATAATAATAAAATTATGAACATATACTCCTATAACGAAGTGGTCTGAAATTAAAAAAAAAAAAAAAAAAAAAAAAAAAAAAAAAAAAAAAAAAAAAAAAGATAACAGTGCCTAACGGCACTGTTATCCATGTCCAGCATGCATGCTGGACACGGGTCCAACGCATAACGATTGGTAGGAAGCACCTTTAAGACCGTACGATACTCATACTAATCTCCGTTCGCCCCGGGCCGGCCTAATTAAGAGCAAAGTGCTGGCCAGATTGATTTTTCCATACAAGAGGGGGTTCGGACTCTATATTTACTAATTTATCATTTCTAAAAATTTTACTTCAATAATATTAATATGAATTCTACAACTATAAATAAATAAATAAATACACACACACACACACACACACTATTATTTTAAAAAAAGTATTTTAATATAACTAAGATTTTAACATTGAGTATTAATATTGGGCATATATTTTTGCGTATCGTGCATATCAAATACTAGTATACTATATAAGTGACAAATTAGTAACTAGTTTGTTTATATTGTGTAAAAAAACTGAGTTAAAATTGGAATTTTTTAGAAAAAGAGTTAAATTGAATGGCATAATATCAATCAATTGAATTTTTAATAGAAAGAAATACATAACAAATTTGACCCAACATAGGGGCCGGGGTCAAATTAATATTTTTGTCCACGTAGAATAGTTGGAAGTGAATTTTTTTTTCTTTTTTTTTAAAAAAAAAAAAAATACTATTTACTCTATTACAATGCATAGTGATATCTGTTTATAGTTACTTTCTCAATTTATTGAAGTACAAAGAGTTAATATCACTCCCACTAAGGTTCGAACCACAACCTCCCATATAAGGGAGCAACTTGATGACATTGGACCACAAGGTCCTTGGCTTTGGAAGTGAATTCAATCTCAAGGATTTAACCTGAGAAAGGCAAAAGTGGTACTATTCAATTTTGTTTTTCGTTAGACCACGAAGTATCCCGAATAGACCATAACCATATGAGACACTTTTAAACCCATATCATAATCAAACTAATTAATTCTGGTTCTCACTGAACTGACCCAATTAAGGAGCAAATAAGTTGTACTATCTATTCATTGATGATTAAGCTAATAGGATAAGCAAAGGGAGGTTTTTGGGTGGGGGGGGGGTGTTCCAAGCTCATGAAGGTTATCACAAAATCCATATTTAGAACACATGATTGAAGTTGGGTTCATCATCAAATGTTGTTTGTCAGTTAGAGAGTAAGCCATGTGAGTTCAAAAGAATTTAACATTTTGGTGAAAATGCTATCTTATCCACTTTACCGGATTGTCAAAGAAGTTAAAAGTGTACGTATTAATGGAAATTATTACATGGGAACGAAGGATTATGAAAGTAATTAATGATTTTAAAGATGGCAATTATTTCTAAATTAATGTGGTTTCATTTTCAATACGTTCCTTGATGTAATTCTCGAAACTGATTTAGAAGACAACCCCTAATAATGGGGTTCACATGTTTAGCCACTTCACAATATTCTTTTCCATCTTCAAATGCTTACTACCAATTATTTATCATATTAAGAACACAGATTATATTAAACCCCACGCTCAGGGTGACAATATATGAACATGCAAAATTAAAAAGTACACTTAAAAATGTGTGCACCATATATGATATATGATATGTAAAAGTGTAACTAACTCAAAATAAATTGGTAAATTAAACTTTGTAATTTTAATTTACATAAGGGTGTTTAGTAAATAGTTGTTAGCTGATTTTGTTAGTGGGTTTGACTAGTTGATAGCAAAAGCTGATCGTAGAAAAGTGTTTGGTACATTAATTAGATGTTCAATCGTTATGCTGTGGAACCGTGTTCACCTTATAAGGTGGACACAGTTCTATATTCATAATTACTTAACTATATGTTCATAATTATAAAGGAGTTAATGCCTATTTTGGTACCTCGACTATTCGGTAATGCGCAATTTAGTCCCTCATCCATCCACCGTTATAGAGGGGTAAAAACGTCCTTTTATCTAATAGTTGAGGGACCAAAATGGTTATTATTATTATTATTATTATTATTATTATTATTATTATTATTATTATTATTATTATTATTATTATTATTATTATTGTTATTGTTATTGTTATTGTTATTGTTATTGTTATTGTTATTGTTATTGTTATTGTTATTGTTATTGTTATTGTTATTGTTATTATTATTATTATTATTATTATTATTATTATTATTGTGACAATGTCCCCCACCACCATATTACTTCCTATAGTATTATTTTAAAAAATAAAATGTAAACTACTAAAGTCAGTCAAAGCGGAACGACTTAGGGGCGCCTAGGCGCCGCCTAGGCCGATTTTACAAACAGTGCTTTAAATATAGAAAATAAATTTATAAACTGAATTGACCCCTCTGAAAATTTTTTAAAATAATTTTATAAACTCCAGAGATCCTTTATAAATATAAAAAATAATTTTATAAACTGAAATGACCCATATGAAAATTTTTAAAAATAATTTTATAAAATCTATGCAACCTTTCAAAACATAGAGAAAGAACAATAAGGGGGGTAACCCGGGGACTAGAGTAGTTTACCTAGGCCATGGAAATCTAGACCGGTTCGGAGAATCAGTTACACGATTTGACCCTTCGTTTCTCCAACACAGAAGTAATCCTTGACGATTTCCCATTTCTAAATATAGACAATAATGTTATATACTAAATTGACCATCTAAAAATTTTAATAAATAATTTTATAAACTCTAGAGAACCTTTCTAAATATAGAAAATAATTTCATATAATAAATTGACCACCTAAAAATTTTAATAAATAATTTTATAAACTCTAGAGAACCTTTCGAAATATAGAAAATAAATTCATATAATAAATTGACCATCCCAAAAATTATTAAAAATAATTTTATAAACTTTAGAGAAACTTTCTAAATATAGAAAGTAATTTTATATAATAAATTGACCATCTAAAAATTTAAATAAATAATTTTATAAACACTAGAGAACCTTTCAAAATAAAGAAAATAATTTCATATAATAAATTGACCATCCCAAAAATTATTAAAAATAATTTTATAAACTCTAGAGAAATTTTCTAAATATAGAAAGTAATTTCATATAATAAATTGACCATCTAAAAATTTTAATAAATAATTTTATAAACTTTAGAGAACCTTTCTAAATATAGAAAATAATTTCATATAACAAATTGACCATCTAAACATTCTTAAAAATAATTTTATAAACTCTAGAGAACCTTTCTAAATATAAAAAATAATTTTATATACTAAATATTGATCTCTCTGAAAATTTTTAAAAATAATTTTATAAACTCTAGAAAAACTTTCCAAATATAGAAAATAATTTAATGTACAAAATAAACCATTCCAAAATTTTTAAAAATAATTTTATAAACTCTAGAAAACATTTCTAAATATAGAAAGTAATTTTATGTACTAAATTGACCTTTCCAAAAATTTTTAAAAATAATTTTATAAACACTAGAGAATCTTTCTAAATATAGAAAGTAATTTTATGTACTAAATTGAACTTTCCAAAAATTTTTAATAAATAATTTTATAAACTCTAGAAAACATTTCTAAATATAGAAAGTAATTTTATGTACTAAATTGACCTTTCCAAAAATTTTTAAAAATAATTTTATAAACACTAGAGAATCTTTCTAAATATAGAAAGTAATTTTATGTACTAAATTGAACTTTCCAAAAATTTTTAATAAATAATTTTATAAACTCTAGAGAACCTATCTAAATATAGAAAATAATTTCATATAACAAATTGACCATATAAAAATTTTTAATAAATAATTTTATAAACTCTAGAGAACCTTTCTAAATATAGAAATTAATTTTATGTACTAATTTGACCCTAACAAAAGTTTTTAAAAATAATTTTATAAACTCTAGAGAATCTTTCTAAATATAGAAATTAATTTTATGTTCTAAATTGACACTTCCAAAAATTTGTAAAAAAAAATTTATAAACTCTAGAGAAACTTTCTAAATATAAAAAATAATTTTATGTACTAAATTGACCCTTCAATAAAAATTTTAAAAATAATTTTATAAACTCTAGAGTAACTTTCTAAATATAGAAAGTAATTTTATGTAACAAATTGACACTTACAAAAATTTTTATAAATAATTTAATAAACTCTAGAGAACCTTTCTAAATATAGAAAGTAAATTTATGTACTAAATTGACCATTTCAAAAATTTTTAAAAATAATTTTATAAAGTTTAGAGAACCTTTCTAAATATAGAAAGTAATTTTATGTACTAAAATGACCCTTCCATAAATTTTTAAAAATAATTTTATAAACTCTATAAAACCTTTCTAAATATAGAGAGTAAACTTATGTAATAAATTGATCCTTCCAAAAAATTTTAAAAATAATTTATAAACTTTAGGGAACTTTTCTAAATATAGAGAGTAATTTTATTTACTAAAATGACCCTTCTAAAAATTTTGAAAAATAATTTTATAAACTATGGAGAAATCTTTCAAAATAGAGAAAGTAATTTTATGTTCTAAATTGACCCTTCCAAAAATTTGTAAAATTTTTTTTACAATCTCTAGAGAAACTTTCTAAATATAGAAAGTAATTTTATGTACTAAATTAACCCTTCAATAAAATTTTTAAAAATAATTTTATAAACTCTAGAAAAAAAATTTTATGTACAATATTGACCTTTCTAAATATAGAAAAAAAATTTTAAGTACAATATTGACCTTTTCAAAAAATTTTAAAAATAAATTTATTAACTCTAGAGAAACTTTCTAATTATAGAAAGTAATTTTATGTACTAAATTGACCCTTCCATAAATTTATTAAAAATAATTTTATAAACTCTAGAGAACCTTTCTAAATATAGAAAGTAATTTTATGTACTAAATTGACCCTTCCAAAAATTTTTTAAAAATAATTTCAAAAACTCTAGAAAACCTTTCTAAATAAAAAAAGTAATTTTGAGAGGTAATTTTATGTACAATATTGACCCATTCAAAAATTTTTAAAAATAATTTTATAAACTTTAGGGAAACTTTCTAAATATAGAAAGTA
This sequence comes from Ipomoea nil, assembly GCF_001879475.1. Taxonomy (NCBI): domain Eukaryota; kingdom Viridiplantae; phylum Streptophyta; class Magnoliopsida; order Solanales; family Convolvulaceae; genus Ipomoea; species Ipomoea nil. The sequence goes on along the minus strand of NW_017619273.1, from coordinate 6,238,666 downwards.
ATTAGAATAAGGGTCAAATAGGCCATCGAACTACACAAGAAAATGCAATTAGGCCACTGAACTCAAAAAGAATGCAATTGGGCCACTGAACAGCGCAAAATGTTGCAATTCGACCAAAAATGACCTGTTTACTTGTTAACTTGCTGATGTGGAGGTTATCACTTTAAAATAATAATTTTTATTTTTTTATTATAAAATTTAAAATAACAAAAACTATAAAAAAAAAAAAAAAAAAAAAAAAAAACAGGTTTGCCGCCGGAGACGAAGAACCAATCTTCGTCTCCGGCAGCCTGGTCTTCGTCTCCGACCGGGGACGAAGAAGGTCCATGCCGGAGACGAACCTCTTCGTCTCCGGCAGCCTACTCATTAGGTAAACAAGTCATTTTTGGCTTAATTGCAACATTTTGTGTTGTTGAGTAACCCAATTGCACTTTTTTTTAGTTCAATGGTCTGATTGCATTTTCGAGTGTAGTTCGATGGCCTATTTGATCCTTATTCCAAAGTAATTTTATGTACTAAATTGACACTTCCAAAAATTTTTAAAAATAATTTTATAAAATCTAGAAAATCTTTCTAAATATATAAAGTAAATTTATGTACTAAATTGACCCTTCCAAAAATTTTTAAAAATAATTTTATAAACTCTAGAAAACCTTTCTAAATATATAAAGTAATTTTATGTACTAAATTTACCCTTCCAAAAATTTTAAAAATTAATTTTATAAACTCTTGAAAACTTTTCTAAATATAGAAAGTAATTTCATGTACTAAATTGACCCTTCCAAAATTTTTAAAAATAAATTTATAATCTCTAGAAAACCTTTCTAAATATAGAAAGTAATTTTATGTACTAAATTGACCATTCCAAAAATTTTAAAAATAATTTTATAAACTCTAGAAAACCTTTCAAAATATAGAAAGTAATTTTATGTATTAAATTGACCCTTCCAAACACTTTTTATATGCTCTAGAGAACCTTTCTAAATATAGAAAATAATTTTATGTACAATATTGACCCATTCAAGAATTTTTAAAAATAATTTTATAAACTCTAGAAAAACTTTATAAATATAGAAAGTAATTTTATGTACTAATTTGACCCTTCCAAAAAATTTTAAAAATAATTTTATAAACTCTAGAAAACCTTTCTAAATATAGAAAGTAATTTTATGTACTAAATTGACCCTTCCAAAAAATTTTTAAAATAATTTTATAAACTCTACAAAATCGTTCTAAATATAAAAAGTAATTTTATGTACTAAATTAACCGTTTCAAAAATATAAAAATATAATTTTATAAACACAAGAGAACCTTTCTAAATATAGAAAGTAATTTTATTTACTAAAATGACACTTCCAAAAATTTTGAAAAATAATTTTATAAACTCTGGAGAAACCTTTCAAAATAGAGAAAGTAATTTTATGTTCTAAATTGACCCTTCCAAAAATTTGTAAAAAAAATTTATAAACTCTAGAGAAACTTTAAAAATATAGAAAGTAATTTTATGTACTAAATTGACCCTTCAATAAAAATTTTTAAAATAATTTTATAAACTCTAGAGAAACTTTCTAAATATAGAAAGTAATTTTATGAACTAAATTGACCCCTCCATAAAATTTTTAAAAATAATTTTATAAATACTAGAGAACCTTTCTAAATATATAAAGTAATTTTATGTACTAAAATGACCCTTCCAAAAATTTTAAAAATAATTTCAAAAACTCTAGACAACATCTCAAAATAAAGAAAGTAATTTTATGTACAATATTGACCATTTCAGAAATTTTTAAAAATAATTTTATAAACTTTAGGGAAACATTCTAAATATAGAAAGTAATTTTATATACTAAATTGACACTTCCAAAAATATTTAAAAATTATTATATAAACTCTAGAAAATCTTTCTAAATATATAAATTAAATTTATGTACTAAATTGACCCTTCCAAAAATTTTTAAAAATAATTTTATAAACTCCAAAAAACCTTTCTAAATATATAAAGTAATTTAATATACTAAATTTACCCTTCCAAAAATTTTTAAAAATAATTTTATTAACTCTTGAAAACTTTTCTAAATATAGAAAGTAATTTTATGTAGATACTAAATTGACCCTTCCAAATTTTTAAAAATAAATTTATAATCTCTAGAATACCTTTCTAAATATAGAAAGTAATTTTATGTACTAAATTGACCATTCCAAAAATTTGAAAAATAATTTTTTAAACTCTAGAAAACCTTTCAAAATATAGAAAGTAATTTTATATACTAAATTGACCCTTCCAAACACTTTTTATAATAATTTTATAAGATCTAGAGAACCTTTCTAAATATAGAAAATAATTTTATGAATAATATTAACCCTTTCAAAAAATTTTAAAAATAATTTTTTAAACTCTAGAGAAACTTTCAAAATATAAAAAGTAATTTTATGTACTAATTTGACCCTTCTAAAATTATTAAAAATAATTTAATAAACTCTAGAAAACATTTCAAAATATAGAAAGTAATTTTATTTACTAAATTGACCCTTCTAAAAATTTTTTTAAATAATTTTATAAACTCTAGAAAATCGTTCTAAATATAAAAAGTAATTTTATGTACTAAATTAACCGCTCCAAAATTTTTTAAAAATAATTTTATAAACACTTGAGAACCTTTCTAAATATAGAAAGTAATTTTTTGTTATAAATTGATCTTTCCAAAAATTTTAAAAAATAATTTTATAAACTCTAGAAAACATTTCAAAATATAGAAAGTAATTTTATGTATTAAATTGACCCTTCCAAACACTTTTTATAATAATTTTATATGCTCTAGAGAACCTTTCTAAATATAGAAAGTAATTTTATGTACAATATTGACGCATTCAAAAATTTTTAAAAATAATTTTATAAACTCTAGAAAAACTTTATAAATATAGAAACTAATTTTATGTACTAATTTGACCCTTCAAAAAAATTTTAAAAATAATTTTATAAACTCTAGAAAACCATTCTAAATATAGAAAGTAATTTTATATACTAAATTGGCCATTCCAAAAAAAATTTAAAATAATTTTATAAACTATAGAAAATCATTCAAAATATAAAAAGTAATTTTATGTACTAAATTATCCGTTCCAAAAATTTTTAAAAAAAAATTTTATAAACACTAGAGAACCTTTCTAAATATAGAAAGTAATTTTATATACTAAAATGACCCTTCCAAAAATTTTGAAAAATAGATTTATAAACTCTGGAGAAACCTTTCAAAATAGAGAAAGTAATTTTATGTTCTAAATTGACCCTTCCAAAAATTTGTAAAAAAAAATTTATAAACTCTAGAGAAACTTTAAAAATATAGAAAGTAATTTTATGTACTAAATTGACCCTTCAATAAAATTTTTAAAAATAATTTTATAAACTCTAGAGAAACTTTCTAAATATAGAAAGTAATTTTATGTACTAAATTGACAACACCATAAAATTTTTAAAAATAATTTTATAAACACTAGAGAACGTTTCTAAATATAGAAAGTAATTTTATTTACAATATTGATCCCATTAAAAATTATTAAAATATTTTTATAAGCTCAAGAGAACGTTTCTAAACGTAGAAAAAAAAAATTTATGTACAATATTGACCCTTTCAAAAATTTTTAAAAATAATTTTATATACCCTAGAGAAACTTTCTAATTATAGAAAGTAATTTTATGTACTAAATTGACCCTTCCATAAAATTATTAAAATAATTTTATAAACTCTAGAGAACCTTTTTAAATATAGAAAGTAATTTTAGGTACTAAATTGACCATTCCAAAAATGTTTTAAAATAATTTTATAAACTTTATAAAACCTTTCTAATTGTAGAAAGTAAATTTATGTACTGAATTAACCTTTCAAAAAATATTTAAAAACATTTTTATAAACACTAGAGAACCATTCTAAATATAGAAAGTAATTTTATGTACTAAAATGACCATTCAAAAAATTTTAAAAATAATTTTATAAACTCTAGAAACCTTTCTAAATATAGAATGTAATTTTATGTACTAAATAGAACCTTCCAAACACGTTATAACATAATTTTATAAGCTTTGGAGAACCTTTTTAAATATAAAAAAAAAATTGTATGTACAATATTGACATTTTCAAAAATTTTTAAAAATAATTTTATAAACTCTAGGGAAACTTTCTAATTATAGAAAGTAATTTTATGTACTAAATTGACCCTTCCATAAAATTATTAAAAATAATTTTATAAGCTCTGGAGAACCATTCTAAATATAGAAAAAAATTGTATGTACAATATTGACCTTTTCAAAAATTTTTAAAAATAATTTTATAAACTCTAGATAAACTTTCTAATTATAGAAAGTAATTTTATGTACTAAATTGACCCTTCCATAAAAATAATTTTATAAACTCTAGAGAACCTTTCTAAATATGGAAAGTAATTTTATGTACAATATTGACCCTTCAATAAAATTTTTAAAAATAATTTTATAAACTCTAGAGAAACTTTCTAAATATAGAAAGTAATTTTATGTACTAAATTGACCCTTCCAAAAATTTTTTAAAATCATTTTATAAACTCTAGAGAACCTTTCTAAATATAGAAAGTAATTTTATGTACAATATTGACCCAATTAAAATATTTTAAAATAATTTTATAAGCTCTAGAGAACGTTTCCAAACGTAGAAAAAAAAAATTTATGTACAAAATTGACCCTTTCAAAAATTTTTAAAAATTATTTTATAAACCCTAGAGAAACTTTCTAATTATAGAAAGTAATTTTATGTACTAAATTGACCCTTCCATAAAATTATTAAAATAAATTTATAAACACTACAGAACCTTTTTAAATATAGAAAGTAATTTTATGTACTAAATATACCATTCCAAAAATGTTTTAAAATAATTTTATAAACTTTAGAAAACCTTTCTAAATGTAGAAAGTAAATTTGTGTACTAAATTAACCTTTCCAAAAAATTTTTAAAAATAATTTTATAAACACTTGAGAACTTTTCTAAATATAGAAAGTAATTTTATATACTAAATTGACCATTCCATAAATTTTTAAAAATAATTTTAGAAACACGAGAGAACCTTTCTAAATATAGAAAGTAATTTTATGTACTAAATTGAGCCTTCCAAAAATATTTAAAAATAATTTTATAAACACTAGAGAACCTTCCTAAATATAGAAAGTAATTTTATGTACTAAATTGACACTTCCAAAAAAGTTTTAAAATAATTTTATAAACTCTAGAAAACCTATCTAAATATAGAAAGTAAATTTATGTACTGAATTAACATTTCAAAAAATATTTAAAAACATTTTTATAAACACTAGAGAACCATTCTAAATATAGAAAGTAATTTTATGTACTAAAATGACCATTCAAAAAACTTTAAAAATAATTTTATGAACTCTAGAAAACCTTTCTAAATATAGAATGTAATTTTATGTACTAAATAGAACCTTCCAAACACGTTATAAAATAATTTTATAATCTCTGGAGAACCTTTCTAAATATAAAAAAAAATTGTATGTACAATATTGACCTTATGAAAAATTTTTAAAAATAATTTTATAAACTCTAGGTAAACTTTCTAATTATAGAAAGTAATTTTATGTACTAAATTGACCATTCCATAAAATTATTAAAAATAATTTTATAAGCTCTGGAAAAACCTTCCTAAATATAGAAAAAAAATTGTATGTACAATATTGACCTTTTCAAAAATTTTTAAAAATAATTTTATAGAAACTAGAGAAACTTTCTAATTATAGAAAGTAATTTTATGTAATAAATTTACCCTTCCATAAAATTATAAAAAATAATTTTATAAACTCTAGAGAACCTTTCTAAATATGGAAAGTAATTTTATGTACAATATTGACCCTATCAAAAAATTTTAAAAGTAATTTTATAAACTTTAGAGAAACTTTCTAAATATAGAAAGTATTTTTATGTACTAAATTGACCCTTCCAAAATTTTTTTAAAATAATTTTATAAACTCTAAAGAACCTTTCTAAATATAGAAAGTAATTTTATTTACAATATTGACCCCATTAAAAATTATTAAAATAATTTTATAAGCTCTAAAGAACGTTTCTAAATATAGAAAGTAATTTTATTTAAAATATTGACCCCATTAAAAATTATTAAAATAATTTTTTAAGCTCTAGAGAACGTTTCTAAACGTTGAAAAAAAAATTTATGTAGAAAATTGACCCTTTCAAAAATTTTTAAAAATAATTTTATACACCCTAGAGAAACTTTCTAATTATAGAAAGTAATTTTATGTACTAAATTGACCCTTCCATAAAATTATTAAAATAATTTTATAAACTCTAGAGAACCTTTTTAAATATAGAAAGTAATTTTAGGTACTAAATAGACCATTCCAAAAATGTTTTAAAATAATTTTATAAAGTTTAGAAAACCTTTCTAAATGTAGAAAGTAAATTTATGTACTGAATTAACCTTTCAAAAAATATTTAAAAACATTTTTATAAATATTAGAGAACCATTCTAAATATAGAAAGTAATTTTATGTACTAAAATGACCATTCAAAAAATTTTAAAAATAATTTTATAAACTCTAGAAAACCTTTCTAAATATAGAATGTAATTTTATGTACTAAATAGAACCTTCCAAACACGTTACAAAATAATTTTATAAGCTCTGGAGAACCTTTCTAAATATAGAAAAAAATTGTATGTACAATATTGACCTTATCAAAAATTTTTAAAAATAATTTTATAAACTCTAGGGAAACGTTCTAATTATAGAAAGTAATTTTATGTACTAAATTGACCCTTCCATAAAATTATTAAAAATAATTTTATAAGCTCTAGAGAACCTTTCTAAATATAGAAAAAAATTGTATGTACAATATTGACCTTTTCAAAAATTTTTAAAAATAATTTTATAAACTCTAGAGAAACTTTCTAATTATAGAAAGTAATTTTATGTACTAAATTGACCCTTCCATAAAATTATAAAAAATAATTTTATAAACTCTAGAGAACCTTTCTAAATATGGAAAGTAATTTTATGTACAATATTGACCCTTTCAAAAATTTTTAAAAGTAATTTTATAAACTTTAGAGAAACTTTCTAAATATAGAAAGTAATTTTATGTACTAAGTTGACCCTTCCAAAAAATTTTTAAAATAATTTTATAAACTCTAGAGAACCTTTCTAAATATAGAAAGTAATTTTATTCACAATATTGACCCCATTAAAAATTATTAAAATAATTTTATAAGCTCTAGAGAACATTTCTAAACGTTGAAAAAAAAATTTATGTACAAAATTGATCCTTTCAAAAATTTTTAAAAATAATTTTATAAACCCTAGAGAAACTTTCTAATTATAGAAAGTAATTTTATGTACTAAATTGACCCTTCTATAAAATTTTTAAAAGTAATTTTATAAACTTTAGAGAAACTTTCTAAATATAGAAAGTAATTTTATGTACTAAGTTGACCCATCCAAAAAATTTTTTAAATAATTTTATAAACTCTAGAGAACCTTTCTAAATATAGAAAGTAATTTTATTTACAATATTGACCCCATTAAAAATTATTAAAATAATTTTATAAGCTCTAGAGAACGTTTCTAAACGTTGAAAAAAAAATTTATGTACAAAATTGACCCTTTCAAAAATTTTTAAAAATAATTTTAAAAACCCTAGAGAAACTTTCTAAATATAGAAAGTAATTTTATGTACTAAATTGAGCCTTCCAAAAATATTTAAAAATAATTTTATAAACACTAGAGAACCTTCCTAAATATAGAAAGTAATTTTATGTACTAAATTGACACTTCCAAAAAAGTTTTAAAATAATTTTATAAACTCTAGAAAACCTATCTAAATATAGAAAGTAAATTTATGTACTGAATTAACATTTCAAAAAATATTTAAAAACATTTTTATAAACACTAGAGAACCATTCTAAATATAGAAAGTAATTTTATGTACTAAAATGACCATTCAAAAAATTTTAAAAATAATTTTATAAACTCTAGAAATACTTTCTAAATATAGAATGTAATTTTATGTACTAAATAGAACCTTCCAAACACGTTATAAAATAATTTTATAAGCTCTGGAGAACCTTTCTAAATATAGAAAAAAATTGTATGTACAATATTGACCTTATCAAAAATTTTTAAAAATAATTTTATAAACTCTAGGGAAACGTTCTAATTATAGAAAGTAATTTTATGTACTAAATTGACCCTTCCATAAAATTATTAAAAATAATTTTATAAGCTCTGGAGAACCTTTCTAAATATAGAAAAAAATTGTATGTACAATATTGACCTTTTCAAAAATTTTTAAAAATAATTTTATAAACTATAGAGAAACTTTTTAATTATAGAAAGTAATTTTATGTACTAAATTGACCCTTCCATAAAATTATAAAAAATAATTTTATAAACTCCAGAGAACCTTTCTAAATATGGAAAGTAATTTTATGTACAATATTGACCCTTTCAAAAATTTTTAAAAGTGATTTTATAAACTTTAGAGAAACTTTCTAAATATAGAAAGTAATTTTATGTACTAAGTTGACCCATCCAAAAAATTTTTTAAATAATTTTATAAACTCTAGAGAACCTTTCTAAATATAGAAAGTAATTTTATTTACAATATTGACCCCATTAAAAATTATTAAAATAATTTTATAAGCTCTAGAGAACGTTTTTAAACGTTGAAAAAAAAATTTATGTACAAAATTGACCCTTTCAAAAATTTTTAAAAATAATTTTAAAAACCCTAGAGAAACTTTCTAATTATAGAAAGTAATTTTATGTACTAAGTTGACCCTTCCATAAAATTATTAAAATAATTTTATAAACTCTAGAGGACCTTTTTAAATATAGAAAGTAATTTTAGGTACTAAATTGACCATTCCAAAAATGTTTTTAAATAATTTTATAAACTTTAGAAAACCTTTCTAAATGTAGAAAGTAAATTTATGTACTGAATTAACCTTTCACAAAATATTTAAAAACATTTTTATAAACACTAGAGAACCATTCTAAATATAGAAAGTAATTTTATGTACTAAAATGACCATTCAAAAAATTTTAAAAATAATTTTATAAACTCTAGAAATACTTTCTAAATATAGAATGTAATTTTATGTACTAAATAGAACCTTCCAAACACGTTATAAAATAATTTTATAAGCTCTGGAGAACCTTTCTAAATATAGAAAAAAATTGTATGTACAATATTGACCTTATCAAAAATTTTTAAAAATAATTTTATAAACTCTAGGGAAACGTTCTAATTATAGAAAGTAATTTTATGTACTAAATTGACCCTTCCATAAAATTATTAAAAATAATTTTATAAGCTCTGGAGAACCTTTCTAATTATAGAAAAAAATTGTATGTACAATATTGACCTTTTCAAAAATTTTTAAAAATAATTTTATAAACTATAGAGAAACTTTCTAATTATAGAAAGTAATTTTATGTACTAAATTGACCCTTCCATAAAATTATAAAAAATAATTTTATAAACTCCAGAGAACCTTTCTAAATATGGAAAGTAATTTTATGTACAATATTGACCCTTTCAAAAATTTTTAAAAGTGATTTTATAAACTTTAGAGAAACTTTCTAAATATAGAAAGTAATTTTATGTACTAAGTTGACCCATCCAAAAAAATTTTTAAATAATTTTATAAACTCTAGAGAACCTTTCTAAATATAGAAAGTAATTTTATTTACAATATTGACCCCATTAAAAATTATTAAAATAATTTTATAAGCTCTAGAGAACGTTTTTAAACGTTGAAAAAAAAATTTATGTACAAAATTGACCCTTTCAAAAATTTTTAAAAATAATTTTAAAAACCCTAGAGAAACTTTCTAATTATAGAAAGTAATTTTATGTACTAAGTTGACCCTTCCATAAAATTATTAAAATAATTTTATAAACTCTAGAGAACCTTTTTAAATATAGAAAGTAATTTTAGGTACTAAATTGACCATTCCAAAAATGTTTTTAAATAATTTTATAAACTTTAGAAAACCTTTCTAAATGTAGAAAGTAAATTTATGTACTGAATTAACCTTTCAAAAAATATTTAAAAACATTTTATAAACACTAGAGAACCATTCTAAATATAGAAAGTAATTTTATGTACTAAAATGACCATTCAAAAAATTTTAAAAATAATTTTATAAACTCTAGAAATACTTTCTAAATATAGAATGAAATTTTATGTACTAAATAGAACCTTCCAAACACGTTATAAAATAATTTTATAAGCTCTGGAGAACCTTTCTAAATATAGAAAAAAATTGTATGTACAATATTGACCTTATCAAAAATTTTTAAAAATAATTTTATAAACTCTAGGGAAACGTTCTAATTATAGAAAGTAATTTTATGTACTAAATTGACCCTTCCATAAAATTATTAAAAATAATTTTATAAGCTCTGGAGAACCTTTCTAAATATAGAAAAAAATTGTATGTACAATATTGACCTTTTCAAAAATTTTTAAAAATAATTTTATAAACTATAGAGAAACTTTCTAATTATAGAAAGTAATTTTATGTACTAAATTGACCCTTCCATAAAATTATAAAAAATAATTTTATAAACTCCAGAGAACCTTTCTAAATATGGAAAGTAATTTTATGTACAATATTGACCCTTTCAAAAATTTTTAAAAGTGATTTTATAAACTTTAGAGAAACTTTCTAAATATAGAAAGTAATTTTATGTACTAAGTTGACCCTTCTAAAAAATTTTTAAAATAATTTTATAAACTCTAGAGAACCTTTCTAAATATAGAAAGTAATTTTATTTACAATATTAACCCCATTAAAAATTATTAAAATAATTTTATAAGCTCTAGAGAACGTTTCTAAACGTTGAAAAAAAAAATATATGTACAAAATTGACCCTTTCAAAAATTTTTAAAAATAATTTTATAAACCCTAGAAAAACTTTCTAATTATAGAAAATAATTTTATGTACTAAATTGACCCTTCCATAAAATTATTAAAATAATTTTATAAACTCTAGAGAACCTTTTTAAATATAGAAAGTAATTTTAGGTACTAAATTGACCATTCCAAAAATGTTTTTAAATAATTTTATAAACTTTAGAAAACCTTTCTAAATGTAGAAAGTAAATTTATGTACTGAATTAAACTTTCAAAAAATATTTAAAAACATTTTTATAAACACTAGAGAACCATTCTAAATATAGAAAGTAAATTTATGTACTAAAATGACCATTCAAAAAATTTTAAAAATAATTTTATAAACTCTAGAAAACCCTTCTAAATATAGAATGTAATTTTATGTACTAAATAGAACCTTCCAAACACGTTATAAAATAATTTTATAAGCTCTGGAGAACCTTTCAAAATATAGAAAGTAATTTTATGTACTAAATTGACACTTTCAAAAATTTTTAAAAATAATTTTATATCTACTAGCGAACCCTTCTAAATATAGAAAGTAATTTTATGTAATAAAATGACCCTTCCATAAATTTTTAAAAATAATTTTATAATATCTAGAAACCTTACTAAATATAGATATTAATTTTATGTACTAAATTGAGCCTTCCAAAAAATTTTAAAAATCATTTTATAAACACTAGAGAACCTTTCTAAATATAGAAAGTAATTTTATGTACTAAATTGACCCTTCCAAAAATTTTTAAAATAATTTTATAAACTCTAGAAAATGTTTCTAAATATTGAAAATAATTTTATGAACTAAATTGACCATTCAAAAAATTTTAAAATTAATTTTATAAGCTCTGGAGAACCTTTCTAAATATAGAAATAAATTGTATGTACAATATTGACCTTTTCAAAAATTTTTAAAAATAATTTTATAAACTCTAGATAAACTTTCTAATTATAGAAAGTAATTTTATGTACTAAATTGACCCTTCCATAAAATTATTAAAAATAATTTTATAAACTCTAGAGAACCTTTCTAAATATGGAAAGTAATTTTATGTACAATATTGTTCCTTTCAAAAAATTTTAAAAGTAATTTTATAAACTTTAGATAAACTTTCTAAATATAGAAAGTAATTTTATGTACTTAATTGACCCTTCCAAAAATTTTTTAAAATAATTTTATAAACTCTAGAGAACCTTTTTAAATATAGAAGCTAATTTTATGTACAATATTGACCCTATTAAAAAAATTTTAAATAATTTTATAAGCTCCAGAGAACGTTTCCAAACGTAGAAAAAAAAATTTATGTACAAAATTGACCCTTTCAAAAAAATTTTAAAATAATTTTATAAACCCTAGAGAAACTTTCTAAATATGGAAAGTAATTTTATGTACAATATTGACCCTTTTAAAAAATTTTAAAAGTAATTTTATAAACTTTTGAGAAACTTTCTAAATATAGAAAGTAATTTTATGTACTAAATTGACACTTCCAAAAATTTTTAAAAATAATTTTATAAACTCTAGAAAATCTTTCCAAATATATAAAGTAATTTTTTGTACCAAATTTACCCTTCCAAAAATTTTTAAAAATAATTTTATAAACTCTAGAGAACCTTTCTAAATATAAAAAGTAATTTTATGTACTAAATTGACTCTTCCAAAATTTTTTTAAAATAATTTTATAAACTCTAGAAAACCCTTTTAAATATAGAAAGTAATTTTATGTACAATATTGACCCTTTCAAAAATTTTTAAAAATAATTTTATAAACTTTTGAGAAACTTTCTAAATATAGAAAGTAATTTTTATGTACTAAATTGACACTTTCACAAATTTTTAAAAATAATTTTATAATCTCTAGAAAATCTTTCTAAATATATAAAATAATTTTATGTACTAAATTGAGCCTTTAAAAAAATTTTAAAAATAATTTTATAAACACTAGAGAACCATTCTAAATATAGAATGTAATTTTATGTATTAAATTGACCATTCAAAAAATTTAAAATATAATTTTATAAACTCTAGAAACCTTTCTAAATATAGAAAGTAATTTTATGTACTAAATTAACCTTTCAAAAAATATTTAAAAAAAAAAATTTATAAACACTAGAGAACCTATCTAAATATAGAAAGTAATTTTATGTACTAAAATGACCATTCAAACAATTTTAAAAATAATTTTATAAACTCTAGAAAACCTTTCTAAATAAAGAATGTAATTTTATGTACTAAATAGAACCTTCCAAACACTTTATAAAATAATTTTATAAGCTCTGGAGAACCTTTCTAAATATAGAAAAAATTTTATGTACAATATTGACCTTTTCAAAAATTTTTAAAAATAATTTTATAATCTCTAGAGAAACTTTCTAATTTTAGAAAGTAATTTTATGTATTAAATTGACCCTTCCATAAAATTATTAAAAATAACTTTATAAACTCTAGAGAACCTTTCTAAATATGGAAAGTAATTTTATGTACAATATTGACCCTTTTAAAAAATTTTAAAAGTAATTTTATAAACTTTTGAGAAACTTTCTAAATATAGAAAGTAATTTTATGTACTAAATTGACACATCCAAAAATTTTTAAAAATAATTTTATAAACTCTAGAAAATCTTTCCAAATATATAAAGTAATTTTTTGTACCAAATTTACCCTTCCAAAAATTTTTAAAAATAATTTTATAAACTCTAGAGAACCTTTCTAAATATAAAAAGTAATTTTATGTACTAAATTGACTCTTCCAAAATTTTTTTAAAATAATTTTATAAACTCTAGAAAACCCTTTTAAATATAGAAAGTAATTTTATGTACAATATTGACCCTTTCACAAATTTTTAAAAATAATTTTATAAACTTTTGAGAAACTTTCTAAATATAGAAAGTAATTTTTATGTACTAAATTGACACTTTCACAAATTTTTAAAAATAATTTTATAATCTCTAGAAAATCTTTCTAAATATATAAAATAATTTTATGTACTAAATTGAGCCTTTAAAAAAATTTTAAAAATAATTTTATAAACACTAGAGAACCATTCTAAATATAGAATGTAATTTTATGTATTAAATTGACCATTCAAAAAATTTAAAATATAATTTTATAAACTCTAGAAACCTTTCTAAATATAGAAAGTAATTTTATGTACTAAATTAACCTTTCAAAAAATATTTAAAAAAAAAAAATTATAAACACTAGAGAACCATTCTAAATATAGAAAGTAGTTTTATGTACTAAAATGACCATTCAAAAAATTTAAAATATAATTTTATAAACTCTAGAAAACCTTTCTAAATATAGAATGTAATTTTATGTACTAAATAGAACCTTCCAAACACTTTATAAAATAATTTTATAAGCTCTGGAGAACCTTTCTAAATATAGAAAAAATTTTATGTACAATATTGACCTTTTCAAAAATTTTTAAAAATAATTTTATAATCTCTAGAGAAACTTTCTAATTTTAGAAAGTAATTTTATGTATTAAATTGACCCTTCCATAAAATTATTAAAAATAACTTTATAAACTCTAGAGAACCTTTCTAAATATGGAAAGTAATTTTATGTACAATATTGACCCTTTTAAAAAATTTTAAAAGTAATTTTATAAACTTTTGAGAAACTTTCTAAATATAGAACGTAATTTTATGTACTAAATTGACACATCCAAAAATTTTTAAAAATAATTTTATAAACTCTAGAAAATCTTTCCAAATATATAAAGTAATTTTTTGTACCAAATTTACCCTTCCAAAAATTTTTAAAAATAATTTTATAAACTCTAGAGAACCTTTCTAAATATAAAAAGTAATTTTATGTACTAAATTGACTCTTCCAAAATTTTTTTAAAATAATTTTATAAACTCTAGAAAACCCTTTTAAATATAGAAAGTAATTTTATGTACAATATTGACCCTTTCAAAAATTTTTAAAAATAATTTTATAAACTTTTGAGAAACTTTCTAAATATAGAAAGTAATTTTTATGTACTAAATTGACACTTTCACAAATTTTTAAAAATAATTTTATAATCTCTAGAAAATCTTTCTAAATATATAAAATAATTTTATGTACTAAATTGAGCCTTTAAAAAAATTTTAAAAATAATTTTATAAACACTAGAGAACCATTCTAAATATAGAATGTAATTTTATGTATTAAATTGACCATTCAAAAAATTTAAAATATAATTTTATAAACTCTAGAAACCTTTCAAAATATAGAAAGTAATTTTATGTACTAAATTAACCTTTCAAAAAATATTTTAAAAAAAAATTTTATAAACACTAGAGAACCATTCTAAATATAGAAAGTAGTTTTATGTACTAAAATGACCATTCAAAAAATTTAAAATATAATTTTATAAACTCTAGAAAACCTTTCTAAATATAGAATGTAATTTTATGTACTAAATAGACCATTCCAAACACTTTATAAAATAATTTTATAAGCTATAGATAACCTTTCTAAATATAAAAAATAATTTTATGTACAATATTGACCCTTTCAAAAATTTTTAAAAATAATTTTATAAACTCTAGAGAAACTTTCTAAATATAGAACGTAATTTTATGTACTAATTTGGCCCTTTCAAAAAATTTTAAAAATAATTTTATAAACTCTAGAAAACGTTTCTAAATATTGAAAATAATTTTATGAACTAAATTGATCCTTCCAAACACTTTTTAAAATAATTTTATAAGCTCTAGAGAACCTTTCTAAATATAGAAAAAAAAAGTTATGTACAATATTGACCCTTTCAAAAAATTTTAAAAATAATTTTATATACTCTAGAGAAACTTTCTAATTATAGAAAGTAATTTTATGTACTAAATTGACCCTTCCATAAAATTATAAAAATTATTTTATAAACTCTAGAGAACTTTTCTAAATATAGAAAGTAATTTTATGTACTAAATTGACCTTTCCAAAAATTTTTAAAAATAATTTTATAAACACTAGAGAACCATTCTAAATAAAGAAAGTAATTTTATGTATTAAATTGACACTTCCAAAAATTTTTAAAAATAATTTTATAACTACTAGAGAACCTTTCTAAATATAGAAAGTAAATTTATGTACTAAAATGACCCTTCCAGAAATTTTTAAAAATAATTTCAAAAACTCTAGAAAATCTTTCTAAACATAGAAAGTAATTTTATGTACAATATTGACCCTTTCAAAAATTTTTAAAAGTAATTTTATAAACTTTAGGGAAACTTTCTAAATATAGAAAGTAATTTTATGTACTAAATTGACTCTTCTAAAATTTTTTTAAAATAATTTTATAAACACTAGAGAACCATTCTAAATATAGAAAGTAATTTTATGTACTAAAATGACCATTCCAAAAATTTTAAAAATAATTTTATAAACTCTAGAAACCTTTCTAAATATAGAATGTAATTTTAGGTCTAAATAGACCCTTCCAAACACTTTATAAAATAATTTTATAAGCTCTAGAGAACCTTTTCTAAATATAGAAAAAAATTTATGTACAATATTGACCTTTTCAAAAATTGTTAATAATAATTTTATAAACGCTAGACAAACTTTAATTATAGAAAGTAATTTTATGTATTAAATTGACCCTTTCATAAAATTATTAAAAATAATTTTATAAACACTAGAGAACGTTTCTAAATATAGAAAGTAATTTTATGTACTAAATTCAACCTTCCAAAAATTTTTTAAAATAATTTCATAAACTCTAAAAAACCTTTCTAAATATAGAAAGTAATTTTATGTACAATATTGACCCTTTCAAAAAATTTTAAAAATAATTTTATAAACTTTAGATAAACTTTCTAAATATAGAAAGTAATTTTATGTACTAAATTGACACTTCCACAAATTTTAAAAAATAATTTTATAAACTCTAGAAAATCTTTCTAAATATATAAAGTAATTTTATGTTCTAAATTGACCCTTCCAAAAATTTTTAAAAATAATTTTATAAACTCTAAAAACCTTTCTAAATATATAAAGTAATTGTATGTACTAAATTGACCTTTCCAACAATTTTATAAAATAATTTTATAAACTCTAGATAACCTTTCTAAATATAGAAAGTAATTTTATGTACTAAATTGACCCTTCCAAAAATTTTAAAAATAAATTTATAATCTCTAAAAAACCTTTCTAAATATAGAAAGTAATTTTATGTACTAAATTGACCATTCCAAAAATTTTAAAAATAATTTTATAAACTCTAGAAAGCCTTTCTAAATATAGAAAGTAATTTTATGTACTAAATTGACCATTCCAAACACTTTTTATAATAATTTTATAAGCTCTAGAGAACCTTTCTAAATATAGAAATTAATTTTATGTACAAAATTGAACCTTTCAAAAATTTTTAAAAAATTTTTAAAAATAATTTTATAGACTCTAGAAAAACTTTCTAAATATAGAAAGTAATTTTATTTACTAATTTCACCCTTCCAAAAATTTTTAAAAATAATTTTATAAGCTCTAAAGAACCTTTCTAAATATAGAAAGTGATTTTATGTACTAAATTGACCATTCTTAAAATTTTAAAAATAATTTTATAAATTCTAGAAAACCTTTCTAAATATAGAAAGTAATTTTATGTACTAAATTGACCCTTCCAAAAATTTTTAAAAATAATTTTATAAACACTAGAGAACCTTTCTAAATATAGAAAGTAATTTTATGTACTAAAATTACCCTTCTAAAAATTTTTAAAAATAATTTTATAAACTCTAGAGAAACCTTTTAAAATAGAGAAAGTAATTTTATATTCTAAATTGACCCTTCCAAAAATTTTTAAAAATAATTTTATAAACTCTAAAGATATATATATATATATATATATATATATATATATATATATATATATATATATATATATATATATATATATATATATATATATATATGCTTGAAGTTATTAGTAGTACAAAGTCTCTTGCAATGTGATTGAATTTGCTCAATTCAGAACATTCATAAGACGATGAATACATGACTTACTAGATCACTCGCTCTAAACCTAACTTCTTATTTTTCAATACATCTCAAGAGAAGATTCTGTCCTAAACGTTTGTAAATATTATAGGAGCGGGTAGTCACATTTTATGTAATATTTATTTTTACTTTTTACAGCAAATTAATAATAGATAGTTTCTATTATTATATCCATTCTATAATCATTTTATAACCAATCAAGTCTAAAATATTCTTACTACATGTGCATATATTACTAGGATGCCCTAAGAACATGGCTAAGCTAGCTAGGAGCATCATATCATGTTGGACAAATTCAACCTAACATACATGACAAAATTTTAACCTGATTTTGACAGTTTATTTGTTGTTTTTATTACGGATAGTATGTAAGAGATCAAGGTTGTCATTGTCATTGAATAATATTATTGGTTTAAGTTTTTCATTAGTGATTGTATTATTGTGGAATATTCAATTTAATCATTCTACTACTCTGTATAAAATTGGTCAATATATTCCCGGCCTATACTATTAAAAATAGAATAATTAAGTGAATTTATTTTTTATTTTTTATTTTTTGAAAACAAAAGCCACAAACTTCATTAAACCATAGAAACATTCGTATAAAACAAACCCGACAAACAGCGAGGAATAAAATCAAAAAGCTCACACAGCTCACTATTTGTACTACAAAGAGATTACTTGGGCTATAATATTTTTTTTTTTTGGTAGAGTACTTGGCTATAATATGAGCCGGCATAATTAAGTGAATTTATTAACACCGTTAAGTATGCTTAGGTGGCCAGATGACATGCATGGCGATAATATTTCTACCACATCACTCATTAAATGATTAATAACACATTAAATTAGGTTAAAATATAACATGCTATTAACATAATAATAATATTTTCAATAATAATAATAATAATAATAATAATAATAATATTTCAAGAATGTATATGTATGATTTATGACAGAAATATTAGATTAACTGGTGCAATAGCAGTTTTAAAGGGAAGCACCTTCACTGGATAGTACTCAAGCATAGTTTTTTGCAACAAAAAACCTTATTAATTGGTGTGATCCATGATTCCTCTTGTTGCTACTTCCGTGATAAATGAATTCTTGATTTGATCTAGTCCCCTGTGTGCTTTACTGCAATTTTAGTGCCTTGAAGTGCACCTTCAAAAACATAACAAAATCATCCTTCCCCAAAACACAATGATAATAGGCATATATATTTTTCATCTATGTTGATATATACTGTAAATTAGGTGTACCGTTTCATCTATGTTCAATGCATGATTCTAATTAATTGATCAAAGTTTATTTTAAATTTTATTTTGTATTTTTTTAATACAGTCTAACATATTCATAGCATATGCATGTTTAACAATTATGTTGATTTTGATTGGGATGAAGATCGAACCTAAGACATTCTTTATAAAAATCAATGAGTAAGTTAACGATAATAAATAGTTAACGGAATATTTAGTAAAAGTAAATAATATAATACACCTTCAAGTATTTTCAAATGTATAGTCATGCATTCTCAAATACACAATTGTGACTACAAAATGTTACTACATTTTTTTTTTAAATGTTTAACTCTTGATTATTTTTAGATGGACATATAAGACTAGTCTGCATATTCTTACAATGGAGTAGTTCTCATTTTTAACATGAGTATATTAAATAAAACCAAATTTGTGTCAGACCGAGGTGTGGGGGGCCCCTTAAGGTGGGGTTCAACCTTTTGGAAGAGTAAAACTAAATTTGTGCTAAATGAAATCTAGCATTTTTAAAGTGGTATCACAACATATTAAACGTTTTTATTATTATTATTATTATTATTATTATTATTATTATTATTATTATTATTATTATTATTATTATTATTATTATTATTATTATTATTATTATTATTTTATTTTTTGCATTACTAAGCATCCCAATAAGGCAAACTATTGTGTGGACTGTGGTGCACATAGCTGGGTCAATTAGTATTTAAAAATAAATAAATTGATCAATCCATGTCGTGTCAACCTTTTAAAGGTGAGTCTCATATGAAACCATTTCACATATCCTTTTTCGTGAGACAGGTCATGTAAAAATAGAAATGTACGTAATATTTATGGTGGAAAATGTAATACTAATTAGACATAAATTAATTGTTACTTATGAGGGTAAGTGTAATACCTATATTGAAAATTATAATACTTTTTGAGAAAAAATGTAATATTTAAAGGTTGAAGAGTTACTTATGAAAAAAAATGTAATACTAATCAATGATAAATTAATCAATTATTACTTATGCCAGAAAACATAATACTTATTATGAGAAAAAGTGTAATAGTAGTCATGGATAAATTAATTATTACTTATATGGGGAAAATATGACTTTTTAAGAAAAATGTAATACTTTTAACTTTTAAGTCAAAATGTAATACTTAATGTTAAAAAGTTACTTATAAGAAAATTTATAATATTTACAAGAGAAAATGACCCGACCTTTTTTATGGATAAGAGTTCATGAGACAATGTAATAACAATTTTTGCCAAATTTACTATATTATATAAAAAGTAACACAAAAAATCACAAAGTTAAAAATTGTACTCCGTAATAAAATACTATAGAAAATAAGCAAAATGAAAACTTAATTTGACTAATGAATAATAAACATGACATAAAATGAAATAGCTAGGGACTATAAAAGAGATTAAAAGACGTATTAAATTAAATAAAAAAAAATTACTTTTGTAGTTTTGTCATACAATGGTCTCTTTGAGAAGACTATTTAATTCCCATTACAAAGATATTCCGCAAAATAAAAAACAAACCATGTTAATTTATTTCGCAAAACATTATTCTATTTCCAACTTATTCCTGAAACAAATATCACATTAAAGGACAACCCCAACTAAGTTGGCCAGATTGTTAACTTGGTAATCATAAGGTTACAAGTGATTCCCTGCAGGAGTGACCTATTAACTTCTTGGTTTGAACCGATCAACTATAAACAACCTAGACTGGTTTACCTCCTTGCAGTTCTTACTAAAGTACTGGATTTACGCAGTACACACCGAGTAATGACTACGGGTTTTCCTCGTGACTCAAAAATATCACATTAAGCTTCTACCATACTCCATTATCCAAACAAGACACTAAAGAAACTGATCATCATAAAGAGATTGAGATGAAAGAATTGAAGCAGAAAGTTGGCACTAGTGGTGAAGACAATGCTAGAAGCTATATTATGTATTTCATGAAAGCTCTTCAATTCATATGCTACTATACATCAAGAAGAAGGCTAGCTAGCATTAACACATTCTACTTATCAATTGTCACCTATACATTCACAATACATCAACATATGTGCATGTTCTCGTATACATTCAGTATGTCTAAAAAAGTTTAATTTCTGCTAAGAGACTCAGTAAGAATATGTGTTATTCGGCAATCTACAGTAGCCTTGGGGCACATCTGATCCGCAATAATGGTACACATGCAAAACTTTGGTTGAATGAATACTTACTGCTATGCCAATTCCCAATAATCCACCAAAGACAACCTGCAGAATATAGTGAAATCGTCGCTCATATATAAAAACGCTTCACTCTGCAATTAAACTCTGCAGTTGTTATACTGAAAAGCATAAACACAAACCTCAAGCCAGGTGTGACTCAAAAGCTTGTGCAGTAGTGTGCTTCCAGATGGTGGTGTGCTTCCAGCTAGAAGAGGCTCAGTGGGAAGTCCGGGTTCGGTTTGATTCACAACCTGAGAATGAATCACATTGAATTTATTGAATAATTGCAACCTCGAATTAAAAGGTCTAAAATCCATATGAGATTATTGATTTCTTGATTATGCAAAAGATGAAGCTCAAAATTATGCAAAAGTTTGACTTCTTGATTTCTACAACAAATGCAAATGAACATTCATATCACTTACAGCTAGAAGAGGCACAGTGGGAAGTCCGGGTTCGTTTTGATTCACAACCTGAGAATGAATCACATTGAATTTATTGAATAATTGCAATCTCAAATTAAAAGGTCTAAAAAGTAAAATCCATATGATTTCTTGATTTCTTGATTATGCAAAAGATGAAGCTGAAAGTTATGCAAAAGTTTGACTTCTTGATTTCTACAACAAATGCAAATGAACATTCATATCACTTACAGCTAGAAGAGGCTCAGTGGGAAGTCCGGGTTCGTTTTGATTCACAACCTGAGAATGAATCACATTGAATTTTTTGAATAATTGCAATCTCAAATTAAAAGGTCTAAAATCCATATGATTTCTTGATTATGCAAAAGATGAAGCTCAAAATTATGCACAAGTTTGACTTCTTGATTTCTACAACAAACGCAAATAAACATTCATATCACTTACAGCTAGAAGAGGCACAGTGGGAAGTCCGGGTTCGTTTTGATTCACAACCTGAGAATGAATCACATTGAATTTATTGAATAATTGCAATCTCAAATTAAAAGGTCTAAAAAGTAAAATCCATATGATTTCTTGATTTCTTGATTATGCAAAAGATGAAGCTGAAAGTTATGCAAAAGTTTGACTTCTTGATTTCTACAACAAATGCAAATGAACATTCATATCACTTACAGCTAGAAGAGGCTCAGTGGGAAGTCCGGGTTCGTTTTGATTCACAACCTGAGAATGAATCACATTGAATTTTTTGAATAATTGCAATCTCAAATTAAAAGGTCTAAAATCCATATGATTTCTTGATTATGCAAAAGATGAAGCTCAAAATTATGCACAAGTTTGACTTCTTGATTTCTACAACAAACGCAAATAAACATTCATATCACTTACAGACAAATATTTTTAAAAAAAAATTAAAAAAAAAAAAAAAAACACGCACGCACACACACACAGCAACAGAGACAACATCAAACCTCTGCTTGTTGTTCGGCCTGTGCCTTTAATCTCACGCATATACCATCACACATCACCTGTCAAAATTTTTCTGCCACACATTAGAAATCTTCAGAGCAGGATGAAAAATAATTTACGGCAAAGTCAAGAAAGACTGCAGTGTACTCTTTAAAACATTCATTTGAAACAGAACACTCAATTTAGGTCACCGCTCATGCAGTTATGCTTGACCAAAGTCCGTTAGGATCAGAAACTCAGTCAGGTATGAACGATCATCTCCACAAGCAATAATTTGCACAGGACATTTATGACATTGCGTGGCATGCAAGGGCAATGATCAATTAATTCAATTAACAGAGAATTTCTTTGTCACGAAGCCCTAACAACAACTAAACTCTAAAGATGAAATGCAATTATGCAAAGACCCATAAATTAAACTAAATAGTCTTAATAACACTGACATAAGAATACAAAATTATCAAGAGAGAAAGAGATGATACCACACAAGCGGAAACCAGTACGGTGGCAAAAGGTGGTCCTCGAAATCCCTCATGCAAGGCAATAGCTGCTGCTAGGGCAGTTGCAATGGCTGAATGGGATGATGGCATACCACCATATCCAATAAGTCTCTTGAAATTCCATTGCCCTTCCTTGTACCTACAAGCCTCTCGAGATTAATATTCTACAATATTTATTTTTATATCACATACATAAGTCCTATCCCTGAATCGCAGTGACAATAATTCTATGGCATAAATTGTGTATGTATGGATGGAACTCCAAGTTAAACACCATCTCCTCATCCAATAATCACAAAATCTAAACACAAACTGAAATTCCCTTTTCTGCTTTCTTTAATTTTTTTAATTTCTTAACAGAGATTCAATCTTTTCAGAAGATGTGGTTTATAGCATTTCTTAGCTATACTGTAATGTGATCTCATTCCCAAAATCTTCTTTCAACTTAAGTAATATTCCACTTTGAACTGAATCTTAAAAATAAATAGAAAGAAATTTCAAGAAATAATGCTATGCTAATATGTATAATCTTTGTCCAAATCATAGCAACGGAAGCATATTGATCAAACTAACACAGCCACCCAAAATCAAACATGAACCCAAATTTCAAGATTTCTTAAATAACAAAAACTCATTAAAGAAAATAATAATAACAATAAAGTTTATGGTAATAGAAGTAGGGTTTACCGGAAAATGAAGAATTTGATGAATTGGGCAACAAGGCAGGCAATAAGAGCAGCAATGAGAGGGAAATTGGCGAATTTGATGAAAAACGCCGACGTAGCGGACAGCGTTGATTCCATCATTTCCTCCCCGATTCAGCGCAGCTCTGAGAGAATCAAGAAGGGCGGGAAATTGCATGCAATGTGTAACGCCCACAAGAGAAGAGGTTCTAGAATCAACAAGGGAGAGAAATATATATATTTATATATAGTGGGAGTTGATGAGAGTGTGGGAACTTGCTACTTAATTACTACAACTTATTCTTAACTGCTCGCTAATATTTTTACTTTTTTTTTAAACACTTCATTTAATTATAATCTTTGTATGCATTTATTATTGTAATCTTTGTAACAATAAACAAAGATTATAGTTTAAATTTAGATGAATTGATATAGAGAAGCAGAGAGAATCATAAAATTTAGGATTAATCCAAAAGATTAATTAATTAAGAAAAGAATATTCAACAAAGCTAGAGCTATGTATATATAATAATTGAGTGATATCAGTTGACACAACTCAAAATTTTTTTACTTGTTACTTGTTAGGTAATATAATAAGATAATCAATATATAATTAAATATTTATACTTTATAATTTTATAAATATAGTTATATATAAAAAAAAAACAAAAAACAAAAAAAAAAAAAAACAAAGAAATCTCAATTTTCATAATTTTTTCTCCCTTTTGCAATGAGAATAACAAATTAGATTAAATTCACCTATTAAACTTTTCTCACCATTTAATCCTATTTTATAGGTTAATCAATCTATGCAAATCTATAGCAACCAAATTGTCTGAAATTACGTCTTCAAAAAAAAAAAAAAATTGTCTGAAATTACTTATTTTTTATGAACTACTAATTTTAAATACTATTTTTCTAATTTTCATTTTCAAGTAAGTACTAAGTTTAAAAATAAAAAATAAAAAAAATCACAAAGCTAGGTTCAAATCAAAATTTGAGGAAATTAATCATAAATTTATCTTTTAGGAAAGTGTGAATGCAGAATGCATTGAGTGTGTATGCTGTCAATTAATCTGGGCAAGAATTGATGAGAATATGAATCGCACTTATAGATTTCTCTTATTTTTAAATTTTCACGACTTATAGATTTCTTATTTATAAATATTCACGAGTTGTATAATTTGTTGAATACGTATTGCTTTTTTATTTTAATGTTATAATATTTTACTAAGCATTTTATCAAAATCAAGAGAATTATAAATGAAAAAAACAAATATTAGGTTAAACACCACTGATCTTAACAAATTAAAGCAAAATAGTACTGTCTAAATCTCTAACAAAAAAAGGCTAAAACAAATTGAGGAACTAAAGCCAGCTAATTGTTGTCTAAAATGTACACTAAATTAATTAAGATTTGACGAACTTCATGCATAGTGGGGCGTTGACACCCGCTAAAGCCAGTATAGCTGCCGGAATTCCCCACAACGACTCCCCGCAGATGAGCCCCGACGCGACGGCGGGGCCGAAGTCTTTGGCCTTCTGCTTGCTCGCCCGATGCCAGAAAAAGAGAATCAAGCTCCCCACGCACATGTCGATGGCGAAGTAGCCGCCGAGGTAGAACGGGATGGCCATGCACATGGGGTTAGGAATGAACCGATATATCCTGTATTTGGTTTCGTACTTCTTCAGCACCTCAGTCAAAACGTTGATTACAATCGCCCCCACGAAGAACCCGACGGCGAGTGCGAGGCAGTGCTTGGGGAGGGAGCCGAACCCCTCCACGCCCAGCAAGGCGATGCCGCGGTACATGAGGGCGTAGGGCGCCGGGTAGGAGCCGTTGGGGTCTCCGATGGGATACGCCTTGTAGAAAATCCAGAACACCAGCGGCGTCATCACGCACCCCATCGCCGTGCCCATCACCTGGCTGAAGAACATCGCGCGCGGCGAGGCGAGGGTGAGGTAGCCCGTCTTGAAATCCTGCATCAAGTCGGAAGCCGTGGAGACGATGCTCATCATTACGCCGCAGGACGCGAGGCCGGCGAGGACTCCGCCGTTGTTGAGGCCCACCCAGGAGCTGAAAACCAGGATGGCGACTTTGCCGTAGTTGGACGCGAGGGACCAGTCGGTGAGACCGCAGCCATAGGCGTTGCAGAAAGCTAGGACGGGAGCTATGGCGTAGGCGACCAGAATGTGGTACCATTTTAGCGGATGGAATATTAACGGCACCACGATTATGGAGACCACTGCAAGTGCAGCGTATCCGCCTACTCCAACCCATTTCGGGATAGAGTCTTTCACGAAGTATTCAGTCCTTATATTTTCATCGTAGTCTTCTCCCTCATTGGTGGAATTGCCAGCACTTCTTGACTCTGACTTACGCTTCATTAGACTCACAGTTGTTGTTATGATCATAATCACGAAGTGGAAGAGACCATCTCCAAGAATCATGGCAATGGCAAGAAACACCTATCATGCACACAAAGAAATATTGTTAATAATTAAGACGATCACCAAGCATGATTATTGGGGGTAACCCAATTAAGATGACTAAAGATATAAACTTGTAATCCTTTTGGTTTGACCTGGTCAGCTATGAACAACCTAAGCAGTTTTATCTCTTTATAGGCGGGATTTGCCCAGTGCTGTTTCCGTTTGTCCCAAAAAAATGATTAATTTGAAGTAAATAAAATGACTAGCTACATACATACCCTGTATCCTTGAATGCCATGAAGACTGGATGCTGGAATGTCAGCAGAATACCAAATGCCCTTCTTGGCTTCAATCAAGGGCCACATTATTCCCCATGAAATTACAGCTCCAAAAAGCAAGGAGATATTAATCATAGCAGGGCAAAGCATGCCAACACCAACATATGTCGACGAGAAATCGAAGTAGAATCTGAAATAATGAAGGTTATTAGTTCAGATAGATTGCCACATATATATATACCACTCTAGATTGTAACCATATCTGCTAGCTTAAAAGGTGTGTTCAAAAGTTATGCAAGTTTAATTTCTCTATGACCCACAACCAAATACCAAACATGTGCCTAGTGTGTGTAGATGGGATATTGTGAGGATTAAGCTAACCAAAGTTAATTACCTTTTAGCATAGGCTTGCAAACCAAATGTAGGGAAGCTGGCAAAGCCACAATCATCACCACCTGCGAAGAACCACTGGAAGGCTGCGAATACGAAGCTAAATGAAAAGGATTTGAAGAGCATCGACACTTGTTTCCTACAGGCATAGCATAAAAGAAAGAGTTTTTAGTTAAAATGTAGGTAGATTTAGAGAAGAAAAACACATAAAGTGATGATGAAGCAAAAGAGGGTTAGGCAATATAAAGTTTTTGTGCTTAAATTAATTATATTACTTGGCTAGCCTGGCTCCTTTTGGCGTGTGGAAACTGTTGATAAGGTAAGCTGTTGCAGTTCCACTAGGATATGTGAGCTTGAACTTCAAAACCATCATCTAGGAAAAACAAAAGAGTGCAAATTCCACTTAGAATATGTTTAGTGGAACTAATAATTTTTCTTATAACTTATTGATTTGATCAAAGAATTAGAATGAAAAAAAAAAAAAAAAAAGTATGCATACCCCTCTGAAGAGCACGATTGAAAAAAGACCAACAAAGCTCACAACGAAAAGGAATCCCATCATCCACCCAATAGAAAGATCCTTGACATTATTTGGAGTATTCCCTACTTCTGCTTGGTCTGCAATTCTAGGGATCATGCCCAACAAGTAAGATGCTGTTCCACCTGATCATATGGATGTTATCCAAAACAAATTATAAGGAAGAGATTATTAAGGAGAACAAATTTCAAAGACTTATTGATCAAGGCGCATATTAATCTAACTTCAAAAACTATAGTTAAAATTCTATAAATACCAATTGCTCCATTCACAAGACTAGAACGTAAAATCTTACTCTATCCTATGAAACCTACTACTATTGATAACAAATATGAACATCTTTATCAAAATGGACTAAATACTGATCAATAAATGTATATCAAACACTCATAACTTATATGAAGTAATTAAAAACCTCAAAATTAGTAGTATTTTGCGTTGTGATCCAAATAATTTCATCTGAACCCCTAAGGTTTAGGCAAATAATTAACACTAGGCTTATGTTTGAAAACATCAACTTATATTAAGCCCTCCCAAACTTGAATTAATTAAGGTCTGTTAGCTTGAATTAACAGGAGATCGAAAACTTACTGCTAAAGGCGATGCCGGAGGAAGCAACGACGCACGTCTGGACAACGGTGTTCTCCTGCCTGGTGAACGGCTGGACGATGAACCCCATCCGGTGGAGAGCGGTGGTCCAGAACTTGATAATGCTGAACGCGAGCAGCCCGGCGGCGACGTTCAGGGACGGAATCACACCGGTGGTGAGATTGAGCTTGCAGACGATGAAGTTGAACACCAAACTCAGCACCAGGCTAGTCACCATGGATCGCACCGTCAACTGCTCCTTCCACGACGGAACTTCCGTGTTCCGGAAAACATACTCCGTCGCCGATAGCCTCTTGTCCTCCGCTTCTTCTCCGCCGTCGCGTTTGTCGTCTCCCAACCATTCTCTGTCCTCCACTACTTCCACCATTGCTGCCGCAGATTCCTTAGCTCGCTTCTACTGTGATCTTATCGATCTCCGCAGTTCTCTGACAGGAGAAAGTTGTGAAGAAACGAACGGATTCAGTTTTGGAGAGAGAGAGCTGGTGATGAACAGATTCGTAGTAAGAGTCGGCTATAAATCAGCAACTGCCATCGATATAGAAGTTTGAGTGGGAAAAGGAGTAAGGAGCTTAAACGAAGGCTTTGTATGTAGTTTGTATTCTCATCCAATACTTATTACTTGGTGTAGTCGGATTCGGATTTTAGATCTTATTACATATTTAGGATTCGGATTTTAGATCTTATTACTTATTTAGTAGTCTAAAACTATTATCAGGTAATGAGAATCAAATACTTGAGTTTAATTAAAATAAGTCACTTTTTTGGTGAGTTAATACCCAAAGTGGTTATCGACTATAGTGGTTTTTTTTCAATTTCGTCCTAAACAACTTTGGTGACGTAATATCGTCCCAGACTTTTGTGTTTCGCTCAATTTAGTCCTCCATTTGTCATTCCGTCAAATTGGTGTTAAATAAAGGGACAATTCAGTAATGTCAATATTGATCTCTCTTTACTTTCAACCTGCGAAGTGCAAAATTCCTCTTTCTTGTACGAATTACACCCAGAATTACTCATGGACCTGCAAATCAAATTTTATATTCGCAGTTTTATGAGTGATTCTGGAAGTAATTCGTAAAAAAAAAAAAAAAAGATTTCGCAGTTCACATTTCTATGAGTAAAGAGATGTCAATATTGAAATAACTGAATTGTCTATTTATTTAACACCAAATGGACAGAATAACAAATTGAGGACTAAATTGAGCAAAACCACAAAAATCTGGGACTAAATTGAGTAAAAACACAAAACTCTGGGATTACATTAAGTCATCAAAGTCGTTTAGGACGAAATTGAGAAAAATCACTATAGTCGAGGATCATTTTGGGTATTAACTCCATTTTTGGTAGGAAATAAGAATTGGGTACATTATTGAAATCTGATGACATCATTGTTACTTTTTCAAATGAAAGGTCGTCACAGGTTTGACATAATCATGTTGAGCAGATAGTATAGATATTGTTAAATTATAGTCATCAAAAATAAAGAATTGGAAATAAAATAAATAAATAATTATTTAAAATAAAAATATATATATATATATATATATATATATATATATATATATATATATATATATATATATATATATATATATATATATAAACATATGTATATATATATTAAAATTTCATATGTAATGCACGAACAATGACCTTTAAAAAAAAAATTGATAACAAAAATAGACAAACAAACATGATAATAAGTATCAAAACTCATAGTAGAGTGCAAAAGTTCCTTACCAAACACCACCCATATTCATTACCGGAATTATTGCATAACTAACTTTCACTATCTAACATAATATTAATAATATTTAAAAAAAAAATTCTTTGTACAAAATAAGTTAGAAATTAGGAATTCGTCTGAGTCTTAGGAGCATACAACGTACGTTGATAGGATAGCAGCATTGGTTATTCAACACAGCAAGAGTTAGATTACGTATTCTCTTATGTCAACCGAATACAAGAGTTGATCGAGTAGCAAGTAGCAACAACACTTTCTAGCAGCAAAGCAAGGTTGATTTCGGGATAGCTATTCAATCATTATTACAGCGAACCAGGTGGACCTGGACCGTTAAATGGATAGAGAAAGATCCGAACCACATTGTGGTTTATACAAAAAAAAAAAAAAAAAAAGGAATTAAGGTCAAATAGGCCACTGAACTGCACACCAAAGTGCAATTAAGCCCTCAAACTCAAAAATAATGCAATTAGGTCCCTAAACTACACAAAATCATGCAATTAGGTCTAAAATGACCTGTTGACCTGAAATTGTGCTGACGTGGCGGTTACCAATTTTAAAAATAAATTTTAAATAAAAAATTAATTAAATTGAAAAAAAAAAAAAAAAAAAAAAAAAACTAGAACTGCCGAAGACGAATCGTCTCCTGCAGGCTTCGTCTCCATGGCCGGAGACGGAGTTCTTCGTCTCCATGGCTGGAGACGAAGAGCTTCGTCTCCGGCCATGGAGACGAAGGTTCGTCTCCCTAGCCATGGAGACGTCTCTTCGTCTCCGGCCATGGAAACGAAGCCTTCGTCTCCATGGCTAGGGAGACGAAGCTTTGTCTCCTGGCCATGGAGACGAAGCTCTTCGTCTCCATGGCCAGAGACGAAGTTTTCGTCTCCGACCATGGAGACGAAAGACTGCCGGAGACGATTCGTCTCCGGCAGTTTTAGTTTTAGTTTTATTTTATTATTATTTTTTAATAATTATATAATTTTAATTAATTATTTTATTTTAAAACATATTTATAAATTATTTTTAAAATTGGTAACCTGCATTTCAGGTAAACAAGTCATTTTGGACCTAATTGCATGATTTTGTGTAGTTCAGGGACTCAATTGCATTGTTTTTGAGTTCGATGACCTAATTACACTTTAGTGTGCAGCGTCTCCGACCATGGAGACGAAAGACTGCCGGAGACGATTCGTCTCCGGCAGTTTTAGTTTTAGTTTTATTTTATTATTATTTTTTTAATAATTATATAATTTTAATTAATTATTTTATTTTAAAACATATTTATAAATTATTTTTAAAATTGGTAACCTGCATTTCAGGTAAACAAGTCATTTTGGACCTAATTGCATGATTTTGTGTAGTTCAGGGACTCAATTGCATTGTTTTTGAGTTCGATGACCTAATTACACTTTAGTGTGCAGTTCAATGGGCTATTTGACCCTTATTCCAAAAAAAAAATTATTGCGTGAACTGTACGTGGTTCACAGAGCTGTGTGGACCACGGTCCAAAAACACATAAAGTACATTATTCTAACTCATAAAATATATTATTTTAACACATAAAGTATATTATATTATTCGAATTCATAAAATACATTATCTTACCCTAGAAATTTCATTATTATATCACATAAACTACATTATATATTATTCTAACTTATAAAATATATTATTCTAACACATAAAGTACATTATTCTAACTCATAAAATACATTATCTTACCCCAAAATATTTATTATTCTAACACACGAGCGAAACAAGAAATTTTTTTACACATCAAAATGATGTCATTTTTAAACTGTGGTCCACACAATAATTTTCCCTAGCTAATCTAGCCAATCTGCATATTTTTTTTTAGGGGGGGGGGGGGGGGGGAGGGGGGTGAAAACGCCCCGGCCCAATGCGTGCATTAACTGACTCTTCTAAACCTAGCACTATGGGCATCGGCCGAAAGGAGCCCCAAAATGTCTTCTGGAGGAGTCTCTAAGACAATTGTAATCATATCTTTAGTTTGACCAATATTTACCAGGAAATCAGCACATTTATTGCCTTCTCTCATCACATGTGTGAACGTCACATCCTCAAAGTTAGAAGCTAGTAACCTGCAATCAGAAATGAGCTTAATAGAAAAGTCATTGACCTCGTAATTCGCGCCCCTCACCTTAACCATCGCTTCAGAGTCCAATTCAACAACCAGCCTCCGAAATTCCTCTATTTACCAAGTTGTAGACCCTCCCATAAGCCCCACAACTCAGCAAGAAAATTATTCATAACCCCTTGACAACAAAACCCAAAGTCCAGCTTCCTTTGAATAGTAGTTAATTATAAGTAACTCAACATGCTTATTAGTATATTTTTATTATTTTATTGAGCATTTTAGTTTATTGAATTAGTTACTAGTATTTTCACTCGTGCGTTGTATTGAATAAATTTGTTATAATGTTTTAAGAATATTTGAATCGATATACAATAATATAAATTATAACAACGAATATTATGTAGTGTAATTGATAAAATGAATTGGATCGATTATGTTTTCTGATGTTATCCTTGCTTGAATTCGAGCAAATAATTGTCCAATTATCCGTACGATGCATGGGTAAATTTTTTTATTATATATTTAGATAATAAAATTAAAGATGAAATTATAAACAATTCTAATATTTGAATGTGTACATTTATTTGATTATAAGATTAGTGTAAAATTATCACTCAATTAATTAAATAATATATGATTCGTTTGTCTGCAATATATTTAAAAATTGATATGTAATATGATTTATGTAATTATATTATTACTAAAATAAATATGGGAAAAAAGAATAAAATAATTTAATTATAATTATTATAAAAATAATTTCAGCGATCCATGTTTAGTTTAATTACCATAATAATTATTAGGCATGTTTCATGTACAATTGTATTAAGGTTAGAAAAGTATTTATAGTGTAATTTCAATCAATATTATTATTTGGAGATTCTGTAAAATAATAGGTAGAATTGTATTACGGATAGGAAAGTATATTTACTGCAATTTCAATATTATTATTTGCATAAATAAGGATGAATGTTTCATGTACAATTGTTTTAAGGTTAGGAAAGTATTTATAGTGTAATTTCAATCAATATTAATATTTGGAGATTCTGTAAAATAATAAGTAGAATGGTATTACGGATAGAAAATTATATGCACTGTAATTTCAATATTATTATTTGCATAAATAAGGATGCATGTTTCATATACAAATGTATTAAGGTTAGGAAAGTTTAGTTTAATTTCAATCAATATGATTATTTGGAGATTCTGTAAAATAATAAATAGAATTGTATTACGGATAGGAAAGTATATGTATTGTAATTTTAAAATTGAAGGGTTTGTTAGTTTGCTTATATTTATATATTCATTTATTTATATTAAATATTTAATTTCATGTATGAAGATTGAAGTTTTTGCATCTATACTATATTGTTTTACTGGACATGCATGTGTAATGTTTTTTCTGGCTTGCCAACAAAATTGTCACTTAACCTGCAGATTTATAACACAGAAATAGGCAGGGAAAACCAAGAAGTGCAGAAGCTTCCTTTTCAGCTTCAACATACGCGGGGTAGCAGGTCAAATATTCCACAATAATATTGTGTTTGTTTCGCTTCATTAGTAAGTTGGTATTTTCCATACATTGTGGCAACAGGTACATTTATTCAACAATCAAGAGCTCTCTGGGGAGTCATCGTGGGGTAGTGTTTATACTTATGAATAGATTTTACAAAAACTAGAATCAAGAATAGAAGAAAGAAAAGGTCAAGATTAGTTGAATAGAAAGCAAGAACAGATGAATTTTGGTTTACACATAGTTGGGTGAAGATTAATTGTAAGTTAGGGTTTATATTCACCTAGGCATACAATCTATTCTTTTTCACTATATACGATTTTTGTTGATGTATTGCAACACTGTGAAGCTTTTGAGTTCAATTTGGTGAAGACATGAGAGCTTGCCTGAGATACTGAGAAGTGTTTACCGTGAACGTGCATGAGCTTTTGAGAAAGTTATGTGAGGTTGTGGAATTAAAGAGAATTTATTAATTTTACAGATTATTATTTGTTTTAGTTATTAAGAGTGAAGGGCGCGAACTGGAACTTGTATCCTAGTAAAACTACTGTTTACTTTTAGCAATGAATTATTTCACAACTCATTTGTAAAATAAAAGCTTTTATGTCGTTTATTATACACTACTGGAAATTATGGAATTTCCGACCACCTGAAGTGATCTTAAATCAAGTCAAAAGCCTTGTTCCGACCACTTTTGGTATCCGGAAAAACCTTTATTGCTATTTCCGACCGCTTTTTGAACTTTTTGGTATCAACTTAATTTAAGATCATTTTCAGGTGGTCAGAAATTTCATAATTTCCAGTAGTGATATAACGTCGTCTATTCTATATTTTTGTCGATGAAAATAAAATAAAATTTTGTAAATAAAATGTAATGAAATCTTAATTATTCATAAAATTCATAAATAATAATGATATGTGATATAACAGTCACAAAATGTGACATTTAACGATGTTTTTTTATAGCGTCGTGCTAAATGCCAGATTTCTTGTAGTGATTTTTTTATTTCTCATTCAATACTACCATCATGGGCTGATGATTACTCTTCTGTCCTTTTTTTTTTTCCTAACGTTTTCCACGCCCATTCATCAGTACACCTATCAATCATCTCATATGATTAGTCACCAATAATCAATCATATATAGGCTTCTATAGATTTCGAGAAAATACGTAAAATAATTCAATATATATAAAGGAATATGATATTTATGATATCCGTCCATAATAGAATTGAATTAAATTTTTGATAAAGTTGTACTCCGTATTAAGTATAGAGATAGAGTTGTGTGTATGATATGGTATCTCATCAAATAAAATTAAATATTTTATTCATTTTGAGAGATTGAAAATTATTTATGATATCCATCCATC
Source organism: Ipomoea nil (assembly GCF_001879475.1). Lineage (NCBI taxonomy): Eukaryota > Viridiplantae > Streptophyta > Magnoliopsida > Solanales > Convolvulaceae > Ipomoea > Ipomoea nil. Next base: position 6,203,666 of record NW_017619273.1, on the reverse strand, counting down.
GTACAATTGAATTAAATATTTGATAGAGTTGTTTTAGCTTTTAAGCTAAAGTATAGAGATAGAATTGTATAGGATATGGTGTTATTTGATATCTCATTTAATACAATTAATATTTTCTGATGAAATAATTATTTATGATGAAAATTGTACTACTTAGATAAAAAAAAATGTAATACTTATCAAAAACTCGATCAGTTTCACAAATGAAGGTCCGTAAAAGAGTCTCATATGAGAATTTACATTTATCTTTTGCATGACATTATACAATGGTTCACTTGAGGCACTCTCATTATTGATGTTTGCAAGCAAGAGTTGGTGAAGTATATTGGAAAAATTGGTTTCAAAAAAAAAAAGTATATTGGAAAAATTAGCAAGAAAATGACATTTAAGTGTTTTGAAGTAATATTTTAAGTGTGATTCACTTTTAATTTAAGTCTAGTCAAAATGAATTATTGTTTTTCTAAGTGGGTGTGTCCAATCTTTATCTAAATATATAGACAGGCAAAGGTTTTAACAAAATTTTAAAATATTTTTCCCTACTCTTCCATTCCCTTTTTTACACCTCTTGATGGCGAGGTCTGCTAAAATTAATTGTGATAATTTAAATGCCATCAATACTAATGGTTTCCATTATCCCTATACATAGTGGATTGGAATAATAGTTTTTATACACTGGAAAAATCTTTCTTTTCCCATGAAATTTTCCGGACTACTTTTGAGGAAATTATTTTTCGAATTAAATTTTGTTATTCCTATTCTAATCTATAAAATCAAAACATCTAGCCAGAGTTGATTCCCAAACTATCCGAAAAACGTTCAAAGTACAATAGTACTCCCGATTACCTAATTTATTTATTTTTTTCGTATAATAGACTAATATAGAAAGGAAACTGGAAAAGTGGAAAACAACACGCTGCCATATTAGGTAATTAATTAAATTATTTGTTGAAACTTACCGACACTGCCACTTTCAACTTTATCTATTCTTTTATTTTTATTTTATTTTATTTTGTGAATTTTGTATTATTTGGATTACAACTTACTTTTAGTTTAGTTGAATATTATATTATTTTAGACTACTAAGTTAATTTTTTTTATAATTTATGTTACACTTCAATATAATTGATATAAATATATATTTCAAATGACAATTATTTGTTTTTAATTGAATTGTATTTTATATTTTAAATAAATTGAAAATAAAATGACAACTCCGATCCTTCTGTTGCAAATACATAGTAAATTTAGTCCCTTAGTTATATAAGGCACCACATTTAATCTTTAAGTTGTCAATATTGTGGTAGAATAATTAGTCTTTGTGACAAAAAACAATAACTTTGATTGTTAAATGTTCAAAATTTTAACTTCTCAAGATTATTTTTGTAATTGTTTGCAACATTTATCTTTATATATTTAGCAATTTACTCTCCCCTCTATTCTCTAAATTGCGAAATTAATTTTATTAGGAAGAAGAATACTTCAAATTTACAAAAAATAACTTTAAAATGTTAAAGTTCTAAACATTTAATAATCAACACTAACATCTATATTATCTAAGACTAAGAACCAATTCTACCATAATTTTGACAAATCAAGGACCATAAATTTATATATATATATATATATATATATATATATATATATATATATATATATATATATATATATATAACACGAGATAAATTTAAAAATAGAAGAAAATATCAAAAAACTAAAATAATAAATAAATAAGTTCATTTAATTAATAATACGGAGTAATAAATAGTAGATAAAATGGGTAAAATGAGAGGTTGCATCAAACAATTGATGACACCTCTTTTGCCATCTTCTCACATGTTCCACGCCTATTCATCAGTCATGATCTCAAAATTATGCACCCTTATCATGATCTCATAATTATGCGTCAGTCAATCATATACTATACCTTAATAAAAAAAATTAAAAAAAAAAAAAAAAGAGAAGAAGATATGTTCAGAATTTGTAATTGAGATTAAAATAACACAAAAACATGGCGGCCCACTTTATTCAGTACCATGTTCAGTTATACAAATATACAAATGCACACCAACAAAATATGTACAAATTATGTACGCATCACTAGAATGTATCATTAGGTATGAATAAAAGCACCACACAGTATTCGAAAATACACTATTAGGGATGGTGAGTTATATGGTGTATTTTTTGGATGTGTTGTGTGTTTTTTTTTTTGGTGTATTTGTGCAAAATAGCTTGTACTTTTAAATTTACAATGTGTTTGTTACCCAAACAATATTTTTTTGGAGGAATTATAGACAGTCATGTTTTACCCGCTCAAACATCCATCTTAATCTTGCAATTAAGATGAATCCCTATTACATACGGAGTATTATTTTTAGTAGTGCACAGATATAGTATATTAAAAAGAAATATATATCAGGATTTACCTTATAAGATGGTCTCGAGTATCACCATACAATTTGTCAATTAAAATAGAAAATAAAAGAAATGTATAAGGCTATCATTAACCTTGAAATTGTGCCTCTTTTAAGCTGAGGTGACAATGAATAAAATATTTATTTTTATTTCCATGTACTGTAAGATTGCTATTTTTGCAAGCTTGCAATACAACTTTATATATATATATATATATATATATATATATATATATATATATATATATATATATATATATATATATATATATATATATAGAATGCTTCAGGTGCAGGTTAGGTTTCCCGTGTCGTTGTGCGGCTGGCGGATCTTAAGCATTAAAATGACGCACCTTAAGTACACAAACCACCACGCACCTTAAGCATTACATACACAATCAAAGCACCCTAAGAACACAAACCACTCACTTAAGTACACAAACCACGCACCTTAAGTTTCAATAAATATTCACAGTAAGCACACAAACTCACGCACCTTAAGCACAAAATTCACGCTTCTTAAAAAGGAAAACCACGCACATTAAGTTTCAACAAATACTCACGGTAAGCACACAACTCACGCACTTTAAAAGTGGGAGAGTATTTCAGGAATGGGGTCGGTTAGCCTAATAATAGGCATCTCGAAAATATCAATATTGTTTATCGGGGTGAATCTTGTATTTATAAGGACCCATACATAGCTTGCTCAATAGAGCTTCCCAGGCTACACAAAGAAAATGACAAAAGATATGAAACTTAGCATTGTTCTCTGCCTTCTCATTTTCCTCACCAAGTTTGAGTTCATTTGCAGCCATGAACAGAAAGAGCAGGACAAAGTGTCTGCTCTGCCTGGCCAAAACTTTTTAGTGAACTTCTCGCACTACGCCGGATACGTTACAGTGAATGAGGAACAGGGAAAGGAATTCTTCTACTGGTTCATCCAGGCTTCTCAGGATCCATCTTCCAAGCCTCTTGCTCTCTGGCTTAATGGAGGTATATATGTTAACTACAGACACAAAATATGTTAACTGTATACAGTTAACACATTATGTATCAGATAGTTAACATATTATGTGTTTGTAATTTGTTTACAGACACATAATTTATTAACTGCAGAAACATAATATATGTTAACTGTAAATACATAATCTAAATGTTATTTTTTGGAGCTAGTTGATCATATAATTTGCGTACTAAAAATGAACCTCGGAGTGCAAAATTTAATTTGATATAATAATGTTGGATCACATTACATGTTGTAGGTCCTGGATGCTCGGCAATTGCATTTGGGGAGGCAGAAGAAATTGGACCTTTTCACATTAATCCAGATGGGAAGTCAGTATATCTCAACTCATACGCTTGGAACCAAGGTATATATTTTTAGTTAACAACAATACGTTAAATTGGAAGTATTTTGTACAATTTTGATAAATTTTTTGGTCAATCAAATTAAACTTTGTTTAAAAGATATTTAAAATTCCACAAATGAAAATATTATTTTTATCAATTTTTACAAAATATTTTATTCAACGATGTGACATGTAGTGTAAGTTGTGATATGAGTCGCAATTATATTCATTGACTACTCAAGAATTGATCAACTATTTCAGGAGTTAATTATGCATGTAAAGTCATGTCACATAGTTCAAGGTTTGATAAAAGGGAAAAGGGTCAAATAGTCCCTCGAACTTTAGCTTAAAAGTCAATTAAACGCCTAAATTTTTTAAAGGTGCAGTTACACCCATCAACAATTCATTAAGGTGCAATGAAGCCCAAAAACAAGTTAATGACTTGCTATCACAGGTCATTAGGGTTCAGGCCACCTTCCGGCAAAAAAAAAAGTGACCAGCAATCGATACAGATTTGTCGAAAATTTCGCCGGTCACTTTTTTGTCAGAAATTTCACCGGCCACTTTTTTTTTTTTTTTTTTTGCCAGAAAATTCGCCAGAAGGGGGCCTGAACCCTAATGACCTGTGATAGCAGGTCATTAATTTATTTTTGGGCTTCATTGCACTTAAATGAATTGTTGAGGGGTGTAATTGCACCTTTAAAAAGTTTAAGGACCTAATTGACTTTTAAGCTAAAGTTCGAGGATCTATTTGACCATTTTCCCTTGATAAAATTTGAACTCATAACGTATTATATATATATATATATATATATATATATATATATATATATATATATATATATAGTTATATAGTTATAGTTATAGTTATCTAATTACAATACTATTTGACAGTTGCAAATATAATATTTCTGGATTCACCTGCTGGTGTTGGCTTTTCATATGCCAATTCATCTTTTGACCTTTCAAACCAAGGAGATCAAAGCACAGGTACTTCATATTTCAAACCTTTTTTGTGGTCATAAGCACTATTGTAAAAATCAACCTAGGCGTCCTTAGGGCAAGGCAAATTACCCCCTAAGCGCCTAATTCGATCGACTCGGTCGAGTTAGCCGAGTTAACTCGGCCTAGTTAGCGTTGTTACTTTTTAAAATTTTATATTATATATATAATGTGACATAGACCCACACATGTGCACTGTTCTTTGTTTTAGTTTGTCGCCTAAGCATTAGGTGCTACTTTTTCGCCCGACTAGCGGCCTAATGCCTACTGCAACCAGGTCATAAGTACGCTAGATCTAAGAAGTAGTCTAGCGTTGACTAAGGCTAGGCTCTCTATCAAACGACGTTAGATCGAGTCTAAATTCTTTTTAGCGGTTTTAGCGCCAGTATATATATACTATTGCCTTATTTATTACGGAGTAGTAAAATGTATAATATATATACCTGCCATAGTTGGTTGTATAATTGAGTGATGATAATAAATATATTGTCTACATCTTCATTAATGCAGCGGAGGACAATCTAAATTTTTTATTGAAGTGGCTTGAGAGATTTCCTGAATATAAGCAAAGAGAGTTTTACATCCTTGGAGAGAGTTATGCAGGTAATCTATGTGCAAATTATATAAACATGGATATTTACATGATCTAGTAGAATGTATACTTGATAAGGTTTGAGGGTTTCATGTTGTGGGCACTCTTGGTAAACTATTGTACTACTAATATAGGGCAATCATAACCAATTGGTTAGACAATTGATTCAGTAACCATAAGATTTCAAGTTTGACTCCTTATGAGAGCTGTTTGTTGGTCTTCTTAATTGGTTTAAACTAGTCAGCTATAAACAATCTAGGTTCGTTAATTTACATCTTTGTGGACATTTGCTGGCTAAAGTCACAAAACAGACTATTATTTTATATTTACTCTTAAAATATAATGTTGTAATTATTTGTCATATTGTGATGGGCTACATGAGGTTTTTTTTTTTTTTTTTTTTTAAATATTTATATAACAAAAAATTTTAAAATAGTTAATTGAAGTTGTTGGATCATATAGCATATTTTGTGAAAATTGTGTTTCAGGACATTTTGTTCCACAGTTAAGCAAAGCCATCTCAGAATACAACTCTGAAAATGAAGACAACTCCATCAACTTGAAGGGCTTTATGGTATGCATGTCTTTCTCTTCCTAGAACCTAAATTAATTATGCATTTAATTATCGAATTTTAAATTAGACAGAACCTGAACGCTTTAAATATTTATCAATCTTGTAGTTAAATTTTCCATTAATCACTGCTGGAAATTATGGAATTTCCGACTACCTGAAAGTGATCTTAAATCAAGTTGAAAGCAAAAAGTGGTCGGAAATAGCAACAACCGGATACCAAAAGTGGTCGGAACGAAGCTTTCGACTTGCTTTAAGATCACTTTTAGGTGGTCAGAAATTCCATAATTTCCAGCAGTGAATTTTAAATTTTAAAATTTTCAAACACAACCAAATTTGAAAAGTATTTTTGTAAAAATAACAATACTACATTACAAGAAAAATTAAATTTATTAACACAAAATCGGTAAGTAAAAGTAAAATTAATGAAATAAGTATTTTAGTTTTTTCTTGTAGCGATAATAATATAATGAATGTGTGTATACATTGCATATATATATATATGCAGATTGGGAACCCCTTGGTTGATGATCACAATGATCAAGTTGGAATATTCCAGTTCATGTGGACACTCGGTTTGATTTCCGACCAATCCTATGAGATGTTAAACCTCTATTGTGCCAATGATTCATACCTTAATGCCTCCGAGGAGTGTAACAATGCTCACAGTGGTGCTGCCCAAGAAATTGGAGATATTGATTACTACAGTCTCTTTACTCCTGTCTGCACTTCTACCACTCTTGCAGCCAGAAATTGGCTCACCCAAACATGGCTAGTAAGCTTTTAATCTCTACTTAAGATTTTTTCTACCGTGTTAATCGACGGTGCATATAGTATCAGGTACAATTTTTATAAGTCGTGCGCAAAAACCATGACCTTTGGTCTGGCTATGATATCAAATTGAAGCATGTGCTCCATCTCGACTAAAAACCTAAGCTGATAGTTGAATTGCACGTTAATGGCTATATGCTCAACATGTTAAGAGTCTCACATTAAAAAATAAGACTGAAGCATATGAGTTTATAATGTCATGAGTTAATTAGACTAGTTATCCGATTATATTTAAGTATTATAGCCTACTTGAGTGACATTGGCCCAATTGTAGATTATAACACAGTATCAGAACTTGTTGTTGTTCGCTCCATCCAATTGTCCGTGGTATTAGTGGCGTTTGCTGTCCACTTGTCCAATTTTAAATTATAACATATTCATATATATTATGACAGAGAAAGAGTAGAGTTTCAAGGGAGTATGATCCATGTACTGAAAAGTATGCAATCTCTTACTTCAATCAACTCTCAGTTCAAAAGGCTCTTCACGTTAGAGGCGCACCTATCAACTGGGAGACCTGCAGGTATGGTAGTGCCTCTATTTTTTTATTTATTTTTTTTGAATGCTACTAGCTCTATTACAATGTAGTATCTGTTCATATACTTTCTCAACTTACTAAAACACAAAAAGCTAATAACGCCTCCACTAAGGCTTGAACTCACAACCTTCCAAATGGAAGATACCATTAGACCACATAGTCTTGGTGCCTCTATTATTTAATTTCCCTTCAATTAATTACCTTTGAATGTACCAGGACTATGTGGTCCAATGGTACCCGGGTTGGACTTCCATTTGGAAGGTTGTGAGTTCGAGCCTCAATGGAGGTGTTATTAGCTCTTTGTGTTTCAGTAGGTTGAGAAAGTATATGAACATACTACAATGTAATAGAGCTAGTAGCATTCAAAAAAAAAAATAAAAAAAAAAAATTACCTTTGAATGTTTTCAAAAAAAAAAAAATTACCTTTGAATGTTGGATTATGATGTTAACAACTATTTTTTATTTTCTTTGACTAAATAATCAATCATTTAATTTAGAGTTATTACCCAAAATAGTCCCTCGACTATGTCGTAATTACCAATTTGGTCCTCAACTATCATTTTTACCCAATTAAGTCCTCAACTATACAATTTTTACCCAATTTAGTCCTTTGTCAATTTGACTGTTTGTTGACTGTCAAAAGTGGAAATAAAGTTGTAATTTTACAAGTTTTCTCCTTCCTCCTCATTTAGCCGCGCCAAACCATTTAGCAATAAGCTCCGGTTGGGTTCTAAACCTGTCAGTATCGAAGTAGTAGTTATGCATCGGATAACCCATGAGTGTATTACTGCATGATTTGGCGCTGCTAAATGGAGAGGAAGGAGAAATCTTGTAAAATTATAATTTTATCGCGACTTTTGACAGTCAACAAACAGTCAAATTAATACAGAGGACTAAATTTGGTAAGAATTGTATAGTTGAAGACTAAATTGGGTAAGAATTGTATAGTTGAGGACTTAATTGAGTAAAAGTTACATAGTTGAGGACTTAATTAGGTAAGAATGGTAGTTGAGTACCAAATTGGTAATTATGGCATAGTCGAGGGACCATTTTGGGTATTAACTCTTTAATTTAACTTGAAGTAATAAAATGACCCCAAAAAAAAAAAAAAAAACTTATGTAAGAAATTAAGTGCACAATATTAACAATAGTTAGTCTACAACCAATTTTAATTTATTTGACCATTATTAGTTATCTGACTTAGTTAAACAATCAATATGAGTTATTTGATTAATTAGCTTTTTGTAACAATTTATTGCTCCAAAATGCTAAAATTCAAAAAGCTACTCAAAGTAGCTTTTTTGATCGACTTTTTAAAAAAGTCATTTGTATGTAATCAGCTAACAGCTAACAGCTAATTTACCAAATATTTTTCTACAATCAGCTAATGCTATGAACTAGACAAACCCACTAACCCAATCAGCTAACAACCATTTACCAAGAACCTCATTATATAAAACTGGAAAAGATGATTTGACATTATTAATTTATTATATATATATTGTGTTTTGCAGTAATGAAGTACACTATAAGTGGAAGGATTCAGCTGGATCGGTGCTGCCAACCATCAAAGAACTTACTGGCATTCGCAAATGGGTGGTCAGGTAACTCTACAAACCTCCTTAATCTTCATTGGGTTATGCAATTTTATGTCTACCAAATTAAAAATCATTATATTGTCATTAATCGTGATTGTGAATACTAAAAATTAAAAAAAAAAAAAAAAAATCCATCTCCTTTGTAGATAATCTATACTAAGAGTTCTATCACCTACTTTCTACCTGATTTTTGTAGCACTTCTAAACGGAAGGTCACAAATTTAAGGGGGCGTTTGGTTCAGGTCATCTTAGATTACCTAGGTAATCTGAGTTTGGTAATGTTATATTACCTTGTTTGGTTCAAGTTATAAGATTACCTGGTAATGTTACATTACCTGAAAGCTGATGTGGCGGTAATGTTTCAAGGTAATGTGATTACCCCCATTTTTTTAGGTAATCTTAGATTATCTTGAATTATTCCAACTTTGCCATTGTTAACTAATCCTTATATAATAATAATAATAATAATAATAATAATAATAATAATAATAATAATAATAATAATAATGAAATTAATATATGTTTATATAATCAAATATACATATGTATATTTATATATTTAGTTTTTTTAATATTTAAGCATTGATATACATTCATACATATAAATAAATACACACATTATATATATATATATATATATATATATATATATATATATATATATATATATATATATATATATATATATATATATATATTATTGAGGACATTATTGTAAATTGATCCATATAATCTAAAATATAACCTTGAACCAAACAAGGTAATATTATATTACACCATCCAAACCAAACACACAAGGTAATCTTACATTCCCTACATCTCACATTACCTTCTTGGAGGTAATCCTATTACCTGGGGTAATCCAAGATTCCGTGAACCAAACGCCCCCTAAGTGTCATCTCAATTAAAAATGTTAGCATATCATATTCTTAAACAAATACTACGGATAAGTTAGATTGTAGTCACTAACAAAATGATAAACTAAAACTGAAACCTTTTAAGAAGGTTTCGTTTTGAACCTCTGGTTCAAACCCTTTTTTAAATTAAAAATCAAGATTTTCTATTTTATATATATATATATATATATATATATATATATATATATATATATATATATATATATATATATATTTGGGTTCGAAATCGAAACCGACTAGTTTTATACCAGAACCGACAATTTCAATTCCCAATTTTAATGAACCAAAACCTAAACTTCAGATCCTACAATATTCGGTTCGATTCGAATCGAACCATGGTTAGAGCACACCCCTTCTAAATGCACCTTAAGGTGTTGATTACTTTTATACATTTTTTTTTATTTAAAAAAAATTATTTTATTCACTTTTTAAATTTCCAAAAATGCTTGCAGTGGTGATACAGATGCTGTGATCCCAATCACCTCCACACGATACAGCATAAATGCTCTTCATCTTCCCACCGTTGGGCCTTGGAGAGCTTGGGATGATGATGGCCAGGTAAAATATAATTAACTCTCATCATCTTTTTATTCACACAATTTTTCCTATTAGTAAAGATAATGTCACTTTTTTAAAAGTGTATCCATGTCATTTAAAAAGAAAAAAGGTAAATATGGAAAAGTAAAATGTTAATGGTATTTAAATCAGAAAAGTGGACAGCATTTTATTAGAACAATTAAAGTATATATTGAAGGCTCGGAGTCTAGTCCGGAAGCTGATACCTTAATACTTGATTGCAAAGATCTGATGACAAGGTTCCAAGATTGTCGCCTTATCTACGTCTTAAGAGAAGGGAACCAGTGTGCAGATTTTCTGGCCAATCTGGGTCAGAATAATTCTTGGGGGACTACAGTTTGGGATCATCTGCCTAATGGGTTGCAAAATCTCCTGGTTCGAGACAGCACTCGGTGGCCACTAGAAGGATCTCTTAACGTTCTGGGGCTCTAAGCTCCTCTTCTCACCCAAAAAAAAAAAAAAAAAAAAAAAATATATATATATATATATATATATATATATATATATATATATATATATATATATATATACACGTTTAAGAGAAAAGTGAGAAACCAATTAAGCGTTTTTGGAGAGCTTCGAACTATGGCTGGGTGCTAGACTGGGTCTCCCGTAACCTGGTTTTAATACCACTTGTTATGATCAAACGCTAATCACTATACCAAAAGTTATAGCTCATAGCGAAGGCACAACTTTATTTCCTTAATTATGCCGTCACATTTTCGAGGGGCAGGGTGGTGGGCTTGACCCTTCACCAGCCTCCATTGAATAATATGATTGTGTGATGTGTTAAAATTGGTAGTGCAGGTAGGAGGGTGGACACAACAGTATGAAGGACTGACCTTTGTGACAGTGAGAGGGGGAGGCCATGAAGTTCCTCTGCACAAACCAAAGCAGGCTCTTGCAATCTTTAAATCCTTCTTGGCTGGGGAACAAATGCCATCTTTTCAGCAACTCAGTAAAGACATCTAAAATTTCAGGGGGGGGGGGGGGGGGGGGGGTGTTGAAGCTTAATATGATTAAAATAAAACATGTTTCTCCAATAAATATGTTGTTAAATTATCATGTATAATAAGTGTTTTTGCAGACAATGAATGATCATGTTCAAGTCTAATAAAAAGTTTCTACTCTAAGAAACTTGGGGTATTGTTATGTCTAAATTCTCTCGATTTACTTTCTCCGTCAGTGTAACGAAGCCCTACTCATTAACATTCCTATAATCAAATAAAGGATATAAATAGATTTCTTAATATAATTACAATGTGCACAAAAAGTCAATATGTTTAGATAACATATATTTGTAACAACAGAAACAAGTGGTCCCCATGTTTAGCTAACACATATTTTATACACTAAAAATCAATAAAGACAATTGATCCTTGTTTAATTTAAGTCTAATAACGTAACTTGAATAAGGCCAGTGTTGGTAGCAACAACAAAAATTATATACACATTAATTAGCCAAGCACCTTGTGCTCAGATGGCATGTAATGACCTCTCTCATGTGGGAGGTCATGAGATCGAGTCTGATGGTGTTGACTTTTTGTGCTTCATTAGATTAAGAAAGTTTATTTAAATATAAATACTACAATGTAATATAGTCAATAGCATTAAAAAAAATAAAAATTCTTCCGACAATCATTATTGTAAAATAATGTACATTCAGTATATTAAAAATGTACTTTTTTATAGTACATACAACACTGTATGGACCATAGTCCACACAATAAATTGCCCCTTACCACTTGAACATCATGGGCCGTGCCGCACGGCCCATTACACTACATCGTCAACTGGAAGTGCCCTATAGGCTGTGACAGCAAATTATGCTGTGGAACCGTACCCACCCAATCGTTATGCGTTGGACCCGTGTCCAGCATGCTTGCTGGACATGGGTAACAGTGTCGTTAGGCATTGTTATCTCCTTTTTTTTTTTTTTTTTTTTTTTTAATATCAGATCGCTTTGTTATAGGAGTATATATTCATAATTTTATTACTATATTATTAATAACTGTACATTCATAACTCCATAATTGTACGTTCATAACTCTATAACTGTACATTCATAACTCCATAATTGTACATTCATAACTCCATAATTGTACATTCATAATTTTCGAAGCTCTATGTTCACAATTTTAGAGCTCTATGTTCATAATTTTATCACTATATGTTCATAATTGTAAGTTCATAATGTTAGAGCTCTTTGTTCATAATTCGATCAATAACTGTACATTCATAATTCCATAACTGTAGATTCATAATCTCATAACTGTAGATTCATAACTCCATAACTGTACATTCATAATCTTCGAAGCTCTATATTCACAATTTTAAAGCTCCATGGTCATAATTTTATCACTATATATGTTCATAATTGTAAGTTCATAATGTTAGAGCTCTGTGTTCATAATTTCATAATTGCATAACTGTACATTCATAACGGCATAACTGTACATTCATAACGGCATAACTGTACATTCATAATCCAAAAAAAAAAATAACGCCGTTAACGGCAAAACGCACGCGATTTTTTTTTTAACTAAATGACGCGTTTTTTTTTTTAAAAACGACGTCGTTTTGGGCCCGTATCCACAATTCACTGTGGACACGGGTCCAGGGCATAATTTGTCGTACCCACCTTGCAAGGTGGGCACAGTTCCACAACAGTGTCATTTTCTACCATCGTTGTAATTTTTTTAAAAAAAAATTGTTTTTCACTTGCCGTTAACGGCATTTCTCTCTTCGCAATCGCACAATTTAAAAATTATGAGTCTACTGTATTTAAATTAAGAATCTACAGTATTAAGTTTGTGAACATGTGATAGAGCTATATGTTCATAATTTTATAAATATATGTTCATAATTATAAAACTATATGTTCATAATTATAAAGCTTCAGTATATATGTAGAATCAAGATCATATAAGAACTAATAGCCTCGCAAGAACATACAAACTAATCTCATCTATCTATTTAAAATGATATAACTTATATGTTGTGACAAGAATAATGCCAGTGAAATAATACATAGAGCTGGCATAACAATGACAACACATCAACAATATCTAACAAAACAAAAGTACTTTATTTTGAAAAACAAGTTCAAAAATATCATTTTTTTGGGGTACACAAAATTAATTTCGAAACCTTGTGTAAAGAATTCCAAATCTATGCCATTGGACTCCAAAGGCTAAAAATATCATATTTTGAAAAGGAATCCCTCCTCATCTTCAGAGCTATAACACACTTGAGTAATTATTAGTTGTTAACCATAGTCTCATCATTGCTCGATTGAAAACGATCCCAACAAAAGATCAAATATCAAATCTAAAATCGAAGTGAAAGCTACAAAGTCACAAGAAGAGTAGAACTTTGAAGATCCTATGAAGGGCAGGAGGAAAGCCATTTTCGTCATCATTCCTTTGCTACATCTACTTGATTGTCATTAAAGTAATCATTCCTGAAAATGCATAACACGCCGGGTACAATCTTGATTATGTTCATAAATACACAGTGATTATGAATACTTATATCAGTTTATTTTTTGTTCTTCGTTAGAGGTAGAGCTAAAATAATTTCCACTTCCAAAGCTGAAAAACATCGGTATCAAGCAATCAAAGATACAAAACTGAAAAAGAATTAAGCATACCGAATTTTTCGGGTAAGTTGGTAGATGCCTGTACCAGCCATGGCCACGTTTACACTGAATAGGTTCCAGTTCTTCTGCAATGCAGAATAAATAATTTGGAAGGCCAAATGATCAGAACACTTGAATAGATAATACACAAAAGAGGAAAAGCTGTTGTAACTATGCAATAACTGATGTTAAATACAAGTTTATTGGTCCATGTAGCCCAATTCAAGTTGAAACATATATGCAGATGTACCAAAAAAGTGCTAAGGTAGCAGCACGTGTCCATAGAATTATGTATAATACAACCTAGTGTGGTCAACTAGTATTAGAAAAAAATCAATGCAAATCACTCGGGTGGAAATGTGGAATGAGCAAGTAGTCTATAACTCAATATATCATATATAGATCAGCTACCAACGTGAGAATGTGAATCATTGTGCAGCTAGATAAAAAAAAAACAAGCTAATCAAGAAGCAATGCCATGATGGGAATGAAATTGATAATATTGCTGAGGTTTGCATTTTCAAAACTAGGGAATCCTCTTCTTGAGGTGGTGTGAAGTGTAGGGCACAAGTGCACCCCGAGAATATTAGAGGGGGAAAGAACCCTTGCAACAAATTTTCCAACAATGCTGGCTGGAGAAGGACCGAGTGGGGCCTATATGATCCACCTAGTTCATTTACAAATAGTCAACCCTTGAAATTCTCTAGATCTGACACAGGTAAAGGGTAGGGTACAAAAGTCACCAACCAAACGCCACCTAAGTTAAATTATGTATTGCCCAAAAAATGTCATACAATACCTAATGCTTTGGGAGTTAATTAGGTACGTTACTGTTACGTTACTGTTACTGTTACTGTTACTATTACTGTTACTATTACTATTACTATTACTATTACTATTACTATTATAGTAGTAGTGGTGGGATGACCACTATTGTAATAGTAGTAGTGGGATGACCACTTCCTAGGTAGTTAGATGTAGTGGGTAGTTTTTATCTTCTATAAATAAATGCCTAGGTATTTGAAGAAGGGATATCTAGGAAATTTGTATTTTGGGCTTCCTATTGAATGGAAGATTGGGGGAGAAGAAGCACTCCACAAAAACGCTTCATTTGGGGAGAAGAAGCACTCCAGAAAAGCTTCGTTTTTTATTCCTAAGTTTCTAAGCCTGTGACGCGATCCTAATATCTCGGTGCCTATAACAGTTACCCAAAATAATATGATAAATTCCTAAAAAAAGGAAAAATCAAAAGTATGTTTCCAGTGAAAGAACTATTTTGTTCTATAGCAACATTTTTGTTAATAGCATTTCTCTTTTTTCTCTACAGGTGCATCCATATTAAGGAGCAAATCAATAATGTGAAAACTATGTTTCTGGGAGTACACACTCATAAACTCACAGAACCACATTAAAAAAAAGGGCTTGTAAATCTTGCACTCTGTTGTTTTCATTGAACAGACAACACAACCCCCTTCCCACAATCCCACCACCCCACAGGTCAGTTTCCCCACCTAACCGTTAAGAAGAAATGGATAACCTGAAGGTAATAAGATTTTTCAGTTTGGCTGGAGTTATATAAAATGCATGATAACTACCTACAAAATTATGGATAATTTTTCATTTGTGCAAAATCAGAGAAATCATTCTAACCAAGAACTGCTTGTGGATATTTCGGCAAGCATTCTTTGTTTTAAGAAATTCATTACACATACAGGTGTAGACAAGTTTAACTGTTAGGAAATTATTACCTCAAGTTTAAAACGCAAATTATTTACATGACAGGTACTTACTTGCAGCAAATACATACACAAAAAAAGGGAAAAATAATTGGTGCCTGATTATTTGAAGGTTAACAGCTTAACAACCAAAGTACATTATGTAAACTAGACAGTTAGTAGTTTATATCATACAAATTAAAGAAGGAAAAGAGCATTCAATTTTAATGGAAAGTAGTCCTAATTCAAAAGCCAGTGCACTTACCGGAGTAATTACAGTGCTATAGCGTGACCAGATGACCCCAGTGGCTGTAACCGCTGCATAGTTGATGACAGCAATAGGCAAAAATATTATATTATACTATAGTAATGCAAGGGGAAAAAAAATTTGCTGATACCACAAGTTGGATTGCTCATGTATCCATGAGTAAAGAATCCTATTTTACTCATGGAGAGTCATTTTCTAAACTTAAATAGCAAATTCGCAATAGCTAGATCAAATAATTGTACAATAAGAGAGACACACCTATCTGTTGAGGATATGATAGTTTTTCAGGAGGCTTGGCAAAGTCAGCAATATTGGCTATACTAATTCCCCACTTGAAGGTAGGTGCCCAAAAATGAACTAGAACAACAAAAGAACCAAAGAGAAGTGTGATTCAGCAGCAGGCATTCCAGGCAACACTAATGAAAGATGCCAATATATCAGAAAACAGAATAAATAAATGCTTCAAATTTGTTTATTCTCAATAGTTCACTTTATTACGGCATTACCAAGGATTGCACAAGTAGCAAGAGTTTTAGAAACATGGTTTTGTGAAATTCCTATACAAGGAGTTATGGTATCAAATCCAAACAATTAAATGAAACCTCTTCTACCTATAACCCAGCTCCCAAAGCTAAGATTTTAGCTTCCCATTCATTTCTGATAAGCAAAGCCTCTGGTTGGTTATGATTAGCTATTTGATCATCAGGAAACAAAGAACATTCAAGCCATGATAGCATCTCTCCCACTCTCCCCCTATCAACACAACAAAGACGTATTATATCTAGTTAAGCCCCAGGGGAATGTTCCTCATTATAACTTTCATCAAGTTCGAACTAAATATTTAATATCTTAATCTTCATCATGTTTGAATTAAATGTTCACCACATCATGATTCCTAGCTCGAATCGAGTTTCCAAACATTTCAATTGTTTTTCTGTTTTCATTTCAAACCCTCTCAAAAATCCGCGCAATTAAAATTCGTTTGTATACGACGATTAATCTGGGTCCTAATATATCTCCTCTCAGTGAAAATACAACAAATCAAAAGAAAAATACTCTCTTCTCATTTTGCAAAAGAGGGGGAAATAAAATCAATTTCGATTTTCTTTATAGAAAAAATATAACAAAATAGAGTCCGAATCTAACGCAAGAATCAAGGCGTCGACGATGACAGAAAAAATTGAAAAGAAAAGTCAGAACTGACTGGTTTTAGGGCCAGCGGGATGATTCCACAGAGCTTGGAGCTTCGAGGTTGCCATCGAAATGAAGCGAAGCTTTTCTCAAAAATAGATGTCCTTTGGCGCAAACAAAACTGCGGAACTGGGAAGTCGTATAGTTATACTCCGCATAAATTTTAACTGTCTTTTTTTTTTTTTTTTTTTTTTTTAAGTGTATTAATAATATCTGTTCTATATATTTTTTTTTTATTTGTTGTAGTCCAAAAGAGTAAATAGCTAGGAGATTGGCTAATTTGTTATACAAATTTATGAATACGGATAAAAGTTAAATTATTCTTGCCTATGATATTTTCAGGCAAGAAATTTTGTGAGACATATTATTCAGTTTCTTTTTATATATATTGTAGTTTTATTTCAACAAAATTAAAATATCATTTCAATATGTTAGAAATGTTACAGTTTCATTTCATACATATTGCTGTTTCATTTCAATACAAATAAAATATCATTTTTCAATTCAATTATAATTTCATTTGATAATGTATGCGAGACAAATTATTCAGTTTCATTTTATATATACTGTAGTTTCATTTTGTTATAAATATACAAAAAATACAAAATCTGTTACAATTTAACAGTGGTCGTTTATTTATTTAAAGAAATGGTGATATTTTCAAACCATGATCCACCATATAACAACCGCAAGAAACATAGATGTTGTGGATCAATCGTTATGCTGTGCATCCGTATGCACCATGCATGGTGCATACGGATGCCAAAACGACGTCGTTTTATTAAAAAACGCGCGTATCCCCTTTAAAAAAAATCCAGGTTCGATTCCCAGCAACAACATTATATTGTTCATTCATTCTGAAATTTTAGTTCATAGATTATGGAATTATAGTTCATTGATTATGGAATTATAGTCCATCGATTATGGAATTGTAGTTCATCGATTCTGAAATTTTAGTTTATAGATTATGGAATTTTAGTTCATTCATTCTGAAATTTTTAGTTCATAGATTAGATTATGGAATTATAGTTCATCGATTATGGAATTATAGTTTATCGATTATGGAATTATAGTTCATCGATTATGGAATTTTAGTTCATATGTTGTTGCTGAGAATCGAACTTTTTTTTTTTAAGGGGAGACGCGCGTTTTATTAAAACGACGTCGTTTTTGCATCCGTATGCACCATGCATGGTGCATACGGATGCACAGCATAATTTGCCGTTGTGGATGCTTTTAAGTGATATTACAATTGCCATTTGACGTTGTGGCCCAATATAATTAATTAATTAGATTAGTGGGCCTAATTATTTTGTTGGGATGAATAATCTTGCGAATTATTTGGCCCAAATTCAATGAATGAATTGACTTGATAGAATGCTTCATGCATGTGATAGTGAGTGACTATATGTTGAATTCAATGAAATGTTAATCATGCCCAAGATTTTAGTGCTGTATTGGTGTGCCAAAATAGTCATATGTTTTGGTACTTTTGAGGATAGATAGGACTTTGATGAGGTTCAATTTAAAAGATAATGTTATATATGTATATCAAAGGTTTTGAATATAAAAGAATTGTATTATTTTTATCTCGAGAATTTTTACATGCTCCTATCTTGCTATAGTTAAGGGATCAATTTAAAAATTTACTTAGTTGGTTGTCTAATTTTTTTTATTATTATTTTTTTGCTTATTGTATGAATAAGTTAAGCCAGAAAATTATTTACCAAACATTCATTTTATATTTTGGAATAAGGGTCAAATAAGCTATTGAACTGCACACAATAATGCAATTAGGCCACTGAACCAAAAAAAATAACAATTAAGCCACTAAACTAAGCAATTTCATTCAATTATTCTAATTTACAGGTTTTGTAGGTTACTAACAGGTCACCTAAACAATTTAAAATATTTTTTTTAAAAATTATTATTTAAAAATAATAAATTAAAATTAAAATTAAAATATTTAAAAAAAAAAACTCGTCTCTGCCGGAGACGAAGAAAGTTCTTCGTCTCCGGCAATGGAGACGAAGAGCCGGCCATGGAGACGAAGATTCTCTTCGTCTCCGGCCGGGGACGAAGAGTTTCTTCGTCTCCAACCATGGAGATGAAGAAACTTTCTTCGTCCATGGCCGGAGACAAGAAACTCGTCTCCGGCGGAGACGGTTAATGTTTTTTTTTTTTTTTAATAATTTTAATTTATTATTTTTAAATAATAATTTTTTAAAAAATATTTTAAATTGTTTGGTTGACCTGTTAGTAACCTACAAAACCTGTAAACTAGAATAATTGAATGAAATTGCTTAGTTTAGTGGTCTAATTGTTGTTTTTTTTAGTTTAGTGGCCTAATTACATAATTGTGTGCAGTTTGATGGCCTATTTGACCCTTATTCCTTATATTTTTAACTATTTGATTAAATCAAACAACTAAAATTAATTGAAATAAGTCAAAAGGTGATTGATAAGCTATTTTTCAAACATTTCTTTTATTGGACTAATTTTATTAATTTTTGTATGGTTTATATAAGGGCTACTAGCACAAGCATGTACATTTTTTAAAATTTTAATGTTATATATATATATATATATATATATATATATATATATATATATATATATATATATATAAAGCCTGCGGACCAAGCTCGCGAGGCTTGTATTTTCGCGTGCAAAAAATTATAGGCTTTAACCTGTCCCACCGCGGGACAGTTTGGGATTAGCCCGCGGGCTTCGGCCCCGCAAATTATGCTGTGCAACCGAATGCACCTTGCAAGGTGCATACGGTTGCAAAACGGCGCCGTTTTGGTTAAAAAAACGCGCGTCCCACTTAAAGAAGAAATCAGGTTCGATTCCCGGCAATAGCATTTTTATATATCCAGAAATTCATAACTATATATCCACAGTAAATGAATGAAGTAAAAATCCACAATGAATGAATGAATGAACTAAATATCCACAATGAATGAACTAAATATCCATAAATTCATAACTATATATCCAGAAATTCATAACTATATATCCATAAATTCATAACTATATATCCACAGTGAATGAATGAAGTAAATATCTACAATGAATGAACTAAATATCCACAATGAATGAACTAAATATCCATAAATTCATAACTATATATCCACAAATTTATAACTATATATCCAGACATTCATAACTATATATCCACAATAATGCTATTGCCGAGAATCGAACCTGAATTATTTTTTTTTAAGTGAGACGCGCGTTTTTAATCAAAACGACGTCGTTTTGCATCGTATGCACCATGCGCATGGTACATTCGGTTGCACAACATAACTATTGCTTCGGCCCACCTTGACACTTCAATTATTATTACCAAATTAACAATCCGAACAACCTCTTAAACTCCCAATCAAAATTACATTCTTAAACTTTTAGTTGACTCTATCTTTCAATAGATATTTTTGGAGAACAGAAATGGGCTCGCTACTCCAATTCCATCTTTTGGTCCGTATGTTTTGACATTCATATTTTTGTTTGATGTTTGAGCACCTTTCTTATTTTCTTATTTTTTTCTTTTTTCTTTTTTCTTTTTTTCCATTTGCATCTTCTGTAATATTCAAGTGCAGATAACAATATTTTGTCCAACTCCTTGGTGGATTGAACAGGATGATATTTGTCTCTTTAGTAGATTGAACATGACTTAATGTTTTGTTTTTTTGTGTAAGTTATACAAAACTAACTGCCTTACCTCATTTGTAGAATGTGAAGTGTTAGTATTTTACTGTGATTAGTAACATTTCATATTTTTGTTTTGTGATTAGGTAATGTCTTGTAGCCTAGAAAATTTGAGGACTAATATTTCAAGTTTAAAAGACTTAATTGTGGGACTTTTTAATGGATTAGTTAACATACTTTTTGTGTAATATTGATTTTCGTATTCTAGTGAGTTTTGGTTGGATCTTATTTAAAACAACTATTACAAAAGAATTGTTGCATACACAAACACAATTTAACCTACTTTGACTTAATTTAAAATTGAATTTCATTTTTGGTCCTACTGTTATAGGAGCCTTTTTAATTTTAGTCTACCATAATTAATTTTGTCACATTGCGACCATTGTTATTAAAAGTGTTCTAATTTTAAGCCACGTTAAATTTTCCGTCATTTGATCATGTATTCAAGAGGTATTTTCGTCTTTCTCAGTTTATATCATATAATTTTTCCAATTAAAACATATATTTGCCGTGTTTGATTTCGAAAATCCAATCTTGACGAAATTAAATTGTAACATACATCACAAGCATTTGTCAATAATAGCTCAAATAAACAAATTTAAATATGTCAACTACCTTGTGCTCAGATGGTATATAGTGACCTCTCCCATGTAAGAGGTCATGAGATCGAGCCTTAGTAAGTGTTGTAATTAAAATATAGAGCAATCAAATTGTACTCGCACAACAGTCTGCATGTGGAAGGCGAAGTAATTTATTCTTCCCAAAAGGTTGAATCCCGAACTCCAAGCGCCCAAGGGCCCCACACAGGCGAAGTAATTTATTCTTCCCAAAAGGTTGAATCCCGAACTCCAAGCGCCCAAGGGCCCCACACACTTCCATTCCAACTGAGCTGCCTGCATATATGTCACTCCTGAATTATTGGTGGTGTAAATGTTGTCCCTCAATTTTTCAAAACGGTACATATATTGACCTCCCGTCCCGTAAGAGAGGAAAATTGAATTATTAGTGGTGTAAATGTTGTCCCTCAATTTTTCAAAACGGTACATATATTGACCTCCCGTCCCGTAAGAGAGGAAAATTGAGGTGCAACATTTACACTACGGGAGTGCAATATATGTACCGTTTTAAAAATTAATGAGCAACATTTACACCACTAATAATTCAGGAGCGACATTAATAATTGGCATATTATGGAGGTGTATAAATTACAGTTTACGCTTTTGATCCTATGACTATTGATGTGTTGTTAATTGCAACCCATAAATTTCAAAATTATCAATTTAGTACCATAACTATTTGATTTTTCTCAATTTTAGTCATTCCACTTAAATTTCTGACAAAAAATAATCATAAAATTTTAATAGATAAAATAATAATTACAATATAATGTTTTTCTTCTCCTCTTCTCTTTCTTCTCTTCAAATTTTTTAAAGAAAAAGTCTAACTGGAAACATTTGGGTGCACTAAATCCCGGACACGCAAAATGTTCTGTCAATGCGAATCAAACCCAACTCGTAGGGCAGCCCTAAATTCACGATATGATTTGGTCGAAGAATCTTAGGATCGTAGTATTATTATAAAATTATTATTATTATTAATTTATTTATTATGAAACAGTAAAACACGTTGTAAAATATGGTACGCGGATCTGTCGGTGACAGACCAATCAAGCTACGCCAAAGCATAAGACATGGTACCGTGTTGACTTTAATTCTTCTGACTAAAAGTTTATATTATAAAATTGAAAGTTGAAATTATGTATTAACATTCACACGGCGTTGCAGAAGAAATGTTCTAATATAGCATTTGAATATATATGACCATTTTAATGATTTTTTCTTTTACCCAAAAAATTGAATCCTCAACTCTAACGACCCCTATATCTCAAAACAATAGAGAACAAAAATATTACTTTGTCCCTAAAAAGTAATTAAATAACAGTTGTTTGATAATATAAAACGGTTGAGTTGTTTAAGTATATATATGTTCATACATACCTAATTTCTCGATCTATCGAAGCACAATTGAGCACCTTATACTCAATTGACACTTTGTGGTTTTTATTGAGAGAAGGCTACTGGATCGAACCCTGAAAGTATATTAAATAAATACTACACAATTTAATAAAATTTTGTAAATTTCTTCTGCATAAGAATGAATAGTTAAACAATTAAATTGGGATACAAGCTAAGTAAACAGTACAAATAAAATAAAAGTATGGATTTATAAAAATGTTTTGGATTTAAGGTATTTAATTAACTAAAAAATTAATTGAAGAACCAGAATTGATACAATCATAAAATTAAGTACAATTTTATGATAAAATACTTTCAAATTTAATAAATAATTTAATAAATTAAGCTGAGTTGGCATTTTATTTTATTTTTAAATTTTTTTTTTTAATTTTTTTTCTTAAAATTTATTTAAAATTATTAAAAATGTCAACTCAGCTGCCATGTAAGCAGGTAACCTGCTAAAATTGATGGTAACTTGCTATCAGGTGAAATTGCATATATTTGCAGTGTTCAGTGGCATAATTACACTTTTTTTTTTTCGTTCAGTGACCTAATTGCATTTTCAGATTACGTTCAGTGGTCAATTTGAACCTTATTCCTTTCAGAAATTGACAATAACCTTCTAATCCAATTGTTTCTGTTATTGTATTCCATTTTGGACCATATATACTACACACCCATATATTTATTACTCACAAACAATCACTCATTATATGATAATTATATAACAATGGGTCGGTCAGTTCCCCCTTGTTGCCAACTCGGTCGGTTGGTTCCGTAACTGCTAGTATTGGTACGGGCATTCTGAGTGGGGTTCCACTGCCGATTGTGCCGAGGGGACGAAATCTACTGAGTGGCATTAGCAGTTGCCAATAACAGTTGGCGTGAATCGTTTGCATCCTTCAACTGACGTTTGTGGTCAGTTAGGACATCAGCTAACTCACCCAGCCATAGGGGTTTTTCACGAACGCAGATCGCAGAGATAATGGAGTTGTACTCCTCTCCTAACTGAGTGAGGATGTACACGAGCAAGTCTTCATCCGACAGTGGACATTGAGCCAAGGCAAGATTGTCGGCTATGGCGCGCATGTCATTAAGATATGTTGAAATAGACCGAGAGCCTCTTGGGTTTCTTGTTAGCTTTGCCTTGAGAGAGATAATACATCCTCGGGAGGCACTAGCATAACCTACAACAAGGCGTTGCCACGCATCATGAGCCGTCGTGGCCGACGAGATGAGCGGCTAGATTGTAACAGTACAGCTTCCTAGAAGCGCACTAACAATGATTTGGTCTTGACGATCCCAAATTAAATGAGTAGGATTGAGGATGGATTGAGCAACATCCGAGAATTTGACCGGTTCCTTGGTGGAACCCTCAACATAGCCTAGGAGACTGAGGCCAACCAGGGTGGCGTGAACCTATCGGCGCCACACTGGGAAGTTGGAGGTAGTAAGTTTGATAGGAAAGTGTGTGGGACCATTGAGGTGAATGATCTCGTTGGTGTTGATAGTAGAGGTAGAAGTTATTGTATGGGAGAGGAAGAAAAATAATAAATATTCTTTCGTAGGAGATTTTAGGCTTTGGATACCATATAGAGTTTATGAACTGAATGTATTATTTAATGAAAACTCAGGCAACTATAAATAGTGTATAGAGGAGGAAATATAGAAGAAGGAAAGTTACAACAACTAACCCAACCTATACAGCCATTCAACAGGAGTTAAAATATAACAAATACACAGATAAATAATGTGAGCACATATGTCATTAATAAATTATATATTTGGGTAGTTAAAGCATCCCTAATAGGGGTTCTTTGTTGGTTTTTACAACCGTGAAAAACTGAAGAGGTGATTTTTATCTAATGAGAGTGCTGGTTTTTTATTGATTTTTTTTCTCCTTCAAAGCTTGATTTTTGCAAGAGAAAAAAAAAACAAAAAACAAAACAAAAGGAGAGTGCGGTTTGCGCTCACGGAGTCACGGGCTACCCAACACACGCGCCCACTTGAGTGATTCAGAGTGGCCGACAAAATCAATCTTTGTTTAATTTATTTTTTTTAAAAAAAAATTGGTCGATGCTACGGCCGACTTCTTGTTGTTTTTTTTTTTTTAATTTAATTTAACATACGCAGTAATTTTAAAATTTATGTTGTAAGTTTATTTATTTAATTTTTTAATTTAATATTATTATTAAATTTATAATTATCAATAATAATATTATTACATTTATAATTGTCAATAATGTTGGATCAATTTTATAATTATAATTTATAGAATGATAATAAATAAATAATTAATTAATTAAATTATCATGTTGTAAAATGGTGGGTCCAAAAAAATTGAGAAAAAAACTTAAAATTAATGAAAATAAGGATTTTTATGATTGAGTTGGATAGTGGATGATAATGTGGATGTTAGGATCCACACAAAACACTGGAAAAAAAATTCCAACTATTGATGTTTGGTTGGAGGTAGTTTAGATGTAATTGAATTGCAATTTCGCGGAGACCACAATTACGCCGTTTGGTTGGAGGGAATTGCAATTCCACCGAATTGCAATTCCCTCCTAATGCTGAATTACAATTCTGGACTCACCCTAGGAATTGTAATTTAGTGTTGAATTGGAGATTGGAAAGACATTTTTGTCCCCGACATCTATTATTATTATTAGTACATGAGGACATTTCAGTCATTGTATCACTTATTCCCTTTCAATTCCCTGTAATCTTATTTTGCATACCAAACATTATAATTTGAATTCCTACTTTATTCCTACCTTATTCTTTTCCCACCGAATTATAATTCCTTTCCACCCTAATTCCTTCCTTCCAACCAAACGGTCTATTAAGGATGCTCTTGCATGTTATGATGTGACATTTTGACATATTAGGGAGCTAGTGACTATTTATAGCTAGTAATTGTATGGATACTTATTATTTTCCTTCCGATTTTGGTAGGATTATTAATTAGAAAATGGTGTACACCATACAAATTAAATTATTTAAAACAATGTATTAAAAATAAGGTAAACTAGCCACTCAGGTTGGACTCTCAGTAGAAGCATTATTGGCTCTTTGTGCTTTAGAAGATTGAGAAAGTAATTATGAACATGTACTATATTGTAATAGAGTCAGTAGCATTAAAAAAAAAAAAAAGTAAACTACATATGGAAATTATTAAAATGGCCAATAAATTAAAGAATACAATTGTGTGACCATCTAAGATATTTTTCTTAGACAATTTGAATCAAAATAGAAAAAGAGTCCAATTTTTATCAATATATATTCGGTGACAAGGGAAACATATAATCACTATCTTAGAATATGCATCGGGTAAACTTCACTCTTATGCAATAACTCGCAAATCATACTAGAAAGACTTTGAGAAACAAATTCAAATTTGACTCGAGTTGTACCGTCAGAGTCCAACTCTTACTTGGAAGAAAGCCTAATCCAAAGGTCACACGCTTTACAAGAGTCAAACTTCTGATCTTGTAGTTGCATTAACAATTTTCTTACCAATTCTCTCAATAAAAAATTATATTTATTATACAAACATTTTGGGTGTTTCCGAAGTAGAAAAGTTGTTTCATTTTTTTTATTTTTTTTTTTATAAAAAAATGAAAGTAGCAAAGGAAAATTGATAATCTAAATTTATTTCTTTCAAATAGAACATGCTTAAAACTACTACCCTATGAGATAGGAATACCAATGTGTGCTCGCATGAGTTTAGTTCAATGGTTCAGTAGACAATATTTAGGAGGAGAGATCAAAGTTCGAATTTCGGTGACAACAATGTGAAGATTATGCCCAAAACAATAGGTAAATCCTTTATGCGCAATGCTCTGTCACTCCTTGGAGTTAGAGATTCAAACCTTTTGAGAGAATGAATAATAATGCATTATGCATAATGAAAATAATAATATCCATTTCTTTGCCAAACATACCCCACACAGGCCATTAAAAAAAAAAAAAACAAAACAAAAAATTAAAAATAGGTAAACCCAAGTCTAGTATAGTAATAAAACCAATCAGCTAACCCATATAATTAACTATAGTTGGCATGCAATTTGTATATGATTAGTCTTCATGTACCTGTCACTTTGAGATTTCATGACCAATGAAAATTTACCCAAATGTCAAATATGATTAAAGATTTAATTTAAGTGAAATAAATAGTGTGATGTTGATTGTTAAATATCCATAATTTATAGTGAAGGATTTTATACTTAGGTTATGGTATTTTAATTGCAAGTTTACATCAATTGTTTTTTTTTTTTTAAACAAAATGTATTGATCTAGAGGATCAAGTATAGAATTTTCCATCATGCTTGGAAATTATTTTTATTTCTATTATATTACTAGTCAAATGTTAAACACTGCGTGGTTAAATAAATGCACAATGAGAACAAAAGTAGCACAAGTACTAAGAGAGAAAGACAATAGAAATAATCAATATAAACATTATAAACAAGAAGTTTACATGGCAGCTCAATTGGTCAAGATCACATGAATAAAATTTGAGAACAATTACTCGGGATCGAGACTCATCAGCAGGAATGTGGAGTAACCACCTGCACGAGCTTAGTTCAATGGTTTAGTGGGCAGTATTTGGGGTAATAGACTAAGGTTCAAACCTCGACAACGGCAGTGTGGGAATTATGTCCAAAGTGAACAGATTCCTTGTGCGCACCAGGATCCTTTCTTTTGGGGTAAGGAATGTGGGGTAACCTCTCAAAGTGAGTGATTTACATACAAAAAAAGAAACGTAAAATCAAAAATGATTTGTAATAATTGCACAAAGCACAATTAACAAGTTATATATTAGATTTAATGACACTAACAAATTATAGGAGAAGGAAATAAAGAAGGGTAAAATCAAATGAAAATTGTAAGTGTATAATAAAGTAAGAAAAATGTATAACTTAACACTATAATTAAATATCAACACATTTTTATTCTATGTGCAGTGCACAAAAATAAATGTTCAATATTAGTATTCGGGAAAATGGCACTTTTTCCCCCTATGTTATATACTTATAGCACTTTTTCCCCCTCAATTATTTATGTAAGCACATTAGCCCCCTCAATTATTTTAAAAGTGGTGGTTTTCCCCCCTAATATATTAAATTGACATTTCTACCCTTAAAGTAAACATTTTATTTATTTTACTTCTCCAACAAATTATTGCGTATATGTAGCTATTACCACGGTTCGGTTCGAATTGAACCAGACACTATAGCAATCGAATTAAAAGTTTTCAGTTATGATTCAGATCTAGAACTCAATATTTGGATTTCAATTTATTAAATTTAAGAATAAAAAAAAAAATTGGATCATGAACCGGCGGTTCCGGATCCCGTTCGCGATTTTGAACTGTCTATATTTTAAAATTTTATTTTTTATTTTAAAATAGTTTAAATTCAACAATAAATGTATTTTATTTTTTCAGTTCGGAACATGAACCGGCCATTCCAGTTCGCGATTTTAATAAACTCTAAATATCGCGTTTTGATTATAAATTGTAATTGGAATATTTTGGTTTGGTTACTATAGTATCTGGTTTGAACCAAATTATAGTAATAATTTATTGGAGAATAAAAATAAATGAAATATTTATTTTAAGGGTAAATATGTCCATTTAACATTTCAGGGGGAAAAAGAGCCACTTAAATAATTGAGGGGGAAAAAATGCTATAAGTATATAACATAGGGGGAAAAAGTGCCATTTTCCCTTAGTATTCAATATTAAAAGCAATAGTTATATTGAAATATTTTTTTAAAAATAATAATATATACTTCTTTTTTTAAAAAAAAATCATAAAATTTATAGTTGTAGAATTCATATTATATTTAAAAGTATAATTGATAATTTAAATAAATTATGGTGTTATTAATAATTGTTAAAGTAAGAATTTTATATATAGTTAATGATTAAATGTAACTATGGTAGTATTTATATACTAATGAAAATTAAATTTAATGGTGTAAACGTAATTTTGTTCGATAAAAATAGTACAATATTTATAGTGTAATATATAATTCAATAAACATAAAGATACAGACATAAATTAGGGGTACTAATCTGCATTCACTTTTATAAAATTTCAGATTATTAGATAATTTTAGAAATGTTTATTCCAAGGGTGCAAATATGTAATGTAGACATAGCTATATATAGATATGGTGATAACAAATGAAGATGGTGAAGTGACTCTATAGACCTAAACTTGTGTAAATAGATTCGTTAACTGGTTGACATGATAATAATATGAATACGATAAGGTTAAACACAAATACGATTCGTTAAAATTATTGGGTTAGAATTCTAAACACGAACGTAAAAACGATTTTAAACGAGTTGACATGATATATATGCTTAGCTAATAGGTTTAGTCCACATAACTAATGTTAATATTAAAGGTGGTGGACACTCCGAGTAGGGTACCTAGTCGGGAAGGTCAAGTAGAACACTCAGTCGAGAGCACCCAGCGGCAATCAGACGCGGGTGGTCGGTAAGAAATAGGAGGAATGAATCGCGGGGCCCAACGTGGAAAAAGACAATATCCTGTGATCCTTTTAAGATTTAAGGACGAGATTTTATTCTCTTGCATAAAGAAAGAAATCTCACAACTTAGGAAACTAAGCCTAAATTTGTTAACTTTTTTGTTTCCTTTTTCATCGATTAGCCATGTATAAATACCCATGGGATCACAATACTGGGGGTTTAGATTTCAATTCTCTAGCAATAATACTGCTTCTTTGTCGCCCTTATGTCTTAATAACCACACATATATGACTAGACTTAAATTATCACGTGTGACTTAGACAACATAGTCCAAGCCAGGGTCATGCCTTGAACACTTTGTTGGGATGGCATTAAGTCGGAAATTTTCTTGTACATATTTTGAATAGTTGAGAGGAATTATATTATCTTCAAGAACTCCTTTGAAGGGCTTTTGAACTACTCTCACATGGCGTTTGGTTTGAGGAATTTTAAATTCTCTTCCCACTTAATTCCCACCTAATTCCAAATGCCATTAAATTTCGTAGTTTGGTTGGAAGGAATTGCAATTCCATGAAAATGCAATTCCCCCATTTTCATGTAATTAAAATCTCATGTCCCCCCAGGATTTTAATTCCTGAGAAAAAAAGATAGTGATGAGTCAAAATTACCCCATCCTTTTTTAACCTAAAATTAATGTCTAACAACAATAATGGACAGTTTTGACTTTATATTACTTATTCCCTTAACAATTCCCATGTATACCAAACATTGGAATTGAAATTTCCAGTAATTCTATTCCTGTCAACCAAACACTGAAATTTAAATTCCCACTTTATTCCCAGTAATTCAACTCCCATGAAATTACAATTCATTTCCCACATAATTACCCCCCTCCAACCAAACACCTTGTAATAGCTTGTTCCATCCGAGATGATGCCTTCCATGTTGTCTTTTTGGTTTTCTCATTGCCATATTTTATCGCATGATTATGCGTTATTATCTCAACATCATTTATTATGGAGTGTTTGGTAAATAGTTGTTAGCTGATTGAGTTAGTGAGTTTGACTAGTTAATAGCATTAGTTGATTGTAAAAAGATGTTTAATAAATTAGCTATTAACTGATATCTAATTACATACAAAATGACTTTTTCAAAAAAGTAATCGAAAAAAGTTATTTTGAACAACTTTTTAATTTGTGTTTTGAAGCAATAAGCTGTTACAAAAAGCTAATTTATAAAACACTCATATTAGTTGTTTAACTAAGTCAAACAGTTAATAGTGATCAAATAAGCCAATGGTCAAACAAGCCAAAATTGACTGATAGACTAACTATTTTACTAAACATGGTTTATATATTTTTTATTTAACATAAATATTTTTTCACTTCACTCAAAAATAAAGACTCCTACATGATTAATTAAAATACAAACATTATTAACCAACATGGTTGGTGTGGTGGTTCAGCACCTCGCCCCTTAAATCATTTGACCAATCCCCTACCACTTAGTGTGCTGACAGTAGAGACAAAAATTAGTCTTCTGACTTTCGAATGGAGAGATACTTTTAGACAACAAAAAAAATACAAAAATTATTTAATACTTTTAAAAGTTATAACATTACAAGAAGTTATTAAAGAACAGGTAAAGTGAATAATTAAATATAATATGCATGATGGTTTTACCTACGAATATATAATATGATATATTGATATGTGCATGCTCTTGATGGATCCAATATATGGATCAAGTCTTTGTCCCACTTTATTTTATTATTCATCCGTAAATTAATTGTCTTTAATTTTTTTTTATATAAATCTTAATTTTGTTGTATTTAATTTTTAGTCTTATGTTTGCCAAATGCAGAATCTGCCCACTGTGGACATAATCTCCACAGTGCCGTCACCAAAATTCGAACTTTGGTCTCTTCTTCTAAATGTTGCCCACTGAACCATTGAGCTAAGCCCATGTGGACTTCATATATACTTTCTTAACCTACCGAAGTTCATCATACCGCTTGACTATAAGGTCTTTGGCATGAACTATTCAGTCATACTAAAATAATTTTTTTTTAAAAAAATTGAAATGTAAATAATTTGCGTTAAACTTTGTTATTGAATATATAGCAAAATTTTTTTTTATTTGTACGTGATATAAAAAACACCGATGTTGGATATTGTAGATTTTTTTATTAATTTTATTATAAATGGAAATGGGGTAATGCCCTTTTTGTAAAACAATAATTGTTTGTAAAAATATCATTTATTTATAGCAATAAAAACGGTATTCTTTTTGACATTGTATAATTTTCTTAGTAAAAAATATTGTATCTATATCTATGACACATACAATGTAGCTAAATAATTTATAGCTATTGTTCCACTTTTTATAGAAAAAATAAAAAAGAAATTAGTGAGAAAATAGGGAAAAATAATTAAAACAGAATGGTAGAAAACTCCTGGAATTGAAACTAAAAGCCATAAAAGAAGCCTCAAATCACCCTTGCCATCATTATCCTTCATCACCATCATCTTCATCCTTCACATTTATTTTTCTTCTTCAATTCTCCATTTACAGAGCCCACTGTACGGAAAAAACATTATACAAATCACGAGATCAATCCACTCTGTGCCCAGATCTTCCCC
This sequence comes from Ipomoea nil, assembly GCF_001879475.1. Taxonomy (NCBI): domain Eukaryota; kingdom Viridiplantae; phylum Streptophyta; class Magnoliopsida; order Solanales; family Convolvulaceae; genus Ipomoea; species Ipomoea nil. Next base: position 6,171,588 of record NW_017619273.1, on the reverse strand, counting down.
AAAATCTCATTTCCTATATGCATATGGTTTCTGTAAACTCTTGCGCTTATAAGAAACTGCGCGGATGTTTATAATGTACTGTGTGGTGATCAATCAGAATGTGTAGATTGGGATTGGATTGGTTTTGTTTCTTCTAGGTTCTTTGGGTTGGGGACCTGGGGAGGTGGTTTTTTTTTTTTTTTTTTTCTTTGATTTATTTTTACTAATTTTGGAGGAAATGGAGAGAGGGGTGCGAGTGAATGGAGAAGATTACTATTATTCCAGTGGAGATGGCTGCATCGGAGTGGCATCCTATTCCTCGGCCTCGGCCTTGCCTGGGGGTGGCGTTTCTGCCGCCGCCTGTGACGGGAGTGTCGGTGGGGGAGGGGGGAATTATATCGAACACCATGTGTCCAAATTTGATACCCTCGCCGGCGTCGCTATTCGATATGGCGTTGAGGTAAACCCAATGATCTTTATATTCATGCTTCTACTTCCAGTACTGGGCATGTCGTTTTCTCTGATAATTTGGTAACTGAAGAAATTGGTTTAATCAAAATACTTTTTTTTTTTTTTTTTTTTTTTTTTTTTTTTTTTTTATTTAACTCTCTGTTATTGTTTATCGGTATTGGATTTCGTTAGTGATTTCAGTTTTTCAGATGGCCACTTATATATATAGACATATAAGAATTGCAGAGTAAAATGATGCCTGGAAAATTAATGGCTTGTTTACATATATGTTGCTATTATCTGACTAGGGAAGAAAGATTTAGCTGTTGATCAGTCACTTCATGGTGTTCAATAGCCTAAGCTAAGTAATGGATCCTTTACAAGGTCTAGGATGGCGCTTCTTAGCAATTAGCATCTCATTTTTTGGTTATTACTTGTATGTATGGATCTTGATAGTGCCTAGCCTCACGGGAAGTAGGAGGGGTGGGCATTTTTTTGTCAAGATTGAAAATGCCCCTTTTAGTGTGGAACTCGTGTATATTTTTGAGCATCGAATCTATTCACGACCTGTGCTACTCTAGAAATATCAACCTTAGTTGCTGATCATTTTTCTTGGTATTGTCTGTTCTGGAGTGACAGGTGGCCGACATTAAGAGGATAAATGGACTAGTGAGTGATCTCCAAATGTTTGCTCGAAAGACACTTAAGATACCGTTACCGGGGAGACATCCACCATCTCCAAGCATTTCAAATGGTTCTGATAAACAAGGGTATTTCTCACTTTTTTTTTAACGCAAAAAACTTGTTTTTCTCAATTATGGTGCGATTGATTGATGATTTCAATGTAAATGCATTAAGTCTGATCTGAACTTTTTATTAAGTTGAGAGGCATCCACCACCCACCGGCTTGTTATATGATGTAGTTCATTTAGATGACATTGCTTTGTTGGTCGTTTTTTTCCTATTCTTTTTTGTTTGTTTTTAATAATTATAAATCAGCACGATTACAGTGTTTTCCCAATTTTAGTACAATGAGAGTTTTATTTCAATGCAATTTGTTTATATAAATGTCTTTTGGCCATTTCCTCACTCAACATCCTTTCTTATTAGTTGCATGTTGGTCATCACAATAGCCTGCATATCTCATATAATATTTAAGCCCCTTGCATGTTTGCCAATTGCCAATGCCGTTTTTCCCCCTTAATTTTTTTATGTTGTATACAAGTTTATATGATACTAAGTAGCTTATTAACAGACCAAATTATTATTAAGAGTGTGTTTGGCATAGACCATATAAGCTTGACTTATTCAAAAAACAAGCCTTTGCTTTTAAGTGATTTTTATAAACAAGCTTAAAAATAAATAAATAAATAAAATAATAATAATAATAATAATAATAATAAAGAAAAAAATTAAGCTACTTTATGAGAAGTTATGCCAAGTAGTTTTTAACTCATAGGAAGCTAGTTTTCAGTAATTAAATCAGATTTTACCCTTGCCCTTTTGGGCAAAGACATCTTTATTTTGCTCCAAGCTTTTCAATATTTGTATAAACCAGTAAGCTTTGCATTCCAATAAACTAGTCAACTAGGGACAATACTTTTTTTTTTTTTTTTTTGAAAAAAAAAATGGTTTCATTGTCAAAGATGATATATTTTAATTTATTTTGTGATGTATGATGACATATTACCTTTGGTTACTATGTAATTGTATAACTTAATTTAAATTGTAAATATCTTCCTATATATTCAAAAAGTATTTCTTTTTTCCAATAATAGGTGCAAGGCCAAGGTGGTGTTTTTTGGTCATAAAACATTTCATTTTAGTAATTTTACCTGTATTAGCTAGTTTATCAACTGATTTTCATACTTTTTCAGCCGTCTAGCTTTAAGCTTTCAACTAATGTCTAGATACTAGCTTAGTACTCCATTACTATTGCCAAACAAAGCATGTGTCCAAAGGTCTTAAGACAAACCTTCTGAAGGCATCATGGTACCATCTATCTCTCTTTTACTATTTGTGTTCCTTCACTTTCTTCCACCTTTATAAGTGTTGTTTTCCCTGGTCATATTTTGAAATTAAATATTTTGCATATAGAAGATCAATTATATGGTCAAACTTGCAGAAATGGCATGTGTTAATGTGTAGAAATGGAGGTGGTTGTTTTGGGCTGGAACTTTCCTGTGCTTATTTGTTTTTGACTGAAAACCGCGAGGAATAACAATGTAATATACTGTCAATTTTTAAAAACATTTTTCTATAACTATAAACGGATCTTGTTTCTTTCAAGTGCATTACTGGATAATTATTAGTTCTGAATACCCTGACTTAGAGCTCGAAATTAGTTGCTAATTTAAGAAGTCTGTCTTTTAATTTTTCTAGACTTTGTAGGATGCATGGTGCCTAACTACAACATTCTTTTGGCAGAGCTAGCATCTCCGAGCAGACCCCACCTAATCGCAGACATTCGGACTTGTTTGATTCGTTTCAGTCAATAAAACTGAAACCTCCTAGCCAGCGAAAACCTTCCCCAACAATGAGTAGTTCACAAGGTCATTATGGTCCTGGAGCATCATATCAGAAAGCTATATTTGAAGGTTGTTTTGAAATGACCACATACCAGGGAATATCTAATTATCTTGACGATGATGGCCCTTCTCTTGACACATCACCTATGCTCAATCCGCCACTCAATCCTCAGAGAAAATGTAAAAGCGTATCAAATGGATTCTTGTCTTTCTTGATAGAGAATGGTCATTTGGTGGATTACGAATCTAATCAAGAAACTAAAGACAACGGGTCTGATAGATCGTGCGAGAAATCCTTCAGAAGGCGTCAAAAGTCTGAGGCTGATTTTACCCGCACCCATGAAATGATGCTAAAGGAGGATAACAGCAATGACGCTGGATTTTCACCTATTCCTGGCAAAGGCCTGGCTTTGAGACCTAATTCAGCTAGTCGGACTGCCATAGCTGCTGATAGTGAAGCTAGTCCCGTTTCTATTGGGTTGGGGGATTCACTTGTCGCTGAGAGTCACCACCGAGTTAGAAAGTCATCAAGTGCTTCAAATTTGCAGGATTCCGATAGTAGCCCATTGTCATCCCTGTGGCCAACGTCAAAATGGAGCTTGACAGATTTTCAGGCGCTTTCAACTGCAGCCATCACAAGATCAATCTTTGATGGCCTACCTAATCCAATAAGCGGTCGATGGAACAAAGCTGCACTTGATTAGTACCACCATTCTTTGGGTTACACACTGTCCAGACCATTTTTCTTTGATATTTTGGCCACAGATAGAAAAGCGGGAATAGAAATAAGCGATAGTAATTATTAAGAAGATACAAACATTTAGCTTTTTGCTGAAGGGCATTTCGTATCGTATCCATTGCAGATGTACAAGTTAAATTTGTTAGAGATTGAAAATCTAAAGCAGCAGAGTAAAGATTTTTGTAAAATGTTTCCACACTGATAGAATTTGCCAGTGGTTCTGTTTATTCATCCTGAGACCATCACAGAATATGTATACTTAGGCCTTTTGTTTTGACAATAGCAGGTATATACTATAGAGATGTTTAGTACAACTTTTGATTTGAAATCGAAAGAAAGGAGTTATCTAATATTCTTTTGATGCTTTGTGTGTGTGTGTGTGTTTTTTTGGCAGAAGTGTCAAATAGGCCCTGCGAAGTGCTCAATTTCTATCACGAACTAAATTAAGTGTCAAATAGTTTCATCTACTAGTTAAATTTGTTCGATTGACTTTTTTTTTTTGCAGGTTGCTAACATATTGCCTATTCAATTGTTAAAAAGGAAAAATAAATTTAAAATTAAAAAAAAAAAAAAGAATTTCACTCCGCGCCGGACATCCGGTGGCTGCGTATTTCACAGACAGTCGTGGTTGTCCGGCGATTCGGACAACCACGGCTGTCAAACATGATGGCAAAGGAAATACTATGGTCTGGGTGACGGACCCCTCTGCACCACCCCATAATGCCTCTATCAAACCACTGATTAAAAGAAAATTTAAATTCAAAATTTTTTTAATCAAATATTGTTAATTGAATCAGACACAAAGTGACTATGAACAAATACTATATTGTAACAGAGTCAATAGTACTTAAAAAAAAATTTTGAACCATACACAAAGTGAGGCAGAGGGAATACATTGCAAGTAATATTACACATTTTAAAGGTAACTACAATGGTTTGATTTTTATTTTTTATCTTTTTGTGAATTTTTGTCTGTTGAGCATATAACCATTAATGTGCAATCCAACTATTAGCTTAGACTTTTAGTTGAGATGGAGCATATGCTTCGATTTGTTATCAAAGCTATGCAGAAGATAGATAAAAATTGCCAATGCTAGGATTCATATATAACTAGGTTATGAAGAAGAGCAACTTAAATTGGTTTATCCTGACTAGGTTATAAAGCGAATTATACTTAGTATACATCTTTAAATAGTGAGTGCGAATATTTTCATAAATCGAAGCTAGGATTCATATATACTATTTATTCATTTTCTTTTAAAGTTGAATTGCATGAGTTGTAATGCATGGAATAACGCGCGAGTTAATAGGCTGTGCAATTATATTGTTAATTAGTAATATTATTCTTCTCAAACTTCATTCCTATAATCAACTAAGCTGTTCAGTGCTCATGCGGCCATGCGGGCTAATTAGTAGTATTATTATGAGTGCATGTGGTTGAGAATGGTCGTCACTTTCCAGAGCACATAATAAGATGATAAGATATGAGACATGGGCATGTATTTATTAGTGAATAGGCATCATCCCAAAGGGAGAGGGTGGTAATCTGCTGTGGCAATAGCCAATTATAAAACACGTAAGATTTTTTTATTATTATTATTTTTTTTCAAATCTAGTTGAAAGATTACGATGGTATTCGGTAAATGATTGATAGCTGATAGTGAATAGCTAATTAAATTAGGATAGTTGATTGGATTAGCTGGTTTGATAAGTTAATAATAATAATAATAATAATATATTATTTATGTATATAAAATATATTATTTGAGTATTAAAAGTATATTATTTTATATATTATTAAATAATGTACCTTTAGAATAAAATTAATATACTTTTAATATATTAAAAATATATTTTGTATTCATGGTTCACACAATTATGTAGATCATAGTTCATACAATAATTTGTCAAGTACCAGAAATGATAACTCATATAAAAGACTTTGATAAATATCTAAATTGAATAAATCCTATACAAAAAAGATAAATATCTAATTGAATAAATTCGGTAGAATTTTGATTGATAAGTTGGGAAAAAGATCCTAAATCCTCCGGGTGAAATTTAAGGTGTGTTTGATTGGTGGATTTTACTCATAGGGATGAGTATGAAAGTTATTATTGTTGTTTGGTTGATAGATTTTTTAGAACACTATTATGTACTTCGAATATCTCATCAATTAAAAAATTCATATCCAAATAAAATAAGAATTTCATTCCCTTATTCAATCTCAAGCACTACTATTAATAAGTATTTGATATACATACCCATTCTCATTCTCATTCTAATTCTAATTCTAATTCTAATTTCTATGTGCTAACCAAACACACCCATATATTCCTTCTTTTTACCCTCGCTCGTACACTTGCAATTTGCTGCTTTGTTCTCCGGGATCCCCTTTCTCTCTTCATCCATCGCCGTCATCTCCTCGCGGCTGCGCCACCTCTTGCTCGCGAAGAAGGTGAGGGATATGCAACTATTTTATTCCTTAATTATCTGCTGTCAATATCTGGAGGCCAAGTATTTTAGCTACTACGTAGGGGAGGGTGTAGAGCGTAGGGTTGAGAAGGTAGATTTAGGGTTCGCCGAGGATTGATTGATTCTTTTGCATATCATTAGGTGTGGGGAAGTATAGTTTTCCGGCCGGCGCTTTTGTAGTTTGGTGGAAAAGAGGAAGATAATTTCAAAAGGTCGCCACCGCCTCTGCTCAGTGCTCTTACCTTCGCGACTGCTTTCTCCGATCCTCGCTCCTCTCGCCGGTCATCGCTGCTTCTCTCCAAGGTTAGTTCATCCCCTCCATATATCTTGTATAAATCCATTATATAGTAGTAATGAACTCCATATGTCACTGCTTTTAATCCATTGTTCTTTTAATGAAAAATGCCCTTTTTTTTTTTTGTTTAGGGTTTAGGGAGGAAAGCATGTCTGAAGAGGGAAGAGTGCATCCCAGCTGTCGGAATGCATCAAATCCTTACCATGAATGCAGTGAATATTGCTTCAAAATAATTGCTGAAGCAAAGCGGATGAAACAAACAGAAACTGGTTAGTCTCATCATTTTTTCCTTAACCTGTTTGTCTTATGAATATTCAACATAGATATGCATCTTGTTGAGTTCAAGTGTGAATATATTACTTCTTATTGCATATAAGCTTTATAATTGGAATCCTGTGCCCAATGGACTGATGATTGATCCATATTGCTTGTGTGTTCTTATACCTTTTCTGATTTATGAGGATATGTCCTTCTCTTACACTGGCCATTGCATATATGATCCAATATTTCTTAGATGCTATTTGGAGTAATTCTCTATTCTTTTCCCTGTGGCTAAGAGTAACCCCCCTCCCAAAATGATGGATTCCCAAATTCCCTTTGTCCCATTGAAGTATAGATGTACTGATTTTCAATCTAAGAAACAATCTAAGCAAAGATGCCCTATGCATTACTTTATCAATACTAGAAATAGGACAACAATTTCATAGCCATCTATTCTGAGGCATCTCTTAAACATGGACCCTAGAGTTCTATGTTCCATAATGTGTAGGGTGTATGAAGTTATATTATGTCTCAAATGAAAGTTAAGGGTTGTTATCTTCTGCAATGTATGGAGTTCAATTTCATAAACTGTCTTTGACCATACGTCTTTTATGTTTTACTATTCCAGAAGTAGTGCAACCTAATGATCGTGATATTCAAGCCCATTCAGTTGATAACTCTGATAGGGATGAGGATCCTCATGGGGAAAAGGATGGCATGAAAAGTCACAGTGATGGGGATGGAGACACCAATACCATGGATAACATGGCAGTAGATTTGGCCAATCTTACAGGGAGAAAGAAAAAGTTGTTTGAGCTAAGGTTAAAGATGGTAATAGTAAAGCCCCTTGATTTTCATTTGTAGTTTTGTAGGGAGCGTTGCAATATTCTCTATCTTATTCTCATTTTATTTATGCCACCTTGAACAGAATGAGGCAAGAAAGGCCAATCAAACTGCCATGGTGACAGAGAAGAGAAAAATGGAAACTCCAGCGGAGTCTAGAGGCATGTCTAAGCAAAAATGGCTTGAGGAAAGGAAGAAGAAAATTGGGAAATTGCTTGAATCAAATGGATTGGAGATGAGTAAGGCATATATGCTTGATACGCAAGAGTCTGCTGAGGCAAAGTATAAGAAGTGGGAGAAGGAGCCTGCTCCAGCTGGTTGGGATGGTATGTTAACTTTTGCTCACTCTATAATCCAACTATAATGATTACAAGATTTATGTTAAATACTTAAATATATGATCTCTACTTGTTTTGCGGTTTTGCCCTTCCTGCACACAATGCAATACGAGTATAAACCATAAATGGGTTGTGATTAGACTTGATAGTGCATGTTGGACTTATTATTACATGTCTTTGTATTGAAAATTTGTTCATTGTCATGTTCGTCCACTTTTTTGCAGAATATTTCATCTTTTTGGTAATTGAGAATTTTACTTTTTTGTACCCCCTGTTTTGCAGTTTTTAATCAGAAAACATTATACAATGCATACAAGAAGAGAACAAAGAACATTCAGGTTGACCTTGAAGAATACAATAAAATGAAGGAGGCCGATCCCGAGTTTTACAGAGAAGCTTCAAGTCTTCAATATGGGAAGGTGTGTACTCTTTTGTTTTTATCATTTTTTTTTAAAAGCAAATAAGTACTCCCTCTGGCCATTTTACATAATACCTATCATGTTTATTATTTATTGGTCAAACCAACTCTACTTCTAATGTATCAGTCAAGCCTCTTTGACTAAACCAGACACATAAAACGACTCCGCCCCCCCCAAACAAAACCAATCAACTAATGCCCTCTTAGTGTTAACATATTAAATTAAAGACTTGTGATCATGTTCTTCAATTGAGCAGGCTACAAAAGTTTCGGATGACAAGGTTGATAGAATGGTGAAGGAACTCACGGACCGAGACGAGAAGCGCAAAGCATTTAGTAGGAGGAGAAGGTACCATGAAGAGAAGGATATCGACTCTATCAACGATCGTAATGAGCACTTCAATAAAAAGATCGAGCGAGCTTTTGGAAAATACACCCTGGAGATCAAGAACAACTTGGAGAGAGGAACTGCCTTACCTGATTGAGTTAGCAAGCCATTAGATTAAGAGTTTTGAGTACGGTACAATTTCTAGTGTAATGTTCATACATAGCCTGATGCTAATGCATTCCAGCAATTCACATGTAACTTATGCAGCCATGCAGATGCTGGTTTGATAATATTTGCATGATTTGGGGATTGGGTGTAAGAATGGTTTTTTCTTGACACATCATGTAATAACATGTGTGGCATTGTTATAGAAGTCTGCCATGTTTAAATTCAGGTAGTGCAGCTGCTGTGTTTATAAGGTATTCCATGATTTGTTTTGTTTTTTGTTTTTTGGTTAGGGTCGCCTTGTGGACTTCATAGAAATGGTTATAGAAGATTTTGAACATCAACTCTATAGTATAGTAGGGACTAGGGAGTAGTAAATAGTAATAGTTGTAGGCTTTGGCCTTTGGGAGTACTTTGGGTGCTCCATAGTTGTATATACATATAGGCACCTTAGAGAAAGCCTTCATCTTCCTCTTTTCTTTAATACACTCTTTAAATTAAATTTTGGATCCAAACTAATCACCATCAAAGTAGAACTTTAAAATGCTGAGCATTAATTGAGGTTAGAATCTCAGTCATGAATTAATTCAAAATTTCAAACCTCATTAATTGAGTTTAGAATTTCATTCATGAATCAATTCAATTCAAATCTCATTGAAAATAGCAAATAGTGGCGGAGTCACAATAGGATCAACTAACACACTAATTTGTCATTCCTATCGTCAAAACCAAACCTAGTCTATCGCCCGCCATTAATAGCTTCTAAAAATTTTCAATTTTCGTTAAAAACGCAAATTTGTCATTCCTATTGTCAAAACCAAACCAAACCTAGTCTATCGCCCGCCATTAATAGCATCTATTCCATTGGAAATTAGGCAAACGATTCCGAAATGTGTGGATGTTGTGGTGTTTCAGAAATTTTCAATGAAAGTTTGTTATCCTTACTAAAACTAGTACCTAACCTTCATTAGCACTATAGCAGCTTCAAATTTCACCTAACATCACTTATTCTATTTCAATCCCAACTTGGTCAAATTGAAAAGGAAACACAACACACAAGTTTGTCTGTAAGTTTACACTTGTCCGCTTAAACTACCATCCATAACTCTGCAACTCTTTCGATTCACCTTGCCCGTCTCCATCACTCCCAACCACCTTTTAATCAGTTCAAACACATTTTCATTGCTTAGTAGTTCCCGATGACCACCACACACTCCCACCCTTTCCACTGCCTCAAAATTATCAGCCTGCAGATGAAAATTTTCGTGATATGAATGCAAATTCTTGGAAACAACCCAGACCACTCGGGACACTCGTTCATGCAAATTCAGTTCATCATATATATGCAGAAAGTTTGAGATAATGATTTGTAAAGTAATTTGGAAATGAATAGAAAACTATGAACTTTATAAATCAAGGAAACAGGAAGAGAAACTAAAAGATAAAAAAGCACCGTACATTTGCTGATTCAGACGGAACAGTTCCATCGCCATCCACATAGGAGTATTCAGGCTGTAGCATATTAAAGTAGTCCAAATAAGTAAAGACTCTTGGGGGCAGTTTACAAGGAAAAACTTAATCTCTTCTAATTATGCATTTAAATCAAATTAAATTAATCTGATTAATGCATACAATGACATGCAACTTACTTACCAGTGTATGGCAGATATCAGATAAATCCTCGATTGGTTCTTTTTCTGAACCGTAACTGCAAATCATATACATACATGTCAGATGTGCATGTTCTTGAGAGTTACATACAGAAGACACGTATTATAATGTGCATAAACTATTAAACTTAGGGTTTTAGGCTGTTCAAATTCAGGAAAAGTTAATGTATGTATGTAAAATTTTGTACTATATTGACCCTTAACCTACTATGAATCTCCTAATTTGAGATGCATGCTAGTCACATACCAAACATCAAAAGGTGTGTCAAAAGCTGTTCCATAGATGTTATAGAAATCAATTCCCTTCGGTAGTTGGGCACTTTGAACAATTTTACGAGTACCAATGGCCCAATTGAGAATTGAAAAGTTGAAAGGTAGAGCAACTGTATTCCCATTATATTCCATCTGTAACATGAAAGACAGAAATAAGTTCAAACATTCCTTAAATAAAAGGTTGTTTTCTCATGTAGATATTGTAGCCAGGTGTAATACCTCATTTGTCTTTAATGCTTCTTCAAATAAGGTCACACTTTCTTTAGGGCCATAAGACTCCAGCTCAACCGAAGTCTCTCCATCCTCGGACATTTTTCGCCACACCTGAATTTCAGGTGTCTTGCTCCACTGGAAGTCGGGGTTTGGCAGCATCTCATAGATTGATGGACATTCTACTAACTAAGCATAACATTGAACTCGAATCAATCTAAATGTATCAAAGGGAAAGGTAAAGACAAGTGAAGAATAAAAAGGGTTTTCAAAAAGACAGCATATTTTTTAGAATACAATAAACATTACCAAGAAAGTTCATTGAACATTGGAAGAAAACAATCACCACACATTGAGATGAAGCACAGTAGCTCACTGTTTACACTGGACGTATACATCTCAAATAAAATCGGGGTAACCATTCCTTTTGTATAACTTACCAGTTGATGCATTGTCCATCGAGAAACAAAAAAGTAGCTTTCAAAGCCTTCAACAAATTGCACCCCAGTTAACAGAGAATCATTAATGCATCCCGGTGCACCTGTTTAGCAAAATACAGAAGTCAAACATTCAAATATAATAGAGATATAGATGAGTAAATACAATTATTATCATTAGCATATCATGTGACAGTTATTCTCATTCATAGTCTCTTAAACTCTCTTACATGCATTAAATACAAATGTATACAAATTTGCCTGATCTTTTGTGCTCACTGTTCTAGGATCATCTATGTTTGAACCCAAACCTATTAAATTGTTTCTTCATTGCCTTAGATTGGTCAAATAACAGTCAAAATCTTTACTACTCCCAAGAGTGTTGATAGAAACCATATAGATGAGTCAGTCAAAGAAATTACCTTGAAACGGACAGGCTATGACAATCCACTTATTTACATACTTGGAGAATACCTGGAGTTGAATGTTTTGATACACTGTTAATGCTTTTTTTAAGGAACAAAGAAAAGAGAGACAATTGCAAAACATAATGCCCTGAAAGTTCATGTCCCATGCAGAATGATCAATGATGAGATAGTGAATCAGGGAAAAGAAAGAAAATATGGTTAACAGGTGAAGCTAGAGATATGAGAAGTTTGCTATGAGTGAAATGAAGTTTTAGCACAAGACGAAGAAGAGTAGACTAAGCCTACTCTCTTAACCTATACTCTCACAACAGAGACTAATGAAAACTTGGCTTTGAATTTCATAGTCAAAAGGAAATCTTGCATACATCAGTATGAAGTGACATAAAAGATGTAACAAGCAATCCACCCATTGAATGTGAAATTATGTTGATTTTCCTTCCCCCAGATGCTTGATATACAGCCTCCAGCTTTTCTTTTAAGGCATCCATTGCCTGGTCAATCCTGCACCCATTAGCTAAAAAGATTGCTAAGAACCACAAACATATTCAATAAGAAAGGTTGAAAAGAAGTTTATTTGTTTGTTAGTAAAATCAACAGAAAGAGAAGTTAAAAATAGGGAAAATTTTCAAAGGAAGAGACTAGAGAGAGATATTAAGAATTTAAAGAGTACCTATTGCTTTGTCGAAAGTCATAGCCAAATCCAAACAGTGTAGTTCCTTTCTTGTATCCACATCCAACAAGCATATCAATCATATCATGAAAATGGTATGCAGTGCTCAAATGCATACACTTTACAAGCTGGAAATCAAAATTACAAGGTATAAAGACATCCTTATCACAGAGCAAAAAAAGAGAAATCTTGAACAGACATAAGAAAAATGGTTGAGAAAATTCTGTACACAAAATGAAATTGAAACAACATATCTTCAATAATTAGAGATCTTCCAACCCATTCTGCCATCTTGCAATAAGTGTCACATAATTTTTTTTTTCCTCTTTCCATAAGTAATCTCCTTCTTACAACAGTGACAAGTTTGGAAACAATGAATCTTATAGAATTTGTAAGACTTGTATCCTTCATTTGAATTAACAGTTTGTCAATGCATACCCAATCCAAGTATCCGCTACTCCATACTTACAGTGGAATTCTGATAAATTCAAAACTAGTACCAGTACTTTACCAACTAAACAAACTACTAGTTTAAAACCTGAGTCAAGTATAAAACTCCACCATTTTAATCATATAGCTTAACTGTTGTTTTAGTGATGCCAGTAAGTAATAATCTCAAAAATGAAATAGGATTAGAATTGTGTCACACGGAAAGATGCATCAAGGTCCCACCCAACCAGATATACACTTAAACCCCAGCTTGACTAAAAGCTTAAAGCTATCGGCTTTGGTCCCTCCATTGTATATGCAAGTTGTCTGCTCAAGTGATTTGATAATTAAGTTTCCAATTCAGGAAAATTTGGTAAAGTCTAGTATTAGCACTAATTATTATTCTCAATCAAAATAAAGCAGTAGGAAAGCAGCAAGCATAGTGTATAATAAAATGAACTCCATTGTCGGCCATGCAACTAAACTATATTTTGCAAATTGAAAGAGAAACTCACTGTTGAAGGATCCAAAATATCAATTGCATATAGGCCATAATCATCTTGAGGAACCACAATTTCGCAGGTATCATCCAAAGACTCCGTGTACCCTTAAGATCAGATAATTAATCAATTTCTAGAACTAGCTAGATGACAAATTTATCAAAAAAAAGTAATTAATTAAAAGAATAAAGCAGTGGAAGTATGGTGCATGTAGTTGTGCTGCAAAAGCATACCGGTTTGGGGATTGTAGACAGACCAGAGCTTCTTCCTGAACTCTAGGTCGGCGAGGAGAATCCGGACCCAAACCCGGGTCTGGAACCCGGTTTTCTTGTTCTTGGAGTTGAGAATGGAGCCGGCTATGCCCGACACGAGGAGAACCGGGTCCCGGTCTGCGACGGCGACGGCGTCGCCGGAGCATTTTTTACCCCGAAAGCAGTTCCCAAGCATTTGCAGGTCGGATATGGAGCATTGAAGTAGAGCGAGTAGGTTGGTAGTTTATAGAGTTAGGTGATAGTACTTCATTTGACTAAAATGGTACGCTGTTCTAGAAGAAAACTCGTCAGCTTTATCATTTTCAAGATATATACAATAATATGAAAATGGAAAATACTACATGTACTTTTATTCTATACTTCAAATTTTTACTCTCACACTTAAAATAGTGATATAAACACTTTCACATAGATCTCCTTGAAGAAAATAACCTATCAGAGAGTTCGCTACATCAGAGAGTAAATTTGAAGTAGTAAGATTTGGAAATACGTATAGTAAAATTCTATGAAAATTATACTCTCAAATTGTAGTCTCAATACTATATGCAATGGTATTTGGAAATACGGAGAAAAAACAAATCTTGCTAAAACTAATTAGCAATAGGAGAAAAAGGTTAAATATATGTCCTGCGGGGTTAACTTAATTGGTTTGATTTATCATCTTAAAATATTGTTCTATTGGTATCATCTTATATGTGCAAAATGTACAAATAAAGAATGAAAATTTGGAGTGATTTCTGATTTACATTCTCTAGCGAATCTTAAACATAGGGGTTCTGGAGTTTAGGTTAGTCTAGCGAAATTTAATATATCAAAAAAAAAAAAAAGTGGATTAAATAAACCTTTCAAGTGTAGGCCAAAGAGTGATGAAGTCCTTAATTAAGTAGGAATGTCAATGGGGCGGGGTGGGTGCGGGGATATGCACCCGCATGGGTAATGAAATTCCTACCACATACTCACCCCGAGAATTTTGCGGGTGTGGATAATTATTAATATTACACTTAAATCTAATAAACATTTTATACTACAACTCTAATTATTACATAGATTTTTTGAGCCAATAAAATTAGTACTAAATTGTTGTTTGATTTGAGGTGCTATTGTGCAATCATTATTGTGTGGACCATATTTTGTATAAGGTAAATTAATGTACATTAAGTACAAAAATAATGTTCATTGTATTAAGGGGATGCATGTACATTATTTTTGTTCTGAGTGTACATTATATTATATAATGTCAGTACAAAAATAATGTACATTCAGTATATTAAAAATGTACTTTTTGTTATGGTCCACATAACATTGTGTGGACCATGTCCACACAATAATTTGCCACTATTTGTGCTAAGCACCTTCTGTTCAAAAGGTATTTCTGTAACTCTTTTTGAGGAATGGTTATAAGATCGAACTCAAGTATAGAACATATACTACATTGTAAAAGAAAATAGTACTAAAAAATTGTTATTTTTTACGAAGTATTTGTTAGTACTTGTCTCCATCATATATCTATCTAATATAACCAAACATATCATGCCATTGGATAGAGGAGATGCGGCGATAATATATAAGCAAATTTTTTTGGATAAATTCCTTGCCATTTAGCCATTTAATTTGGCGTGTAATTACATGTAATAATTTGTCATATCACTCACACACACGTATATATGAAAATTTTTATTATATCAATTCATAACAATATTTGTGTAATATTGAAATGGTTTCAAATAATGCATAATACAAATGAAAATCATTTTTTAATAATATCATGTAGAATTTATTATTTTAAAGTAACATTTCAAAATAATATATTATTTTAAATTTTTCATGTTTTATTAAACAGCACTTATAATAAGCTATAAGTTCTACTTAAAAAATTAAAGCTTTTTGCTTTGTTATATAGCAACTAGCTATGGTTTAGCAGAACTGACTTTATAAAGAATGAATAAAAGACATGTGATGAGCATATAATTATTTTATCATACTAATATTAACAATTTTATCATACTAATTAGTAACAATACTGACTAAAATACAATAATATTTGATTATTTCAAATAATGCAGGGTATCACTGAATATTATTTTTAATAATATTATGTAGAATATGAAATGGTTTGAATTATACAAGCTATTATCATGGATTACAAGGAAACTAGCTTCCACAAACGGAAGATAAAGCTCTGAACATGAACTACCCAAAAAACTTCAGAACTTGGAACTCGATCGGAATTTATGGCAATATCTTAGCCTTCTATTTTACTACAGTTAACTTAGCCCAATAGAGGCTGTACATCAAGAATCCAAGTATTCAAGAAGAAAATTTGTATAGACATTAAAATTGGAGATCAAAACAGAAAATACTATAACATACATATACCACTCAAAAATTAACAAATTGTAGCATTCAATAAACTCTCAAAATCTCTCATTATTTGCCATGCATCGTTGAATTCAACCGTCTTTTCCATCTTCTCCAATGCGATTCTGGCAGCTTCTCTCTTGATTTTGAGGTCGGCCTCTGCCCTCATCCGTACAAGTGTTTGGGCAGCTTTGATTTCTTCTTCAACCCTGGCTTTCTCTACCATCTCCAGTCTCTCTCTTTCTTGTTGTTGCTTCATATGGTCAGCAATATCTCCCTGATTGAGAGGAAGGTGATTCGCTTTGAAAATGAGATGTGCATAACGTTTCTTCATCTCGGCAGCACGTAGAGCCTTTGTTGGAGAAAGCTGATGAGCATTATCAACAGTAGTAGTAGTAGTGCAAGCATGATCAACGGCGGCGTTTTCCTTGGGCAATAGCGGCGTTTTCTTTTGATGAATCTTAGGTTTGTTTTCGCAATTTCTGTGAATCATCTTCTTCGGCAGCGCCCTCTCGCAGTTCTCTAATACCCCAGTACTCCATTCTCCGCCGCCTCTTAACTTCTACTTTGAAGTCATCATCAGAACCTGCACGCTTCTTGGATTCAGTGATCATCTTCAAACCCTTTTCCCCATCATCTCCTTCCCTTTTGTTGAATGAAATTCTGATCTTAAGATTGGGTAGCCCTCGATCACCAGCTAGAATCGTCATTGCCGCGAGCGAATTGAAATCAACCTAAATGAACACCCCAAACAAATCCCAAGTACCCTAAAAACAAAACTCAGATCGATGGAGAGATGAGAGTGACGATATGATTGATGAAGAGAGCGATATGATTATATATGGAAATAAACAATTGAAGAAAGTGACGATCGATCGAAAGTAGCTAGTGAGAGCGCAGCGCTTCCCTTACAACTAACTGAGATTAAGAATCTTTAAATAGATACATACGGATGGAATAAGATATCTTATTGTTAACAGAATGGCGGTTACACTTAATTCTTCATTAAATTTCAATAGCTTTTTGACATTAGTTCTTGATTCTTGATTCTTGAATCTTGATTATGTCATCCTATTCTTCAAAATAAATATTACTTACCTCCCAAGTTTAGTTTAAATCAATGTTGCACAAATCGCGTCTAGGCGCCAATTAATTGGTGCTGGTGCTGGCGCCTGGCTGCGGACGATTTGGCCAGAATTGGCCTCCTCCGCGGCCCGGCGGCTAGGCGGCCGCCTAGCCGGCTAAACCGGTCGAGTTTTCTATTTTTTTTTTTTCAAAAAATGATTCTTTTGCTCTTAATTTTAATTTTTTTTTATGTATTTAGATGGTTTTAACAATATTCAAAACGATTTTACAATCACTTACAACCCTAGTGAATTTTAAAACTTTTAGGTTTAATTTTTATTATTTTTTTAAAAAAATAAAAAAATCAGCACCTAGGGAGCGCCTAACGTGTTTTGCAACCTTGGTTTAAATGAAATAAATTATTAAATAACCCTCAACATATAAAATTTTCATTTCATTTATAAAAAGAAAATTTGAAAAATATTATTATTATTTCAATAATGTTAATATTAAATAACCCTCAACATAAATAAGATTTTTTAAGGATGAGAAACCGTACCTTACCTTACATGGCAGAGCCATTATATTGTCTCAAAACACCAAAATTAAACAATATATGTATACATAAATTACATGGAGCCGGAGGAATGTATAGCTACAAATTAAATATGTACATTATAAAGAGAAAATGGTAATTTTAGTTTATTAATTATAAATATATATATTGTAGACTTAGTCCGTGAATTATTACCATATATATAAAATTTTCATTTTTTTTTTTGAATACACAAAATTTTCAATTTAATTATGTGTAAAGTGATACTTTTAATCCACCATTAACAAATTCTATTAAAAATAGTGTTATACATTAAAATTTCAAATTAATGAATGGCATATTTGTTATTTTATAGAGTTTTCTTAAATTTCTTCAACTAAATCTTCACATATACAAATTCTCTTTATTCGTAATATATAAAAAAATGTTAGTTTTCTAAGATTTATAAACATGCATATGCTTGTTTTCATTTAGTTTTAATGTTAAATGTCAATATGTTGGTTAAAGAATGAATTGAATTTATCTTTCTAAATAATCATTCTAGGGTGATATTTATATCATCGGTTGTATATTTCTTCGATAGTGCAATATATAACGTAATTAGTATGTATGACTTATTGGTAATGTTTTTATGTCATACAAAGATTCTTGAGAAATATTTAAGCAAAATGGATGCTCAAATAACCAACATTGATTTGTGAATTATAATATTTATATGCATATCAGTTTTTATATCAATTTTTAAGTTTGCAAATTATTTAATATCAATTTAATTGACCCGTATCCATTATCTGTGCTGCTGCTTTCTTGAGTGTTTCTCTTTTCAAATTAGTAAATTTGGTGACCAAAATCAACTAGAAAGGAGTAGGTATTCTCTTATATATCTTTCCAATTATTTATTTCATCATTAGTCAATTCAATTGTTTCCAGTTTCAATCCTACTAAGATTATTCAACATTTGGTCCAGCAAGTATTATTTTTCTCAGATTCGGTGTTTTCCATGTAACCAAATCTTCTGTAGAAAATGGTAATAAGATAAAAAATCATACACACAAAGAAATAAAATGGTTGTTTCTGAGTGGAATCGTTTCTGAAAAATAAATATACAGAAATTGAAAGAAGCAAAGTCCATTCTTAATAGCAGTCTCCCATTCTTGAACAACCCAGTTTCCCAGTCTATATATCTTACTTACCACCCAAAAAAAAACAACAATTAAGAAGTATAATATTGTTGAATAATAACCCACAGGTTCTTACTCATTGTTGTTCAGATAGTGATGAAGATGAGGAGGATCGCGCCTGGAAAGAGTCACCTTCAACCCATATTTCATGTAGAGTGTGAGAGCCATTTTTGGCTTGACTGGATGATTCTCAACCACCTTCACATGGTAGCGGTACAGTATAGATGCAGCTGCGAATTTCATCTGGTAATATGCGAAATCTTTGCCTAAGCAGAGCCTTGGGCCGCCATTGAAGGCGGTGAACTTGTAAGCAGACTCACTCATGAACCTTCCATCTCTTAGCCATCTCTCTGGTTTGAACTCTCTGCAATCTTTTCCCCACAGGCCCTCCATTCTCCCCATTGCGTAGATTGCGTAGATCACTTTGGTTCCCTTCTTTAGCACTGTGCCGTCTGGGAAAACATCATCTTCAAGAACCTGTAAGCATTGAAGAGGAAAGGTGGCTAAGAAATGGATGGTGGAAAACCATTGCTTTTGTTTCTGCTACACTAATTTTATCAGGTTTCTCAGCTTATGCTTGACTAATCCTAAGCCCCCAGAATCTCGTCCAAGAGCTGCTAGAGGAGGTAAACCGCTAATTGCCCCCGTAGCCCGTCAGTCCCCAAGTTCACACCCCTTGCCTAACCCCCACACTGACGTTGGAGTAATGTTTTAGGGTGATTGGTCGAAGCAACTGAGTTAGCTCTACGGGGCATTTTTTTAGTCCAGTTTCTTGCCTATTATGAATATATGATCCTATTTGGTAAAATAGATAGTCTATCAGCCAATTTTAGCTGATCTGACCACTATTAGCTGTTTGATTTAGTTAAACCATCAATATAAGTGTTTGATTAATTAGCTTTTTGTAACAACTTATTAGTGCTCCAAAATGTTAAAATTCAATAAGCTTCTCAAAGTAGTTTTGTGAGAAAGTTATTTTGTATGTAATCAGCAGTTAATTTACCAAACATTTTTCTACAATCAGCTAATACTGTTGGAAATTATGGAATTTCCGACCACCTGAAAATGATCTTAAATCAAGTCGAAAGCCTTGTTCCGACCACTTTCGGCATCCGAAAAAATCTTTGTTGCTATTTTCGACCACTTTTTGCTTTCGACTTGATATAAGATCACTTTCAGGTGGTTGGAAATTCCATAATTTCCAGCAGTGTAATGCTATCAACTAGTCAAACCACTAATCAAATCAGCTAAGAACCATTTACCAAACACCCCCTATATGTTTATCCTTTGGGTTGTTTTTTAATGGTGGAAGAAAGTGGTAATTTCTTGGTGTGGTTGGATATGGTGAAATAGCAAATTCTGGGAAGATTTTTACCTCCTTGTGATCAACAGGAACTGAAGGGTAGAGTCTGAGAGCCTCTGAAAGAGCAGCCTGTAGATAGTCCATTTTCTTGATCTCTTCTGGCTTGAATATCAATGTGTCCTGATTCTCTGTGTTGGTACTACCACCATTCTCCCTGGAGTTCAAAACCTGACAGATTTCACCCAGGATTCTCTCCTCCACCTCGGGTTTTCGATTCAGGAGCCAGAAAAACCAGCTTAGTGCCACAGATGAAGTGTCTCTCCCAGCCAATATGAAGTTCACACAAATGTCCCGCAAGAACTTATCCGAAAATGGCCTCCCATCTTCACCTCTCAGTCCCATGAACACAGTTAGCAGATCTGATCTCTGTTTGCTGCCGTCTGATGCCAGGGACAGCTCCTTCTTCCTCGTCCTGATCACTTCGTCTGCAAACTCGTCCACCTTTTTCAAAGACTGCTTCAGCCCCCGTTCTGTCCCCACCCCGAGAGCCCTCATGCTCCTCCATATAAACGTGGGGAGGACAAATCGAGTGATAGTTGCCTCTGTTGCAGCCTCGAAGGCCTGCGCGAATGGGATCTCTGGCAACCCGGGGCGGAGGCACCCCGGGTCGACTCCAAAGGCAATGATGCAGACGTTGTCGAATGTGAGGCGGAGGAGAACGTCCTGCAGATCGAGGGGCACGGATTGCTCGATACAGTCCTCCATTACAGGCAAAAGCCTCGAGTGGACGAGCTCGAGGAGGGAATTAGTAGTGAGGTTTCTAAATTTGGCAGAATGGAATTCAAGGCTGGCTGGTTTCCTCTGGCTCTGCCAAATCTCATCATCTGCGCTGAAAATCCCATCCCCCAGAAGATCCTGGACCGTGCTGCGAAAATACTCCCCTTTCGGGAAGTTTGAGAATCTTGTCTTGAGAAGATACTCCAGGTTTCTTGGATCAGAAGTGACCACACAGTTGAGATTAGTGAACCATGGCCCTCTGAAGGTGAACGTCCCATTCATGCGGCAAAGAACCCCAGAAATCCACTCATACATGTCCTCCTGGAGCCCAAGAATCAAAGAAGGTAACATCCCCACAATTGGCCAATAAGCTAACCCATGTTTCTTCCCTTGACGCAGGGCATGTATTGTCACGAAAACCGTGACCGCGAGGGCCAATTCCAGCATCTGAACCTCGGGAAAGAAAAATACGCCGCCACTGCCACCACCGCCGCCTCGGGAAGGTTCGGTGCCGGAAGAATTGGAGGAAGAAATAATAGGCATGTTTTGAGGGTTGATTATGGTCATAATGTTGTGAGAGTGCATGGGCATGGTGTGAGTTATATGGTAGAGTTGGCGTGCATGAGTCTATGTGCTTATTATAGCGGTTTTAATTTGGTGAGCTGAAATTTTGAAGGCTGCTCTTTCATGTGACTAACTGTATGTATGGAGGCTTAATTAATTGGTTTTCACTTTACTAGGAAGGAAGATTGTAGTTTTCTTGAAATAGGGTTTATGTGTTTGGAGTTATTATTGATTGATTGTTTTGGTGGTGTTGTGTTGTGTTTTGCATGCTTTCCATTGTTGGGTTTTTGTTGACCGTTTGGGGAGGCTTTGGGTTTAGGAGGATAAGAAGTGGGTGTGACAGTTAACCTAAAGTCCACCCATTTTTTTTGCTTCCTTTTTTTCATTTCATTTTTGACTCTATATCTCCAAATTTAAAATTATACATATTAAATCATCATTAATTATTAATAAAATAAGTCTTCTATGTAACCGACGAATAATATTTTTTAGAATAAAAAATTATTATTATATTTTAACTAAAAAGTATTACAGGTATCACGTAGTCTTATACAAGACTTACTCATTAATAAAAGAGTGAGTGAGTTTTTTGTGAAATATCCGTGAAACGGGGGATTGAACAATTCATATACTTTCTCAACCTATTGAGGTACAAAGAACCAATAACGCCTCTACCAAAGCTTGAACTCACAACCTTCCAATTAGAAGTTCAACCCAAATACCATTAGACCATATAATCTTAGTGAAATTAAGCAGTTATTTATGAGAAAAATTGTAATTTTTTAAATCAAAATGTAATATTAGGAGTTGAAGAGTTACTTATGAGATAATTTGTAATATTTATGAATGAAAGTGTAATACTTATGAAAAATTTGATTCCTCTCATAGATAAAAGGAATTTTCCGCCAACTATTATGTAGTGTGATGATACTTCTGTTACCATTCATATACTTTCTCAACCTACTAAAATACAAAGAACCAATAACGCCTCTACCGAGACTTGAGAACTCACAATCTTCCAATTGGAAGTCCAACCCGGATACCATTAGACCATATAGTCTTAGTGAAATTGAGCAATTATTTATGAGAAAAATTGTAATTTTTTAAATCAAAATGTAATATTAGGAGTTGAAGAGTTACTTATGAGATAATTTGTAATATTTATGAACGAAAGTGTAATACTTATGAAAAATTTGATTCCTCTCATAGATAAAGGGAATTTTTCGCCAACTATTATGTAGTGTGATGATACTTCTGTTACCATTCCAAATGAGTGGTCACGAACCCTAGTGAGAAAATATAGAACATATACTACATTGTAAAGAATCATGAGTATTTAAGAAAGATTAACATGTTTTTTAAGAGTTCTACTACATATACTTTCAAATCCTACTCCTTCAAATTTACTTTATAATGTGGCGAGCGCCGATAAGTTATTTTCTTAATGTAGGCCAAATTAAGTATTAGAATGGGAGTATCGAGTTCTAATATATGTACTTTCAAATTTTACTTCTTAATGTGACGAGCGATGATAAATTATTTTCTTCATGTGGACACAATAAAAATATCTACATCAAAATTAAGTGCAAGAATAAAAATACATATAGTATTTTCCGTTGGATCCGTATCATATGTACTACCTTTTTGTTTTAACAGTACGGTTTAATAATAATTATTGAAGTATCATTGCTAATGACGACACGTGGTAGCTATGCTGGACTAATTGAGATTCATGAAATTTCTTGTACTCAAACCTGTTAGTTTTGGGGTACAATAATTGAGATGTTAGAGTAAACTTGGCATACACGAACACCTACCATTTGTGGTTTTGTATACTATTTGGTGTTCTAATTAGGTAAGTTATGAGCTTATGACATATATAGGATGCTGAAAAGTGATTTACAATAAACTTTATGTTTGTTGGGTTGACTGTTGTATTTAAAACTTAAAAGTGGTAAAAAGTCAATGATTCGTTTATAAATAGATTAAATAATGAAGAATTAAATTACATTTAAAATTGTCACCGAAATAAAGATAATATGATCACTTTTTATATTGACTAATTAAATTTGAAAATGTCACATAATCGAGCAGTAAATATAGAATTAACTCTACGTATCCACACGGGCTTAGTTCAAGATTTAGTGGACAGTATTTGGGGTAAGAGACCAAGGTTTGAACCTCGGTAGCGGCAGTGTAGGAATTATGTCCAAAATGGACAGATTCCTTGTGCGCACTGGCATTTAGCCCTGCGTGATTGCCTTTTGGGGTAAGAATTAAGTCTACGCTATGATACTGTATTATTTGTTATATTTAATTATTTTGTGATAAAATAAGTTTGAAAAAGTCTACAACCGCTACCTGAAGGTATGCATTGCGTGAAATCCGTCTTATGATTCTAAAGGCAAAGAGCTACAAGGAAGTAAACGAGCTTATTAAGTTTTCCATAGCTGATCGACTCAAACAAAGCAGGTCAATAAACCAACTCGAGAGTCAAATTTGAAACCTTATGAGTTATGATTAGTTGATTACCAACTCAACTGTCCGACTAACTTTGTTGGGATTGCCCCTAATAATAAATTAAACTCCTTTTTACTAAGGGAGATATAAGATTTTTAAAGGAAAAACTGTCAAATTGGCCGCCTAAGTCAAGTGGAGAGTCAATTTAATCAAATTAAAAATTAGGGACAAAATTAATAATTACAAAACAATTGAGGGACCAAAACAATAATTTTCCCTATTATGTATTATTTCAGATTAATAGTGTTGTTTTGTAGAATGATTTCCATAGCTTGAAAATACTTCGTTTTCACTCTACGATCTGTCTCCATTTCTAAATTTTTTTCCAACTTTCTTAAAATCCTTTATGTTTTTCCCTTGTTCACTTCGTTGTACTATTTATTTGAGTGCTCGAATAAATCATACATAATATTAATTTTTTGTATATTGAGAAATTGACGCTTCAAAGCTTTTAGTATTATTGGAGGAATCAAATCGATTTTAAGAAAAATGTAAATCACACGCCTTGGATTGACTATTTTGATATGAAAAATGACCAAACCGGAATTTTTTTAAAAAAAATTATTTTTGTATTTACACCCAATATGATGGGCTCATTGTGGGCATCAGACACTGCTCTTTTTACCTAATGAATCACTGAATAACCTTAATTTACTCATCTCCTATTATGTCGGATGAACTTCTAAAATTGCAATATGCGATTTCTAGTTTGATCATTGATGTCTATAAAGAGTAATTTCTTTTTTCTATTTTTCTATTTGTTGAGTTTGGGTTGTAGGACCCAACCCAAAATATATTTTAGGCACAAATAAACTAGCTAGGTTGCCCAACCACCACCTAAGTTATCTTAAAACACAAAAAAGGTTGGCAAGCTGCACGTATTGGGTATAGCCGTTTAACTCAAGTGTACTAATCCTTAATACTCAATTATAAAATAATTTTTTAATAAAAAAAAGTGACTGATTTTATGTTTCCCTTTTAATAAAGTTTCTTAATTTTCACATGCTTTATGTATTGTTATTATATTCATTTTTAGTAAAGTTAGCCAAGTCACGAAAAACTAATAAATATACAGAATTTATTAAAGTTGGCATAATTTTTTAAAAATATTAACAAAATTTGTAAAGAAATAATTATTCAAAAATGTAAAAATACGGAGTTTTTTTTTTTTTTTTTTTTTAATTTTTTATAAAGTATTGGACGAATACTAATTTTGTTATGTGTTGTGAAATTTGAAAGTGAGTCAACATTATATTTTATGGATATGTAATGAATTAATGACGAATTGCAATGACTTTCAAAAAATGACGAATTGCAAATGTGATAAAACAATCGTAGGCACGCTTTTGAAAATGAGATGGTTTTGCATGGGTGCCAATAGCCTGACTCTAAAATCCAAATGGGTAATCCCCCAAAAAATTCATTTAGTCATTAATAAATGGTTTGATTTGTATAAAAGAATTTATAAGAAATGAAATTCAAAATTATGAAAAGGATTAATGCAGATTTTATACCAATTATTTGTTATTTACGAAAAAAACTCGCAATTGTTATTTGAAAGTGCGCATTGGATAAACCGTGCCTTGTAACCTTAGCTATTATTTTGTTATTAGAAAATAAATTTTTGAGAATAATTACTATATAAAGGCTGAAATACCCTTACATAATAAAGCCGAGTGAGGTTAGTATTGTCCCAAATTAATGCCATTTTTTCTTCCCAAATGATAAGTGAAGTCAATATAACTCTAATTTCTCAAATTTAAGAAATTGAAACTCCAAGAAAAAATGTTCCTACCTATTAACCGAAAAATTAAAGAGAATTCACATATGAAACAATTAAAACTTTAAAGAATTTCAAATCAAGAAAACCAAACGACTATTTTAGTGTTGATTCTAACTTTCTAAGGCCAAAATGCTATATATAGACTAATTTTTTTTTTTTTTCACACACTAGAAGAAATGTAATTACAATAAGAGTGTTTGGAAACTAAAAAAATGACTTTTGAAAGTCATTTTCTGAATATTCATCATGTGTTTGTGTATTCAAGAAAAATAAATTAAAGTCAAATGAAATATTTATGTTCAACGAAAAAAAAAAAAAGTCCAACTTGACAAAAAATGTCTTCCTAACTAGATTTTTAGTTAGAAGACATTTTTCGAATTTTTTATTTTCTCATATTTATCCTCTATCTCATCTCGTAATTTCTAGATTCCAAATTAGTATTACCACTGATAAGTTACATATACTCCGGGTCCGTGCCATCGCTTACAGTCGGGTCGGGGTCTCGCGGTTTGGGTCTTGGCCTGCGGGTCGGGGTCAAAGGTGGCAGGTCAAACCCGAGATGGGTCAAACCCGCCACCTCGTTGACCCTATATAAGGGCTTCTAGCCCTTCATGTTGGCGGGGGGAGGGGGGGGGGGGGTCTCTCAGCTCTCTCTCTCTCTTAATCCTTCTCCACCCTCTCTCTATACACAAAACACAAATACATTCCTATGAATAAAAGAGACCATTTGGCCATCTCTCGGCTCTCTCTCTTAAGCTATGCTCTTCTCTCTACACCATAGATAAACATACAAGAACTTTATCAATAAAAGAAGAACATTTTGAGCTACTTATTGTCTTCTCTCTTCGTGTTCATACATATTGTATACTACATACATACATACTTTCTACAGTACATACGATCCGACCGACCACGGGAATTAGTACTATCAACCACCAACACTGTATAGTACCACACCAACACCACACCACCACTACTACTTATTAGTTATTATGGAGTATTATTATTATTATTATTATTATTATTATTATTATTATTATTATTATTATTTTAACAAATAATATCTCATTTTCAGGAAAATGAACTAAACAGAAAAAATGTAATTTCTTAACTTTCAGGCAAACACAAAAATATAATTTTCTAACATTTAACCAAATATTAAAAGTTAAATTATTTTCTAAAAATTATTTTTCAGAAATTGTAAAACATTTTCAGGTTTTTAAACCGACCCACTAAATCTATCATTAATTAGTGTATGGAGTACTTATATGCATGGTTGTAGCATAAGATCATCATTTGCATATTGTATAGGTTAATATACACGTTTTCAACTTACCATTCCATTCGTTTTAAATAACAACATTTTCAAAGATTTATCCATATCTAGCTGACATCTTATTATTAACCTAATGGATGGTACGGTTAAACTCATATCCAATAGACATTTTCAATCCAAAATATTCTTTGCTTTCCCTTCACCAAACAGTTGTACAAGTTAATGATTTGGCAACCTATTAACCATTGGTCGCAAGTTAGGCTTAACAAGTGTCTATTGTCATTTGAATAGGTTAATGATTTGGCAACCTATTAGCCGCTGGTCGCAATTCTAGTTTAGGCTTATGTCACAAGTGTCGTCGGTCATATCAAGTGGTTACGTGCATGATTGAGGCTATGCTCAACAACTTATTTCTTTGACCATTTGCATGCGGTGACCATTTTGAATTCTTATCTCGATTACCGTTCTAAATTTTAAAAGAAAAATAGCATTTTTTCTGTCCCGAGTTATATATTTATAATACTTTTTTTCACTGTTTTTCTTCCTGAAATGTTAAATAGACATATTTACTATTAAAATAAATATTTCATTTATTTTTTTTTCTCCAACAAAGTATGACCACAAATTAGTTCAAACCAAACAGACACTATAGCAACCAAATCAAAGTATTCCAATTACAATTCAGAATCGAAACTCGATATTTAGAGTTTATTAAAATCGCGAATCGGAACGGCCGGTTCATGTTCCGAATTGAAAAAAATAAGATACATTTATTGTTGAATTTAGACTATTTTAAAATAAAAGATAAAGTTTTAAAATAAAGACGGTTCAAAATCGCGAACCGGATCCAAAACTGCCAGTTCACGGTTAAAGATCCAGTTTTTTCGATTCGTAATTTTAATAAACTGAAATCCAAATATTGGGTTATGGATCTGAATCATAACCGGAAATTTTTAATTCGATTGGTATAGTGTCCGATTCAGTTCGAATCGAACTGTGGTCATCCCTACGTATACGCAATAATTTGTTGGAGAAGAAAAATAAATAAAACGTTTACTTTAAGGGTAGAAATGTCAATTTAATATATCAGGGGGAGAAATCGGACCACTTTTAGAATGATTGAAGGGGGTTAGTGTACTTACCTGAATAATTCAGGAGAGGAAAAGTGCTATATGTATATAACTCAGGAAGAAAAAATACCATTTTTTCAATTTTAAATAAGTGGTCATAAATTCATATTTTAGTGGTAATAACTTAAATTCTTTGAGTTAAAAATATTTAAAAAAGTATAGAAATATAGAATAGATATTACCGAGAAAAATGTACATTATATATGGCACCAAATCAAAATGCAATGATAATAATATTTACTCCTCCAGCTGAGGCTTTGAAAATGCATCCTGAAGCCTTTTGCAATCAAGAAGATAGGCAAAACCGTACGCCATGTTCTTCAAGGTTGCGTCGTGCAGTTCTGCGGAGGAGGTGGCGGTGGCGTCGGTGGAGAAGAAAACCCTAAACCCCCTAACAAAGGCCTCTCTTGCGGTGGTCTCGCAGCACAAGTTGGTCATCACCCCCGTCACAATCACCTCTTTTGCACCCATCTCACTCAGACTCTGCTCTAAGTTTGTGCCTACATATGTAGCCCCGAATAATGCACATAAATATACAAATAATAAAAATACATACAATGATAGTCATATTAGTTATGAGGAGGGCAAAATTTTTTATGAGACTATCTTATAGCTTGCAGATTCTTATTTGGGTTGAAATGATGATGTATTCTCTCTGTCCCATTTTATATAAATTAATTACTATTCATTGATCAAATTAACATTTTTTTCTTTGTTTATTTCTATTAGCATGTTATAAAAAATTTTAAATTTGATTTTTTTTTGTGTGTTTAATAATACTTTTAATGTAATTTCTAAACATATAAATTTTAGATATTAATTCTAAACTTAATATTATGAAAAATTAAACTGTAAATAATTTTAGTCAGGCCTCGTTAATCAAACCCGACATATAAAATGGGACGGAAGGAGTAATACACAACGCTAATTACGAATAAATTGTTTGTTACTCATAAGCTCACGCCTAAGTGTTGGCCAGCCGCCTAGACGCCTAGATTTACCACCGTAACCAATGATCTAGGCCAGCTGCCTAAGTGTCAACCACCTAGTCAATTAGGTCACCTAGTTGGTCAATTAGCTATTGTTCTATTTTTATAATAAATTATTTCACTCAAAATGACTTTAAATAACTCTAAATCCTTCAAATGTTTTTTAAATTAATATTTAATATTTTAATATTAACTATAAAGTATTAAATACTTTATAATTACTAAATCTTAAAAATAAAAATAATAACTAATTAAATAGAAAAACACGGGTGCCCAGGCCCGACCCGATCAATCGACGCTATGACATTCTTCATGCGCAAAGAGCACCTAACGATTTTTTAACCATACTTTTAAGAAGAAAGGGTAATAATTTTTTAAGAGAAAAATATAATACCTTTTACATTTTAATTTAAAAATATAATATTTTTCCTCTAAGTCTCAAATTAAAATGTAATATAATAATTCACATGAAAAACAAAATAAAATGAAAATGAAAATGTTACCTGCGAAGGCGCTGTAAGTAGTCTTTTCAACCACCAAATCGGAATCCGTCCGGCCCAGCTGGGGGATGAGCTCCGCCTCAACGGTGCCGTCCATGATGAGGTCGCCGTCCCACCACTCGTACAGCATGCCGTAGTCATCCGGAGACTTGTGGCGGTGGCGCGTGAATATCACGCGCATCGACTGTCCGCGGCAGAGGTCGATGGTGGCCTTGATCGCCGGCAGAATAGGCTTGGCCATGGAGTAGAAGTAGTTCTGCATGTCGATCACCAACAGGACGGCGGATTTGGGGTCTGGATCTCGCTTCCTGACGTCATATTTCTGGTAAGATGACATTTTGGTTTTGTGAGGTCCAGAGATATCTCTCTAGATTTTTCAGAGAAGTCTTCTAGCAGCACCCAAAACTTTCAATCGCTGATAGTATATTTCAGTATGACAAAAACATTATTATTATTATTATTTTGAAACATGACAAAAACATTATTGAAGTGGAGGAAGTAATGATATTTTTAAAACAGGGCCGGTCTTTAAAAAAAGAAGAAGTGATGTTTAATAGTTGAATTTTAGCTTATTTATTTATATATAGTGATTGACAGAAATTTACAATTATTATTGAATATAGTATGTACTAAATAAATTTTATTTTGCAACTTTAGTCGGCGTGCTTACTATCTGATTAGTTACCAATAAATTGGACTTATTTGATGTATTTTAATGACACATCGTCTGCTGTTGATTACAAATGTTACTAGTACACATCAAGTATCAACATCATCAGGATATATATATATATATATATATATGAGTTCTACTACATAAACTCCTAAAATTCTACTTCTTCATTTATACTCCCTGAGATGGCAAATCAGTATTGGTTATTTTCATCATGTGGGTCCACTGAAAAGTGTCTAAATCAAAAACATGTGCGAGAGAATAAAAGTTGGGAGTTTAAAATGAGAGTACACCAAGTATTTTCCTATATATATATATAGGTCAAGATTATTCACAAACATTTGTGCAGCAAGAAACAAACTCATGTTTGTGTGTACCAACAAGTTGCAGCAGATGCGATGCAAGTGCTCAGTATCGATACTTTGTGGAGTAATCTTTTGGAGCAATGACAAGACCGCGGCCCTTTCTAGCACCACGATAAACAGTCTCGACAATGTCAATGAACTCTTGTTTGTCCTTCAGTGCCCAGTTGATCTTGTTATTGTTCCCGGTGCCAAGATCGATCATGATGTGTTTGTTCCTAAAGAAGAACATCACAGTCGACGGGTCATACAGTTCATACATCGTGTTGAAGTCAGGAACCTCAGTGATATCGACAAGGTATAGGACAGCAAAGTTCTTTAATGTCTCAGCAACTGAGGCCAAAACTTCATCCATCTGAAAACCATAAACCAATTAGTAACCCTGAAGGCTGAAGCCACTCCAAAATAAGAAAACAATGCAATATAATAATTTAAAAAAAAATTGTAGGAAAACATAAGTGAATACGCAATCAATGGCACATTCAATAAAAATTAAAACATAATACCCCTAAAGCATCCCACACATAATTGCTCTCGGTGGGACTCAAAACCAGGTCAGGTGGTCTCCCTCAGTCCCTCTTTCCCATTAGGCCATGAAGTCATTGGCAAATGGTCAAGTAGGAATTTAGAATCCATGATTTGACACCAGGTATTAATAGATGTCATAGAGGGGCAGATGGACAATAAGACCAATTAGAAGGAAAGTAGGAAACACAGATAAATTGGGAAAAAAGGAAATCAAAGATACTATATACTGAATATTTTACAAAGACAGTTAGCCAACTGCTAATGCAATAAAGTTCAATCATTAACACCCATTGTACATCACACCAATTATGTGAATTTAGTGAACTTTATTTTTCTAAAGTTTCAACAGTAAGGAGTCAGATGTGTATATTAATAAGCATTATGCGCATCACTATGTTGCAAGCTCATTCACTCTTCTGTTTCCTCAACAAGCACATTTTCAACGTAGAAACCCAATACAACCACTAATATATTAATATGCACTGCACAGGAAATTATCAATGCACCATACTGTAACACCAAACGCAAGCTTGAACCCATGACAAATCATTGCACCAAGATGATTACTCACTTCTTGGAAACTATATACATATGTATACAGGGGAGGAGCCAGAAAGGAATATTACTGACTGGGGGTGAAAGCACTTGGATAAAATGGTCTGAATAAGAACACATTATAAATCACATATCACCTCTATTGATATGATATTCATAAATGCTTTTTCTTCAGTTAGATTAACTTCAAGTTTTTCTAGATTAATTTGAATACAAGGACATACAATATAAACTTATAAACTACATTGACTAAATAATTCATAAAAAGTAGACTTTTTAGAAAATATATTAGACTGAATCAAAAATTAACACACATAACACATACAAATTAATTAATCAATTTAAATAATTATTACCACACATAGCACATCTATAAATCTCACAAATTAACACACATTATAAATATAAGTAGTAAATTACTCAATTAGGAATAAATTTCAAAATTTGATATGAATCACAAGTCAATATAAATTTTACATCTCACAATTAATATTAAAAAAAAAAAAAAAAAAGACAAAAAAAAAAATCACAAGTTAGTCTAAATTTTACATCTCATAATATAAAAAAGACTCTCACCAAAAAAATAATATATATAAAAAAAAAGGAAGAAAAAGCTATGGCTCCGTCCATGAAGCCATCAGTAACTTGTATATACATTACTTATTTATATAAAAGCTACTACTATATATGTATAAATATACATACATATATATAAAGGGGGTGGAGAAGGGGCAGGGCTGAAACTTCCCCCACTCTGGATCCACCCCTGCGTGTGTGTGTGTGTGTGTGTAGTCATGAAGCCCATAAGTAGCATTGTCCTCAAACATAGCATTAGGTAGAGTAAAAAATCAGAAACCATAATTCAGAACCTGGAAATCCATTGTTTATGTAGCCTTGAAACCTGGATTCAATGTATTATCAAGAAAGACGGATAGTGATGAATGGCTCATACTCAAGTTACATTAAGAGAGTACGGTTTATTTTACACTCTAGGTTCATAGAATAGTTGTTTCACTTAACTTCTATAGCTTGGTTATTGAAGAAATTTGTCACAACAGTTCATGAATTATTACTCCATTAGGAAATCACATAACACTGAACTCACCACTATACTGTTCTCCGCATCTAAGGACACATTTCAACCCGCGGAAGTTACATTTTACTATCGAAGAACAAATAATTTACAAATATTGAGATAAGTCAAATGAAATTGCTGAAAAAGCTATTAAATTAAGTATAAATAAACCCAAAATATGTTTTCCCTCATAATCAGAAGTGAAATCAAGAAATTGGAATGAAAATCGAAAAGCTAAAGAACATACCTGCATGCAAGTCTCGTCCCAGTCGTGGCCGAAGCGGATAATGACTAGGCGCTCCTCCTCGGCGAGGATGGCTTGGTCGACCGCCCAACCGGAGTGAAGATGGGGCAGCAAGTACGACATCCTTTCTTCTCTTTCCCCTGAAATCAAATTAAGCAGGTGGAGCAAATGGTAGCGTGTTAGGGTTTGTAGGTCGCTAAGATTATAAAAGGAGAAGAAGAATCGGGAAAGTGGGAACCACGATGGCCTGATCTTTTATAATTGACGTTTTTTACCAAGCAGAGGTCGGCGCGTGTTAATTTGTCCAACCAACCAAACAAATTCGGCACGCGTTTTTTTTTTTTTTTGGGGTCTGATTTCTACCATATTTGGCAGAGCTTATTTAAGAGCTTAAACTCTGTTTGGTAATGTTCTTAAAATAAGAGCTTATGTTGGAACCCTACTTAGGTTCTGTTTGACAAATCTAGCTGAAAAGCTATATAGGATCAAAGTAGGGTCCAATGAGAACACTTGCTTAGATGAGAACGTGAGAACAAATCATGTGCATCAATCTAATATTATTTAATGGTCAAGATCAATCGCATTTGCACACACTTAATTGCGTTTGTACACATTTAATCCGTGTTCGCACACACTTAATCTAAACCATTAAAATTAATTAGATGGCGGATGCACACGATTTGTTCTCACGTTCTCACCTAAGCAAATGTCCGAATATGATTCTAAAGGGAGGGCTTCAAGTGAGAACTCATGTTTAGGTAGGAACATAAGAACTAATCTAAGCCTTTGAATCTCATCCAATCAATGGTTTATATTAATTAATCAGTAATAAGGAGACCATTAGTATAAGTAATTTCAATGGATACTAGGGTAAATTTCAGCACCCAACAATTAATAATTAATATTGTATTTGAAATTATCCCAAGAATAATATAGGAGAAGTATATGATTCAAGACTCTATTCTTTCTGCTATTCCGCTAACGACACCGCTGCGACAGGGACCTCTCTGACCAACGCTTGCGAATCTCTGCCAGACGTGTGCATCCTGAAGCAGCCAACGACGTGGACCAAGTGATTTTCTCCGGTCGAAATAATGGCAACAGAATACCATGACAATAAGTTCTATATTTGAATACGTAACATTGGTTGTGTTCATAATTTAAATTCATAGGGACGGGTAATGGAGTGTGTAAGCATGCACTAATAGGCCAGTTTAAATCCCATAACAATGTGTGGAATCGCATGCGGCAACAATAATAATGTTCATGCCATCGCCAACTGTGTTCGCCCTACTAAACGACACCCCCTACAATGTTGAAGTGCACACACTAGCCTAGGCATATGTGGCTGTGTACACCCACATTTACGGGGCAGTGCACATACGGCACAAAAAACACAATCTAAGTTCACACCCCAATGTTAACCGTCTTTTAATACACACATTAATTCTGCATATAATGGCACACAGTGAGCCACCAAAGAACACAAGCCCTCATGCCACATCCACCTAGTTCATACGGGGTAATGAGTGTGCCGCACAGGCCACAGGACCCTGTGTACATTCACACATCCCATTTTCTGTAGTCGTGAATTTCGTGCGTGCACTTATGGGGTAATGAATGTGCCACAATGGCCATGGAAGCCCTGAGCTCATGCACATCGATCGGTCCTAATGTTTTTAGAGCTTAACAACTTTTCTTTAGTGGTTATTTGAGAACTTCAAAACTCTCCTTTTGGTATCCATTTCTCCTAGACGCTATTATGGGCATTTTGAGAATATGAAAAGTTTAGTTAATTGATTACGGAATGCTTTTCTCATGTGGTGTGCACTTTCATGAAAATGGTTGTGCCATAACGGATGGAAAGACGAAACTAAAGTTGGTATGCTCGGCCCCTAAGTTATACTGTGTGTGCCAAAATGTACAGTGGTACTGACATATTGTAGCCTCAAAAACTAGGATGAGGTGATGCATTATGGTATGCACTTGGGTTTCCTTGTGTGTGCCATACTGGGCGTGCTGAGTTTCTGCACGAAAAGGCATACAAGAAGTTGGTGTGCATGGGCGTTACATCATGTGTGCCATAATGTGTAGTTTTAATTGGACCATGTTCCCGCGTGCACTTATGTTGATCTGGGTGAGCCATAATGTGTAAAATTATTCTGATTTTGTACTGGCGTGCACTTATGTTGTTTGTTTTATGCCATTATATATTAAAATTTTAATAGATTGAATACACGGAAACCATGATGATTTTATACACTTCTTTGTGCACTTGCAAAAGAATGACGTAACCATAACGTAGAATATAAGCGTGCCATAACATACAGAAAGGGCAACACTTATGTGGATCTGTGTGTGCCATAATGTGTAGAACTATTTTGACCTTGAATTGGCGTGCACTTCTGTTGATCTATATATGCCATTATGTGCACAAATTCAAATAGATTGAATACACGCAAACCATGCATGGTGATGTTTTACACTTCTGTGTGCACTTAGGTCAAGATGACGGTGCCATAACGTAGAACATGAGAGTGTCATAACGTACGCAAGGAGCGTTTGGATGAACAAATGAAAAACAAATTAAAATTGTAAATCAACCAAGGATTAGCTATCAAATATCATAATCAGAATACATAAATTTACCTAAGTAAACTAAAGTAAAGTACTGATCAACTAGCTCCAAATGAGCACACGTAGCTACGAATGATCTTGAAATGAGCACATGTAGCCAACATTGTTAATCCGCCTCATGGTATGCAACTATGCTACGGATGTTCTTGGCTACGTCATGCTTGAGGCCTCCTACGCTGAGCATGGCCACCATCTGTAGCTTGCGTCCCTGACTGCCCACCAACCTCAACATGAGGCCGCTCCCCTGAACAATACATTACAACAATAACTCAAAATAAGCAAACAAAGCCTAAACGCGAAGATAGAAAAAATGATCAAAACTAAACATAGTCATATACCCAAAGTTCACACAGTAATTGTGCACATTATGGCACACACAATGTAATCCATATGCATACCACTTGTTTTATACCTACTCATAGATACAATAACTGTGCACATAATGGCACACACAGTGTTACACAAGTGCACACCATATACTTATACATCAAGCAGGTACCCTTCTGTTGATCTATGTGTGCCATTATTTGCACAAATTAAAGTAGATGAAGGGAGGGAACAATGATTCTATTTCAATTGTTGGTGTTTATTTCCAGCCATAACCAACAGTTAAAAAACTATATAAACTAAAATAACATAGAAAGATTTTAATGGAACCTCCAAACTAAAATAACACGAAAATCACGTCTACGGAAAATAGATGTAGGCGGGATTTCTATGTGTGTGCTTATGGGATAATGAATGTGCCACACAGGCCACAGAAACACTGAGCGTGTGCACATTGGGGCAAATGATTGTGCCACATAGCTTAACTAAAACGAGTGTACTTCCAGGGGAATCTACTACTTATGTCCAATACCGATCATTGAAACTTGTAAATCGCACATCGACATGGATGGCATGATTAACTTGAATTCCAAAGCAATCTATATACTACTTGTATGTATGTGCATATAAATGTAAATGCATTACTTACAATCCCTGCACAATCATTGGTATTATGTTGCAGGAAATCAGACCATGAATCAGAACATAAACTGTGTGCTATAAAATGCAAAATGATCAGTGTGTGAAAAAAAATATAAAAGAAGTTGGTGTGCACTAAGGTTGAAGTATGTGTGCCACAATGGGCAAAAATACTGATAGAATGACTTGACGAAAACCAGGTCGATGTTACAAAGTATGGTGTGCACGTCGGTTAAAAGAGTGTGTCATAATGTGGAGAATGAGTGTGTGAATGAAAAAATGTAAAACAAGTAGGTGTGCACCTTGGTTGTCCTGGGTGTGCCACATTGCCCAACAATACTGTTATAATGAATACACGGAAACCACGATGACGTGGTGGATTACGTTGTGAACTTGTGTTAACTAGTGTGTGCCATAATGCTCAAAAACTGATATACAGAATAATGTGCAATTACGATGTCCCACATAGTGTATTTCGCATGACACACATAGAAAGTGAGAACCCATTAATACGCCATACAAAACCACAAAAAATACCCAATGATACACTGAACGGAACGTGCGCATGTAGACATATATGAATGTGCATGCACCAACACCCCCTAAACATGGACAATGTGCACTTGGGTTGAATTGTGTGTGCCAAAATGTGCAAAAATCCTGTCAAAATAAATTCACGGAAAAGAGATTGGTGTGCACTTGGGTTGAAGTGTGTGTGTCATAATGTGCAATAATACTGATAGAACGAATCCACGAAAACCATTTTGATGTTATAGACTACGGTGTGCACTTGGTTTAAACTGTGTGTGGCATAATGTGCAGAATGAGTGTGTGTATGAAAAGACGTAAGAGAAATATGTGTGCACTTGGATTGAACTTCGTATGCCATAACGTAAAGAATGAATGTGAGGAAGAAAATACATAAAACAAGTTGGTGTGCACTTGGATTAACAAGTTTGTTCCATGATGCTCTATAAAATTGATAGACAAATTTCGTGTGCACTTGGGTTAACGAATGTGTGCATGCACCAACCCCCCCCCCCCCCCCCCAAACGTGTTTAACGTTGTGTGAAATATTACAACAAAGC
Organism: Ipomoea nil; assembly: GCF_001879475.1. Taxonomy (NCBI): domain Eukaryota; kingdom Viridiplantae; phylum Streptophyta; class Magnoliopsida; order Solanales; family Convolvulaceae; genus Ipomoea; species Ipomoea nil. The sequence goes on along the minus strand of NW_017619273.1, from coordinate 6,133,750 downwards.
ATCAACCAAAACAAAAAAAAAAAGAACAAAAAAGGGATAAAATAGCTGAGGATTAAATATCAAACAGCATAAACATAATACATTAATACATAAATGTACCTAAATGAACTAAACAAAAATACTGATCAACTTGTTCAAATGAGTACACAAGTTACTAGCATTGTTCAATCGTGTTATGACATTAAACTGGGCTACGTATGTTCTTGGAATGGTGTATGTTAAACTCGACCGACAAAATCTTATGCATATAAGTCATCCTCAACCAGTCAAGACCCCTACTATAACCCTTTTACAAACCACAATCACACTCATCCACCGATTGCCTCAAGAAGATCTCCATGTGCCGCATCGCAAAGACGCCACAATCCACGTACTTTGTTACGTGCATCGTGACAACGCATCTACATCCTTCTAGGAACAAGCTTTTGTACGACGGCCCCACACCGATCATCAACCACATCGTCAAGGAACACATACAACAAATCTTTCTGACAAAGGGCGTACGACGAATGAAATATTAAACATCGAATTACCAACAAAATCAAACATAAAGGAAAAAAATAGGTGTATGAATAGATGTTCATACAACTGTGTGTGCACTTAGGTAGAATTGTGTGTGCCATAATGTGAAACAATATTGTCCGAAGGAATAGACGAAAGCCAGGTTGATGTGATAAACTAGGGTGTGCACATAGGTTAGTCTGTGTGTGCCATAACATGCATAATTAATTTGTGTATGAAAAATGAAAACACAGTTGTCAGATTCAAACATAGGAAAATATCAAGCATCAAAACTAATAATCTCTCTTAAGGAATTATGTCGCACACATGATGAGTATTTGAAACATAGCATACCCCCTTCCCAAATCTGATGCTTTAATTCACCAAAGCCTATCTTAAGAAAATTAATGGTCACCCACTACTTGTAAAAACACCAACAGCCACCATAGATTTCGGCCACAAACAAGACCAAAACCCCACACAACTACCCATCGACAAAACCAAATAGCACAACGAAATTCAGACCACAAAAAAAAAAGGCAAATAACTCTAAGAAGCAAAAATCGAAAGGAAAACATATGAAAAAAAAAAAAAAAAAAAAAAAAAAAAAAAAAAAAAAACAAGAAAGAAAAAGTTGTCATTACCGCCGGCCACAAGCAACACCGAAACCATACACATCTACACACCCACAACCAAATAGCACATCGAATGCATTAAAATGCAAAGGAATTTTTTTTTTTTTTTTTTTTTTAGAATAGTCCCACACAAAATTATCACTACAAAATTAATTCTAAAATCAATTTAAATTGGCATGCCTAGGATTTCCTGCCTTCATCTAGGATTTCCTAGCTAATTAGAGAAAAATTTAGCCCAAATATCCTAGCTAGGATTTCCTGCCTTCATCTGCTCTCCCAGCCTCCCTAATTAGCCACCCATGCAAACTCGTATCAGATCATTCTCAAACCAATAATAAAAAAAAAAAAAAATCAACTTGCTCACATTAGAATTTTGGTGTGGCCAATTTTGATACAAATATAATGCACATACAACAGGTTAAAAAAAAAAAAACTAAATTACAAGTAAAAAAAAAAATCATTACATAGGATAAATGCAAATACACTGTGTTGATATCAATCATGTAAGCCTATCAGAATATTCTTTACATAAGTACTCATGATGGCACTTGAAAGTGACAAATTTTTGCATATCGTGACAACATTGATGGCATTTTATATTCTCTGGAACTTTGTCTGAATTACATGGATATTCAAGAGCAAACTGGTGATGTTGTGGAGTACATCTAGAGCCAAACATCTCATGATGATGATCTTTGAATGCTTGGTCAAAGCCTTTGACTATTGCAGTTTCCTTCCACTTCGTGTACTCATTCATGACCGCCAACATCTTATCTCCTAGGTCATATAAGACTATCTTGTTCCCTTTGCATAGCAAAGCCCATCCATTAACTGCTACTCCTTCAGCTTCATATGATAGCAAAAATTTTAGTCCTTTGACAATTTCGTCACTCTCTTCATCACCATAAGTCTCATCTAAGAATTTGATTCTTGAAAAAAATACGCTTTGAAGATTCATCCAAAATGTAAATTGAGCTTCTTTAACTTTGTCAAATAATGTCTCACAAATTCTGTCTTGACGAATCGTTGATGCTACTTTATAGTTGCTACCAACATAGGCCATCTTAATTGTCAGTTGCGGGTTTAATACCTTGGATGCAAATGTTTTAACCCATTTAATGTCCTTCCCTCCAATGAAAAATATGTGCTCATTTGCATTAACCTGATAAATCATAATAAATTGTTAAGAGTAATAAAATAATAATTATCATCAGTGTAAAATATATATACAGGCCGCCGGAATATCATATAAATTGATTATTTTATTTGTTCTTGTTATAAAAAAAAAACAGTTAATCAAAGTTAAGTAGTATAATATTTAGTAAGTTGCGAATGAATAGGAAGCTAAGGAAACTTATTTCAAACTTTTGTTGGAATGGAAACAAGAGATAAGTTGGAATATAGCATACAGAATCTGGACTTAATTACCCATTCCTTTGCTTGCGCGAGGAGGATGTCTCCTCCTATCAGAAACTTAGTGCACCAAGTCTTTTCCTTCCAAGGATCTTCTTCCATTATAGCTTTGTACATGATGCTTTCAAGCTACCCATAAAATTAAAGAAATATATAATACTTAAGTTCACAAAATGTTTTTAAAAACATTCTATATATGACTTTGTTAGTTAATAAACGTACCGAATTTTGTATATCACTCTCAATGTCCTCAAGCCATTCATTTAATTTACTATCCATTTCATTAGCAAAATCACTTATCTTCTCATCAATGTCAAACACTAAATGTCTAACAGATAAAGTCATTTCCTTCAACACATTCTTGAACAGTGGAATTTTGCTATCTCTCTTCATAAAATCACCACCAACACCCTTTGAAAGCAAATCAATATATCTCTTTACTATCATGTGTGTTGCAATGCAGTGAAGCATCCTTCCTTGGTGATCCAGTAAAACAAAGATAGGCCCACTCCCTATTTGAAAAGTTGGGAAGAATTTCTTTTCTACAAATCTTGCAAATCCTGATGCTATATATTTTTCTACATCTTTTACTGCATGGACTTTGATCCCGTTTGCAAATATTCTATAATGATTTTCCATAGCAGCAGTATCCCATAAAGTGGGATCATTCAGTATAGGAATCCATAATTGAGCTATCGGGCCCTCATAAAAGAGGGATGCAAGCATGATTGAATAGTCAACGTCAAGTTGTGACGTTATAAGCAATATCAACTTTTTGTTCTCAAATAAACGTAATCCTACCTGCAATAATCAAAATGGATGCAAATATATTTTTATAAAAATGCATTTGTGGACCCATGGAGAGAAAAATTTTAGTTAATATATTCCGTAATGTATATATGCTATCTGTTATCCATTTTTGATAAATCAAATTCGTGAGAATGCTGAATAATTAGTTTCACCATTAATTAAACAATATTAAATTAAATTATCAAATTTAAGTTTAGGTCCATACCATTTCGCCTTCTGGATCAAATAAAGGTTTCTCTTTGTCAACATCCTTAACATTAAATATTAATTTGAGAGCATCCAAATTAGTGGAAGGGACTAGATTTTCATCGGAAAATGCACACCACAATGCGTTGTAAGAATCATCTTCTCTCTTCATTTCTGTATATATCAATAGAAGGGCCATTAAATTAATTATAAAATATATTGAAAAAATTATACTTTTCCTCCCTAAGTTATATGGTAATTGTAAAATTCATCTTTAATTATTGGTGGTGTCCACTTTTTGTCCCTAACTTATCATTAGGATTGTACTTTCCGTCCCTTTACTAACATAACATTAGCGATAAAATTTACAATGTTAGCTTAGAGATGAAAAAGTTAATAAAAGGACGAAAAATGTAAAATAAATGATAACTTAGGGGCGAAAAGTAAGTACAACCAATAATTATGAACGAATTCTATAATAATCCTATGACTTTAGGGATAAAAAAAATACAAAATTGAATTCATTAAACCAACCTAGCATTGGGCCGCAATAAGAGAATATATCTTTGAGAGTGACAGTTAAACTGGATAGCTTTGATTCAGTGTCCGTAAGCCACCTATAATAATAACAAACTCTATATTTGATATCTTAATCAATAGTCATCAACTAATATTTTGGATAAGTGACACTTAGCTTGTATGTAATAATAACTCATCCACAACATATGCATATATATTACGTAGACAAGTAATATGAAAACATGTACACATATAAATTGTATATATTTGAAATGAAATCTTACTCTGAATCAAGAGTATTCGGAAGGCAACGGAAATAGGATGCAAAAGTTATGATACTTGTAAAGATCCAATAAGAAGCAAGCGGTATGACTGGTGAAGAATTATATGAGGATGATTGTGCAAGCTCGACAATGGTGTCAGTAAGACGTAAGAGTGATTTGATAAAAAAGGAAATGGATTGTCGGATATGGGAAGATGCCACAGTCAATAATGGAGTTTTACTTCCCTTGCGAGCTTGGATGTTGAATTCTCCAAAGTTGATGGAGGAAGCGGCCAACATCAACAAAAGCTTGGCTTCCCATGGATATGCACACAACATCTTCAGAAAATACATTACAATTGAGTGTGGATCATCTGCAGCATTTTTTGATGAACACTTTTGTGCTATCTGAATACATATGAAACCAAATTTAAGCATGAAGACAATTAATTTGTTGAAATTCTAAAATTTAACATTAAAATTACATATATAGTATTACATATTTATTTTAATTGCTTATTTAAAAAAAAAAAAAAGAATTACCTCAAATGAAAGCCGCTTTATTTGATATGAATGTTCTGTGTCTTTGAGTTCCATCTCATCAGGAACATTAGACATAGTGTTGTTGTCAGAATTATCATCACTAGACTCATTGTCAGAATAATCAGCCATCTAAACCATATATTTGAAAAATAAAAAATTAAAAAGTAAAAAAAATCCAATTGAATGTCATCATGCATGAGAAAAACAGAACAAAAATAAATTCGATCAATATAATGTTATCACAGATGCAGGGGTAGAAATTTTCTCCAGTGAAGACGAAATACTAAAACACTACTGGAAATTATAGAATTTCCGACCACCTGAGAGTGATTTTAAATCAAGTTCCTGAGAGTGATTTTAAATCAAGTTCATGAGAGTGATTTTAAATCAAGTTGAAAATAAAAAGTGATCGGAAATAGCTATAAAGGTTTTTCCGGACACCAAAAGTGGGCAGAACAAGACTTTCGACTTGATTTAACATCATTTTCAGGTGATCGGAAATTCCATAATTTTCAGTAGTGAAACTAATGAGATATTTTGAATAAAAAATTGAAAAACTTAGAGATCGAGTTATAAATATTGTTTACTAGAGATGAAAAATCAAAATATATCAAGATAAAAAATATTTAAAACAAAATATATAATATAATTAATTAGATAAAATAGTTTGAATAAAAAATACATTATAATTAATATTTAAAAAGAAAAAATAAAAATAAAAAAGAGAATAAATAACAATGTTACAAATAAAAAATTCAATTAGAATTCTCACTATTAATATTAAAAAATGATAATGCTATAAGATTCAAACTATTAACCATTGACCATTTCATATTATAAGGAAATAATGACCTAACCATCTAAGCTAAATAAATTTTTAATTAAATTTTGGTATATTTATTATAGATACAATATATATAGGGTGGGATCTTGCGGAGTAATATTTTTTGTTGATTTATTTAATTTATAGTGGACTATATTGTGATAGATTATTATTAATGAGATTTAAACAACATTGAGATATATAAAACATCTGTCATTGAACCTATCAAATTAAAACACTCTTCAGAAATCTATATATAACCCATAGCTACTAAGTTGTTACTATACAAACAGTTACTCGTACTAGATCAAGCATAAAATTTAATATAAATAATATAAAGTAATAGTAAATAGATAAACTATGATTAAAAAATATATATATATCAAGAATCTTCTTCACAAAGTGAAGAATATAACTTACTTTAAAATCTTAATTTGCTAATTGGATCATATATTAGTAGCCATAACTTCTTTCAAGATAATATTTTTATTGATGTTTGAACTTGTCAAAGGCTCGTATTTCATCTTTAAGAAATAGGGAAAAGAGAGAGAGCAAAATTAAGGGAAAAAGCAAAGAAAATGGGGATGTAGCTAGGTTTAATTTGTGATTAAAAATGTGTGGCTAACCTCCTCTCTCTATATATATATATAATATATATATATATATATATATATATATATATATATATATATATATATATATATATATATATATATATATATAGCATAAATAATGAAATAGAAAACATTTATCTGAATATATATGTACATGAAACCAAATTTAAGCATGAAGACTATTAATTTTTTGAAATTCTAAAATTTAACATTAAAATTATAGTATTACAAATTTATTTTAATTGCTTTAAAAAAGAAAAATGAATTACCTCAAATGAAAGCCGCTTTATTTGATAGGAATGTTCTGTGTCTTTGATTTCCATCTCATCAGGCACATTAGACATGGGTTCATTATCATCAGACTCCTCCTCATCTTCATAAATGGTTTTTCCACCCACCTATCAAAGATGAAAAAAAAAAAAAAAACACAACAAATACCAATAACATCATCACACATAAAATACATACATCATCCAGCGTGCGAACTGGGAAGTATGTATTATTTTTGTTGATTTAGTGATGGGATTTAGACAACATTTAGATACATATACAAAGGTTTACAAGCAACTTATGGTAACAGTTATTTTCATTAAATCTATCAAAACACTCTTCAAAAATCAATATATAACATAGCTACCATGTTACGTTGTTACTCTATCCAATAAAATAAATTTCTAACATATACTTCATATATACTAATGGTTACTTGTACCAGATCAAATATAAAATTCAATATAAATATAAAGAAATAATAAATAGACAAACCATGATAAGAAATAAAATCTTCTTCACAAAGTGGAGGATATAATTTGCTTTAAAATCTTTGGTAACTGGACCATGAGTATTCATAACTTCTTTTAAGATAATACTTTCATTGATGTTTGAACTTGTTGAAGGTTGGTATTCCATTTTCAAGAAATAGGGAAAAGAGAGGTAGCAAGATTAAGGGGAAAGAGAGCAAAGAAAATGGGGCTGCAGTTGTGAATAAAAATGTGTGGCTAACCTCCTTATTATATATATAGTATAAAAGATGGAATAATAGGATGAAGACAATTCCTTGCTTCAGTTGGGAGAAAATTTATTTGCTTTTAACTTTAAACAATGCTTTATTCCTTTATATATCGTATGGATACTAAATCTGATTAATAAGTACATACCATGTTAACATTTAATATGATAATAAGAATAACAATATTTTACCTAGCCTCTAAAAAGTAAAAGACCATGCAATGCACATATAGTAGCTAGAAATTAAAGGAAATCAAAAAATTTAGGAAACAAGAGTTCTATTGACTGTACTTGTAACACACTCCAATTGTAAAAGAAGAGTGAAAAGAGAATGTGGTACTGAGCTTGTATGTTACAAATTTACTTTGTATCATAATTTGTTAAGGGTGTGAATAAAGAAAGTGAGCAAAATTTGAGGAAAAAAATTATTCTGGCTTACATTACAATTTTCCAAACATAAAAGAGGAGAAATGTGAATATAATGTGTAACACATTTGCAAGTTATATTTGAAAAAGATTCAAAAAAAGAGACAAACATTATAATATTCATCTAGATAGCTAGGAAAACAATGTGAAAAAATATAAAATTACTGCTTGTTTATATGAATTAACTTGCTACATCATCATCATCTAAGTGAGTTAATTGTCAAAATGATGTTTGATCTTGTTAAACTGGCATTAAATGTAAGGACATATTGAAATTTTAAAATTTTCATATCGCTTCGTTCGGATAAATATTTCAAAAGTCCAAAAAATAAAGTATTATATTTTTTGAATGCTACTGGCTCTATTACATAGTAGCATCTGTTCATATACTTTCTTAACCTACTAAAACACAAAACTTAAGGCTCAAACTCACAACCTTTCACATGAAAATCCAACCCAAGTACCATTAAACCACATAGTCTTGGTAAGCAAAGTATATATATATATATATATATATATATATATATATATATATATATATATATATATATATATATATATATATATATATATATATATATATATATATATATATATATATATATATATATATATATATATAAGCCTCCAAAGTGCATAGCTTTTGATGCCTGCCAACTCTAAAATGCATGCATAATTTGTCTATTAGATGTTAGCTTTAATTTGTATGATTAATTGTTTTAGGAGTGAATAAAATCAAGAAAAATGAACAAAATATAGAGAAACAAGTTATTTTATTCTCTCGCGCAAGTACTCCAAGTATAATACTAACTAAAGTAAAGCTAGAAATTAAAGAAAATCAAAATATTTAGGAAACAAGAGTTCTATTGACTGTACTTTGTAACACACTCCAATTGTAAAAGAAGTGTGAAAAGAGAATGTGGTACTGAGCTTGTATGTTACAGATTTACTTTGCACCATAATTTGTTAAGAGTGTGAATAAAGAAAGTGAGCAAAATTTAAAAAAAAAATTATTCTTGCATTACTTATAATGCAATTATTCTAAACATAAAACATGAGAAAGCTGAATGTGTAACACATTTTCAAGTTACGTTATATACTACGGAGAAGTAAAATGCATGTTCTCTCAAAGTGAGGGGGGTTCCTTGTGCGCAGTGAGCACCGGTCTAGCCTCTGTAATTCATGTTCAGTTGAGTTACCATGATTTACATCCTCCCAAATGTTCTGTCGGGTCGAGGTGTGGGGGCCCCTTAGGGTTGAGGTTCAGCCTTTGGAAGAAGAAGTAAAATGCATGTAAAAATGTGAAATTTCAAAATTTTACCTCATTTTTTGTCATCTAACAAGTATTATATTTATGAAGACCAAAAATAAAGTTATAATACGCATTTTTATCTTAATGTACCATTAATCTTAATAATGGTTATGCTGCGCTACTAAATTATTAGTGGAATTGTTTGGAAAATATTGCATTTGTTTTAGACTTTTACTAAGGAAAGAATATTAATTATATACATACATTAGCCTCCAAATTAAAGTGCATAGCTTTTGATGCCTGTAAACTCCAAAATGCATAGCTTTGACATGTCCATTAGTATAGAAGAAGATCGAATGAAAAGAGAATGTTCTAGGAGCTTAATTTGTCTATTACATGTTAACTTTAATTTGTATGATTAATTGTTTTAGGAGTGAATATTGATAAATGTCATATTAGCTTACATTTTTCTTTACAATTCTTGTCAATTTGCTTATTGCCCTTAAACTACTGTGTGGTCAAATTGGATGTTTATTTAGTTAATTGTATATAAGTGAATAAATTTTGAAGTAATGACTTAGATAAATGGACATGTTCTAGGAGCGAGTTCTGATAGGTTAAGGAAGTGAAAAGAATCAATTTTGAAATGCCACGGCATAATTCACACACCAAGATTATTCTAAGCATCATTAACTTAAAAATACAATAAATATTGAAAAATTGCCAGATACATAACTAGCTTAGAGTAATCATAAATCTTAAATTTGTATTGGGATAGAAAATCTTTTTAATATTTTTTCTATATATACTAGATACAGATTTTTGTATAGATACAACATGCATGCTTACAAGAGTTTCTCACCCTAAATATTTATTTATACATTTGAAGATAGGAATAAATAATGTATAACTTTCCTCTCATATATATATATATATATAATATGCACTATTTACTATGCCCCTTTGTCACACTTAGAAGGGCTTCTACCAGTTCAATAATGTATGGCAATTTATATTGTGCACCAGGGCGCGCATTGTGCGCGCTGATGCAAAATGACATCGTTTCATTTTTTTTTTTTTTTTGAAATTTCGCTGCTTTGTGTTGGCGGTTAATTTTCTTTTAAAAAAAATTTAATGTTAAAAAATGTACATGATTTTATACTAGAATACATATAATTGTATACATGATGTACATAATTGTATAACAAAATACACATATATTTTTTTAATTTCCTGATTCAGGTGTACATAATTGTATAAAAAAACATGTACATTTTTTTGAAAAAAAAAACATGTACATAATTATATAAAAATACACATAATTGTATAAACAAATACGCATAATTGTATAAATAAATACACATAATCACGTCAACTCCCTACATAATAAGGTGAAATATATATTCATAGAAGCAGACTTTGATATTGAATGATGAGTTCCATGAATTCGATCTTTCAAATGCTCTGTCGGGTCGGGGTGTAGGGGACCTTTAGGGTTGGGGTTCAGCTTTTTGGAAGAATGAATTCGATCTCCCTTCTTAAGAGTAGTCATTATTTTATATATATATAAAAAAAAAAAAAATCAACTTGTTCACATGCAAATTTTGATACAAATATAATGCTAATATATACAGTAGGTTAAAAAAAAATAAAAAATTACATGATAAAAACCATTAGATACGACAAATGCAATTACATTATGTGTTCATATCAACCAATGCAAGTATATCCTAATCCTCTTCCATTTCAGAAATTTCTTTAAATTCTTTACATCCATGTTCATGATAACACTTGAAAGTGACAAATTTTTGCATATTATGACAACGTTGAGGACATTTTATATTCTCTGGGACTTTGTCAGAATTAGATGGATATTCAAGAGCACAAGGTGATGTTGTGGAGTAGTACAAGTAGAGCCAAACATCTCTTGATGGTGATATTTGAATGCTTGGTCAAAGCCTTTAACTATTGCACTTTCCTTCCATTTCGCGTACTCATTCATGACCACCAACATCTTATCTCCTAGGTCATATAAGACTATCTTGTTCCCTTTGCATAGCAAAGCCCATCCATCAACGTCTACTCCTTCAGTTTCATATGCTAACAAAAGTTTTAGTCCATTGACAATTTCGTCATTCTCTTCATCACCATAAGTCTCATCTAAGAATTTGATCCTTGAAAAAAATATGCCTTGAAGATTCATCCAAAAAAGAAATTGATGATATAGATATTTGTCAAATGTCTCACAAATTCCGCCTTGTCTCACAAATATATATAGGGTTGAGTTCAAATAAGGACAACAATATATAGAGGATTGTGAGGACAAATAATGGGCACATAACAAATTAATACCAGGCACACATGCAACTTAATACAAAATGACACACAAGAATAAATGTAAACATCATGTTTCGAACCCAGGGTCTATAAATTAACAAATCTAGCACGCGTTATACAAACTGTGGCACACGACAACGTTCGGTCATGCACACGACATACCGGCTAATGGCAAACACTACATTTGTCCTCACAGTCCTCTATAATATACTTGTCCTCATTTGAATACACATCATATATATATATATATATATATATATATATATATATATATATATATATATATATATATATATAAAAGCCTCCAAAGTGCATAGCTTTTGATGCCTGCCAACTCCAAATTGCATGCATAGCTTTGACATGTCCATTAGTATAGAAAAAGAATGAAAAGAGAATGTACTAGGAACTTAATTTGTCTATTAGATGTTAACTTTAATTTGTATGATTAATTGTTTTAGGAGCGAATATATCAAGAAAAATGAACAAAATATAGAGAAAGAAAAGTTATTTTATTCTTGCGCGCAAGTACTCCAAGTATAATACTAACTAAAGTAAAGCTAGAAATTAAAGGAAATCAAAATATTTAGGAAACAAGAGTTCTATTGATTGTACTTGCAACACACTCCAATTGTAATAGAAGAGTGAAAAAGAATGTAGTATTGAGCTTGTATGTTATAGATTTACTTTGCACCATAATTTGTTAAGAGTGAATCAAGAAAGTGAGCAAAATTTAAAAAAATTATTCTTGCATTACTTACAATGCAATTATTCTAAACATAAAACATGAGAAAGGTGAATGTATAACACATTTTCAAGTTACGTTATATACAAAGAAGTAAAATGCATGTAAAAAATGTGAAATTTCAAAATTTTATCTCATTTTTTGTCATCTAACAATTATTATATTTATGAAGTCCAAACATAAAGTTATAATACGCATTCTTATCTTAATGTACCATTAATCTTAATAATGGTTATGCTGCGCTACTAAATTATTAGTGGAATTGTTTGGAAAATATTTAATTTGTTTAGACTTTTACTAAGGAAAGAAATTATATACATTAGCCTCCAAATTAAAGTGCATAGCTTTTGATGCCTGTAAACTCCAAAATGCATAGCTTTGACATGTCCATTAGTATAGAAGAAGATCGAATGAAAAGAGAATGTACTAGGAGCTTAATTTGTCTATTACATGTTAACTTTAATTTGCATGATTAATTGTTTTAGGAGTGAATATATCAAGAAAAATGAACAAAATATAGAGAAACAAAAAGTTATTTTATTCTTGCAAATACCCCAAGTATAATAGAGGAGGAAATAAAAGTAAGTGCATAGATAACACATTTTCAAGTCACATGAAAAGAAGTAAAATGTGAATACTAGGAAAACAATGTGAACAAGGTAGAACTATTTTTGTAAATACTAAGATTTAGGGATGGCAATTTCAATATGCTTTAACTTGCGAAAATTAACACAAATCCATCATGCATAGATCGTGCATTTTTTTATTTTTATTTTTGTGATAGCAGATGATGAGTCACGGGTGACTTTTAAAAAATTAACCTGCAATAGGTCTGGTTGAATGCAGATTTTATATACAAAACTTACATAAATATGAAAAAGAATCAGATTAGATTGTAAAATGGTCAAAAGTTGTCAAACATAAATAAAATTATTGTTTGAACTTAAATATTGATAAATGTCATATTAGCTTACATTTTTCTGTACAATTCTTGTCAATTTGCTTGTTGCCCTTAAACTACGTACTGTGTGGTCAAATTGGATGTTTATTTAGTTAATTGTATATAAGTGAATAAATTTTGAAGTAATGACTTAGATAAATGGACATGTTCTAGGAGCGAGCTCTGATAGGTTAAGGAAGTGAAAAGAATCAATTTTGAAATGCCACGGCATAATTCACAAACCAAGATTATTCTAAGCATCATTAACTTAAAAATACAATAAACCTACATATTAATAGTCCTAATTGGCAAATAATTATCAGATACATAACCAGGGACAGAGCTAGAAATTTGGTTGAGGGGGACGAAACAGTACAGACAGATTCAGAAAATAAATAAATTACTTAATAAATATAGTTGTAAATGGACGAAAAATAAAACACATCGAAACTTTATAAGAATATTCATATCAAAATATGAAACATAATTAATGAATCACGTACTATTGCCAAATATATGCTCTACCACATAATCTAACCCACTATTGTTAACACTTTATAGTGTTTTTTATACTAATACTAAAACATGTACTATATATACATATATACATACAAAGACTATATATAGGGTGGAGGTGGGGTGAGGGGGAGCAGCTGCCCCCCTTTGGCTCCGTCCCTGTACATAACTAGCTTAGAGTAATCATAAATCTTAAATTTGTATTGAGATAGCAAAACTTTTTAATATTTTTTCTATATATACTAGATACATATTTCTTTTTTTTTTTTTTTTGAAATTTCGCTGCTCTATGTTGGCGGTTAATTTTCTTTTTTAAAAAAATTTCATGTTCAAAAATGTACATAATTTTATACTAGAATACACATAATTGTACACATGAATGTACATAATTGTATAACAAAATACACATATATATATATTTTTTAATTTCCTGATTCGGATGTACATAATTGTATAAAAAACATGTACATAATTATATAAAAATATACATAATTGTATAAATAAATACACATAGTTGTATAAACAAATGCACATAATCACGTCAACTCCCTACATAACTTACCAAAATGCCGTCGTTTTGGGAGGCGCGTGGCGCACAGTGCTATGTGCACTGTGGTGCAGGGTATAACAATTGGTAATGTATAAACCAATAAGATGCCAAGTAACAGCTGCTAGAATGAGTTGCAGCCCAGAGCCATTGATGACGATATCCAATGCTAAAGTACCACCTAAATGCTCGTTTAGTTCTCTGGGCAGCTCTTCCCCGCCCTCGGGAATCTGTAACCACACTGTAACTGCTCCAATAGTACCGGTTACTACAGGAATAGCCACGCTCCATGGCTCTGATGGCTTGAATGGAAGAATAAGGTGAAATATATATTCACAGAAGCAGACTTTGATATTGAATGATGAGTTCCAGGAATTCGATCTCCCTTCTTAAGAGTAGTCATTTAAAAAAAAAAAAAAAATCAACTTCTTCACATGCAAATTTTGATACAAATATAATGTAAATATATACAGAAGGTTAAAAAAAAATAAATTAAATTACATGATAAAAAAACCATTACATACGACAAATGCAAATACATATTGTGTTCATATCAACCAATACAAGTATATCCTAATCCTCTTCCATATCATAAAGTTCTTTAAGTTCTTTACATCAATGTTCATGATAACACTTGAAAGTGACAAATTTTCGCATATTATGACAACGTTGAGGACATTTTATATTCTCTGGGACTTTGTCAAAATTAGATGGATATTCAAGAGCACAAGGGTGATGTTGTGGAGTAGTACAGGTAGAGCCAAACATCTCTTGATGGTGATCTTTGAATGCTTGGTCAAAGCCTTTGACTATTGCACTTTCCTTCCATTTCGCGTACTCATTCATGACTGTCAACATCTTCTTTCCTAGGTCATACAAGACTATCTTGTTCCCTTTGCATAGCAAAACCCATCCATCAACGGCTACTCCTTTAGTTTCATATGCTAACAAAAGTTTTAGTCCATTGACAATTTCGTCACTCTCTTCATCACCATAAGTCTCATCTAAGAATTTGATCCTTGAAAAAAATATGCCTTGAAGATTCATCCAAAAACAAAATTGATCTTCTTCATTTCTTTCAAATGTCTCACAAATCCTGTCTTGACGAATCGTTGATGCTACTTTATAGTTGCTACCGACATAGGCCATCTTAATTGTAAGTTGCGGGTTAAAATGAATTTCTGTTAATACCTTGGATGCAAATGTTTTAACCCATTTAATGGCCTTCCCTCCAATGAAAAATATGTTCTCATTCGCATTAACCTGATAAATCATAATAAATTGTTAAGAGTAATAAAATAATAATTATCATCGGTGTAAAATATAATATATATATATATATGCCGAAATATCATATAAATTGATTATTTTATTTGTTCTTGTTAAAAAAAATAACAGGTAATTAATCAAAGTTAAGTAGTGTAATATTTAGTAAGTTGCGAATGCAAACTTATTTCAAACATTTGTTGGAATGGAAACAAGTTGGAAGGAATATAGCATACAGAATCTGGACTTACCCATTCCTTTGCTCGTGGGATAAAGAAGTGATTTCCCATTAGAAGATTAGTGCACCAAGTTTTTTCCTTCCAAGGATCTTCTTCCATTATAGCTTTGAACATGATGCTATCAGCCTACCCATGAAATTAAAGAAATATATAATACTTAAGTTCACAAAATGTTTTTAAAAAAACATACTATATATGACTTTTTTAGCTAATAAACGTACCGAATTTCGTATATCACTCTCAATGTCATCAAGCCATTCATCCAAATTACTATCCATTTTATTAGCAAAATCAGTTATCTTCTCATCAATGTCAAACACTAAATGTCTAACAGATAAAGTCATTTCCTTCAACACATTCTTGAACAATGGAATTTTGCTATCTCTCTTCATAAATTCAGGAAGACCAGCACCCTTTGAAGCAATATCTATAATTCTCTTTACTATCATGTGTGTTGCAATGCAGTGAAACATCCTTCCTTGGTGATCCAGTAAAACAAAGATAGGCCCACTCCCTATTTGAAAAGTTGGGAAGAATTTCTTTTTAACAAATCTTGCAAATCCTGATGCTATATATTTTTGTACATTTTTTACTGTATGGACTTTGGCCATGTTTGCTAATCTTCTATAATCATTTTCCATAGCAGCAGTATCCCATAAAGTGGGATCATTCACTATAGGAATCCACAATCGAGCTATCCCGCCCTCAAAAAAGAGGGATGCAAGCACCAGTGAATAGTCAATGTCAAGGTGTGACGTTATAAGCAATACCAACTTTTTGTTCTCAAATGAACGTAATCCTACCTGCAATAATCAAAATGGATGCAAATATATTTTTAAAAAAATGCATGTGTGGACCCATGGAGAGAGAATTTTTAGTTAATAATATATTCCGCGATGTATATATGCTATCTGTTATCCATTTTTGATAAATCAAATTCATGAGAATGCTGAATAATTAGTTTCACCATTAATTAAACAATATCAAATTTCAATTTAGGTTCATACCATTCTGCCTTTTGGATCAAATAAAGGTTTCTCTTTGTCAACATCATTAACATTAAATATTAATTTGAGAACATCCAAATTAGTGGAAGGGACTGGATTATCATCCGAGAATGCACACCACAATGCGTTGTAAGAATCCTCTTCTTTCTTCATTTCTGTATACAATAGAAGTCATTAAATTAATTATAATATATATTGAAAAAAATTACACTTTTCGTTCCAAAGTTATAGAATAATTGTAGAATTCGTCTCAAATTATTGGTTGTCGTGTCCACTTTTTGTCCCTAAGTTATCATTGGCTTTGCACTTTTCATCACTTAACTTTACTAACAAAACATTAGGGACGAAATTTGCAACGTTAGTATAGCTTAGGGATGAAAAAGTTAATAAAAGGACGAAGGGTGTAAAACAAATGATAACTTAAGGGCGAAAAATAAGTACAACCAATAATTATGGGCGAATTCTATAATAATCTTATGACTTTAGGGATAAAAAATACAAAATTGAATTCATTAAAATCAACCTAGCATTGGGCCGCAATAAGAGAATATATCTTTGAGAGTGACAGTTAAACTGGATAGCTTTGATACATTGTCCGAAAGCCACCTATAATAATAACAAACTCTATATTTGATAAATGACACTTAGCTTGTATGTAATAATAACTCATCCACAACATATGCATATATATTACGTAGACAAGTAATATGAAAATATGTACACATATAAATTGTATATATTTGAAATGAAATCTTACTCTGAATCAAGAGTATTCGGAAGGCAACGGAAATAGGATGCAAAAGTTATGATACTTGTAAAGATCCAATAAGAAGCATGCGGTATGACTGGTGAAGAATTATATGAAGATGATTGTGCAAGCTCAACCATGGCGTCAGTAAGACGTAAGATTGATTTGATAAAAAGGGAAATGGATTGTTGGATATGAGAGGGTGCCATAGCCAATAATGGAGTTTTACTTCCCTTGCGAGCTTGGAGGTTGAATTCTCCAAAGTTGATGGCGAAAGCGGCCAACATCATCAAAAGTTTGCCTTCCCATGGATATGCACACAACATTTTCAGAAAATGCATTACAGTTGAGTGTGGATCAACTGCAGCATTTTCTGAACACCTTATTGCTATCTGAGTATATATGAAACCAAATTTAAGCATGAAGACTATTAATTTGTTGAAATTCTAAAATTTAACTGTAAAATTACATATATAGTATTTCAAATTTATTTTAATTGCTTATTAAAAAAAAAAAAAAGAATTACCTCAAATGAAAGCCGTTTTATTTGATAGGAATGTTCTGTGTCTTTGAGTTCCATCTCATGAGGCACATTAGACATAGTGTTGTTGTCAGGTTCATTATCATCCGACTCCTCCTCATCTTCATAAATGGTTTTTCCACCCACCTATCAAAGATGAAAAAAAAAAAAAAAAAAACACACACACACACACAAAATAACATCATCACACATAAAATCTATCACCATTGCATCCAGCGTGCCAACTGGGAAGTATGTATTATTTTTGTTGATTTATTTATGGAATTTAGACAACATTTAGATATATACACAAAGGTTTACAAGCAACGTATTTTCATTGAATCTATCAAAAACATTTTCAAAAATCTAGAGTTAATACCATTTGAGGTCCTCCAAGTATAGTAGTTTTGTCACGTTTAGTTCTAAAGTTTCAAATTGACCATCTATGGTCCTCTGCCTTTCAAATTTAACTACCATTTGTAATCCAAGTTATTAACCACCCATGGTCCTTCAACTATTAAATTTTAACCAACCATGGTCCTTTCAAGAGAACCACGACTGGTTAACTTTCAAACTTGAAGGACCATGGGTGGTTAACTTGGACCACAAATAGTTAAATTTGAAAGTCGAATGACCGATGACCAATTTGAAAGTGTAGGACTAAACGTGGCAAAATCACTATACATGTGGCATTAACTCAAAAATCTATATATAACCTAGCTACCAAATTGTTACTCTATTCAATATAATTATTAATTACGTCAAGATTATACTAGTTGGAAATCCATACAATATGTGCACTTTTTAATATTTGTCGAAATATAAAACATTTGAATTCTATAGTAAGTATAATATAAGTACTATACACGATATGATGATCATGTTATTTATTAAATTATACAACAAAATAAATATGCCACCTATAGCATAACATTTCTAACATATACTTTGTATATACTCATGGTTACTTGTACCAAATGAAATATAAAATTCAATATAAATATAAAGAAATAGTAAATAGACAAACCATGATAAGAAAGAGAATCTTTTTCACAAAGTGGAGGATATAACTTGCTTTAAAATCTTTGCTAACTGGACCATGAGTATCCATAACTTCTTTCAAGATAATATTTTCATTGATGTTTGAACTTGTCGAAGGTTGGTATTCCATTTTTAAGAAACAAGGAAAAGAGAGGTAGCAAGATTAAGGGGAAAGAGATTGAGCAAACAAAATGGGGTTGCAAATTTAATTTGTGAATCAAAATGTGTGGCTAACTTCTCCTATATATAGCCAAAAATAAAAAATAAAAAATGGAATGAATAGGATGAAGATCAAATGGATAATTCGTTGCTTCAGTTGGGAGCAAATAAGTGGAATAATCAATTTATTTGCTTTAACTTTAAACCATACTTTATGCTTTTATATATCGTATAGTGGACATACCCACATGCCATGGAGTATTTTCACTCCCAACATAATTAAGAAAATAACAATGCACTATAGGCTCTGTTTGACCGAGCTTATTTAGGAGCTTATAGCTTATTTTAAGTTACTAATAAGCTATAAGCTCTGTTTGGTAATGTTCTCAAAATAAGCTCCTAGCTTAAAATAAGAGCTTATTTTGGAACACTACATTAGGTAGCGTTTTAAAATAAGCTCCCAGCTTCCTAAGTTTTTTTTTTTCCCATCTTTATCCTTATTATTTTAAAGAAATGACATAATTTACCATTCTCAATTAAAACTCTTTTCTCTTCTCCTTTATCCGCAACTTTCATCCCAAATATTATTATTATTATTATTATTATTATTATTATTATTATTATTTACAACAATATTGCTACTTCATTTTGAGATGCTAGATCATGATTATGCTAATAGTTTTATTTCAAAATGTTAATTTTTTAAAAACAATTTTAATAGGTAAACAAACTAATTTAAATTTTATGAAGATGTCCTTTTTAGTCTTTTTACATTTATCAGCTTATCAAAAAACTAATTTTACCAAACACTTTCAATCATAACAGCTAGCTTAACAGCTCTTCAGTTTTCAGCTCCGAACTTATAGCTTTTCAGCTTTTAGCTCCTTTTCAGCTTTCAGCTCCTAACTTATAGCTTTTCAGCTAGGTTTGCCAAACAGAGCCATAGTAGCTAGAAATTTAAGGAAATCAAAAAATTTAGGAAACAAGAGTTCTATTGATTGTACTTGCAACACACTCCAAATGTAAAAGAAGAGTGAAAAGAGAATGTGATACTGAGCTTGTATGTTACAGATTTATTTTTGCACCGTAATTTGTTAAGAGTGAATCATGAAAGGTGGAATATATATATATATATATATATATATATATATAATATATATATATATATATATATATATATATATATATATATATATATATATATATATATATATATATATATATATATATATATATATATATATGAAGAAGTAAAATGTAAATAAAGGAACAAACATTATGGCATTTTTATCTAGATAATTAACTATGAAAACAATGTGAAATTTCAAAATTTCACCTATTTTTTGTCATCTAACAAGTATTTATGAAGTCCAAATTAGTGGGATTGTTTAGAAAATATTGCATTTGTTTAGAAATTTACTAAGGAAAGAATATTATATTATATATATTATTAGCCTCCAAATTAAATTAAAGTTCATAGCTTTTGATGCCAGTCAACTCCAAACTGCATAGCTTTGACATGTCCATTAGTATAGAAGAAGAATGAAAAGAGGATGAACTTGCTTGGCGCTTAATTTGTCTATTAGATGGTAACTTTAATTGTTTTAGGAGTGAATATATCAACAAAAGTAAACAAAATATAGAGAAACAGAAGTTATTTTATTCTTGCATGCAATTTACTCCAAGTATAATAGAGTAAGAAAGTAAAGTAAATACATATATAACACATTTTTAAATCACATGAAGAAAAAAAAAGTAAGTAAAATGTCAATACTAAGAGAATAATGTAGAACTACTTTAAATGCTAAAATTATAGATGACAATTTCAATCTGCTCTGTGAATATATATATTAATTTGTACTTAATGCTTCATTCTTAAGTATTGACCACCGTTCCACCGTTACGTATTTCACTCCCAAGATTAAAAATAATAATAATAACAATGTAAAGATTATAAGCAGTACTTCATTGATGTAAAATAATGAGCTATAAATAGTGTACAAGAGAGGGAGAATAGTAGGAGGTTGTAACAACTTGTTCAACACACCTATTCTACAAGAACATAACTACCACAAATATAAAGAGATAAAATGTCAGCCACACATATCCTTAACACGCCCGCCCCCGCAAGATTGAGGATCCGTCGGAGACTCCAATCTTGGAACAGAATAGAAGAAACAAAGAGCGGCCCAACGGCTTTGTGAGGAAGTCAGCTAGTTGAGCCGACGAAGGAATGTGCCGCACTACCAGTGAACCATTAGAGACTAAGTCACGAACAAAGAAGTAGTCCAGCGCCAGATGCTTCATACGTTAATGGAAAACCGGATTTCTGCACACATATGTCGCACTAAGGTTGTCACAGAACATAACTGGTGGTTTCACTAGTTGCACCCGCAGCTCGTGAAGCAGATTCTTTATCCACAAGACCTCTGCAGCAGCATTCGCCAAGGCTCGATATATATTCAGATTCTGTCGACGAGCGTGACACGGACTTCTGGCGGGTGGACTTCCAAGAAACGAGATTAGCACCAAGATACAACAAGTATGCGGTGGTGGAACAGTCATCGGTAGTGCAACCGCCCCAATCAGCATCTGTATAAACACTCAGTGACAGTGGTTGCCCAGTGCGGAGAAACAGCCCATGACAAACCGTTCCTTTTAGATAACGTAGCAACCGTTTGGCCGCCTGCCAGTGCAGCTCTGTCGGTGAATGCATGAACTGCGAGAGACGGTTAACTACATAGGATACATCAGGCATAGTGATGACCAAGTACTGCAATGCACCAAGGAGACGCCGAAATTGAGTGATATCAACCGCAACACTACCAGACTGCGCAGGTAGCAACTTGCCCATAGTAGCCAATGGTGTCGAAACAGAGTTTGCACCATCCATCTTAAACCGAACCAGAAGATCTGTGATATATTGACTCTGAGACATGAACATGCCATTAAGAGTCGAGACTACTTCAATACCCAAGAAATGATGCAAGGGACCCAGGTCCTTAAGAGCAAACTGAGCTGACAGAGTGCAACAAACTTGTCAAGCCACGCAACATTGTTTCCTGTTAGGATAATATCATCGACATACACTAGGAAATAAACAATAATATCATTAGCAGAATAAACAAACAAAGACGCATCTGCTTGTGACTTCAAAAACCCACAACGGAACAAGAACTGGAAAAGTTCTAAGTACCAAGCCCTGGGAGCCTGTTTAAGACCATATAAGGCTTTGGTCAGTTTGGATACATGAGATGGAAATGACGGATCAACAAACCCGGGAGGCTGCTCCATAAACACTTCCTTGTGCAATGTTCCATTAAGGAACGCATTATTGATATCTAGCTGGCGCAAACCACAGCGATTACTCAAAGCAATGGTTAGAACAATACGGATCGTGATCGGTTTCATAACCGGACTATATGTCTCAAAATAATCCCGTCCAGCAGTCTGCAAGAACCCCTTAGCGACAAGCCGCGCTTTAAAACGATCAACCGACCCATCCGATTTGCGCTTAACACGGAAGACCCATTTGCAGGCAATTGGAACGGTCGCGCCACGGGGAACCAGTTGCCACGTGTTGTTACGTTGCAGCGCTTCGAACTCCTCATCCATTGCTTTCCTCCACCGAGCGTCTTTAAGAGCCTGGGCGACGGTAGAAGGTTCTAAAGCAGGAGGCAAGGGATGGGAAGTGGCTTGATTAATGACATAATCGGAATATCTTGGATTAGGACGACGCTCCCAGGTGGAACGGCGAACATTATGCAACGGTTGAGACGTGTCAGAGGTGGAGATAGGTTGTGAGTCAGACACGGATTGGGCTGCATGTTGACCATTTTCTGATACAGTGGGAGACGATGAATTGGACGCAGCTGACGGTGATGGTGTTGGAATTGGAGTTGGAACTGGACTCTGAACTAGAGTTGGAGCTGGTGTTGGAACGGGTGTTGGAACTGGTGTTGGATGGTTGTAGCAAAAATAAGATGTGAGCTCGGGTGTTTTATGTCGTCCTCAGGGGATTGGGGGTTATGGCACGCAATATGCAATCGCAATAAACTAGGCACTAGCATAAGGAAATCAACAAGAAGCTAAGCAAACTACAAGTTTAAGGAAATGATAAGACTAACACATATACACAAGGATAAACACAAAATAAAGAAATAGGACTCAAGCTAGGGAGCATTATCATCTAGATGCATAGCACAACCTAAGGATTGGGGAAAATCACACAACCAAGGAATAGAGGCGGGAATGCACGTAGGTATCCTAGTCTACGAACCATTCTCATGATTAATAAACAAGGATTAGAACAAGGAATTGCCCCACTTTCGTGGTGAATCAATTCCAAGTCCATCAAGCACACAAAGCATCAAAAGCCCCCAACTTCCCCCATTTTCATAGGAAAAATCGGGTTTATGCAAGGAGTAGCTTGGAATCTTAACCCAACTCTCATTGAGGCCAATAATCCTCCAAAACATGTCAATGAATGTTGTACACCAAGCATTAACAAAATACAAACACAAATCCTTCATAAACTCAAGAACCCTAGGTAGGCAAAATCCCCTTTATGCAATAATCACAAATCAAGCATCAAGATATATAATACAACTCTAACTCAAGTCCATAAACTAACTACTCATGATTCAATAGCATAAAGAACACAAAAACATAAATGTAAAGCATAAACATTGCAAGATAAAGAGATAAAAGGGAGAAGAAAACTTCACTAAGAAATGGATGGTAAATCTTGGAATCCAAGTGTTGATCCCTTGAATACAAGCTTGAAATATGATAAAGAACCTAAATCTACACCTAATCTAACACTAAAATATGAAAAGAAAGAGTAGAAAATAGTTAGGGTTCGAATGGGGTTCAAAACCGAGTAGAAATGAGTGAAAACTCAGCTAAAATAGAGCAGAGACGGGGGGCTCGACGCGTCGAGCGTAATTCTCGACGCGTCGAGAAATTACAGAATGTAAATCACGACATTCTGCCAAGATTCGACGCGTCGAGTGCTGATCTGCAACAGAACTTCGACTTGCAGGCTAATTTTGACCCTTTTTTCTTCAGAATTAGGCTTCGGTGTCTTCATGAAAGTTGTAGATATTCGAGTCTTCTTTCAAATGGAGCAAGAATCACTTAATTTGGACAATCCTAGGCCGAGATATGATCAAATTACCAAACAGTGGCCAGTTTCGGGTGAAATCTGTAAGTTCGGAACTTCAACTTCAAGGATGATTTTGACCACTTTGGCTTCCTTTTTAGGCTTTGATGTCTGAATATGAGTTGTAGCCCTTTGAGTCTTATTTGCAATGGGACAAGAATCATGTAATTTGGATGTTTTTAGCTTGAGATATGGTCCAAAAACCACGACGTCGACGTGCAGGTCGGGAATTGCAATTGCATGGTCGCTTGCTTCTCTTTTGCTTTGGTTTGCCCACATGACCAAGACCATTGAAAGAACCACCCTATACTCCTTTGGAAGTGTTGCATCCATCTCCATAGCTTCATATTTGGCTCTCATTGACTCCAAATTCATCCAAAATACCTCAAAAGCACACAATTGCCTGCACTCTACAATTTATGCATCAAAAGATATAAACAAAGGAATTAAGGCACTTCTTTGCATAAAATCAAAGTGTTTGTCACTCAAAATATGTCTATACAAGGGGTAAAAATATGGACATGAATGCACTTATCATTGGAACTGGAGTTGGAACCGGTGTTGGGACTGGTCTTGGAACACCCACGGGTTCTACCTGTGTAGACAAAGGAGACGACTTGCACAAAATATTGCGTGATTCTGAATCATGAGAATCAGAAGGTAAGCTTTAGATGACTTTTGCAAATCGTTATAAGGAAACACATGGGGCACAAATCTCACATGCCTAGATACATAAATACGATTCGAACTAAAATCTAGAAACTTATAACCAGATTGGTTGTTCGAGTAGCCAAGGAAAATACATGGACGTGACTTTGGTTGTAGTTTCTTGGTGTTATAGGGACGCAACTAGGGAAGACATAGGCAACCAAAGGGTTGTAACTTGGCATAATTAGGCAATTGTTGAAACAAGACATAAAACGGGGATTGGTTACCTAAAGTCGGAGTAGGGAGCCGATTAATAAGATATACAGCTGTCTGAAAGGCGTAGGTCCAGTATGAGGACGGCAAAGACGGGGAGTGAAGAAGAGACATGCAAGTTTCCACGACATGCCTGTGACGTCGCTCGGTGACACCATTGAGCTCAGGAGTGTGTGGTGGGGTGGTGAAATGAGAGATACCGTGAGTATTAAAAAATGGCCCAAGTCTCATGAACTCGCCCCCATTATCTGAGTAAACAGAAACAATTGACAGGCTAAAATATTTTTCCACTAGCTGTTTGAACTGAATGAATATTGGAAACACATCTGATTTACGTTTCATGGGATACAGCCAAATGTACTTTGAGAAGTGGTCTACAAAAATGACATAATAGCGAAATTCATCAATAGAGTACTCAGTAGGTCCCCACACATCAGTATAAACAAGTTGCAAAGGTTTAGTGCTAGCAAGTGTATTTTTAGAAAAAGGCAGTTTATGGCTTTTATGAACATTGCAGGAGGAACAATAAAAATTTCGCAGAGATGACATGGAGACTGGAACATTACAGCGTTGCAACACCTTATTCGACGGGTGACCAAGTTATTGGTGCCATTGAGACAAACGAGCCAACTGCGTAGCATGAACTGTTGGGTGAGAGACAACTGGTCCAAAATAGACACCATTAATGTTCGCCCCCGTAGCAGCGGAATCCCCGTTCGAAGTTCCTTGACCAAAAAATGAGAACCAAAGAATTCAAAAGACACACGATTAGTCTTGCATAACTGGGAAACAGAAACTAAATTAGTGTGTAACTGTAGGACACGCAAGACATTATCTAGAGTGAGAACATTAGAAGGAGTGGGAATGACAGACTGGCCAATGTGGGATATTTGTAAGGAATTACCGTCACCCAGGCGTAGTTCATCCGATCCATTGTACTCGGTGAAAGTCTGCAGAGGAGCGGGGCTTGGTGTCACATGGTGCGACGCCCCACTATCAAACATCCAGGGAGGAGACGCCCCAGTCACAGCATTAGCTGTAGGAGACATATACGGTTGCATAGGGACAACATTATGCTCTTTAAGAAATCTGGCTAGCTTGCGACATACCTTGGCTTCGTGACCTGTAAGATGACAAAACTTACAAATAATACTGGAGCGATTGTTACCCCCTTGTTGCCAATTTTGTCGGTGGGCGCCGTTATTATAGGTATTATTGCGGGCCCTCCGGTTGGAAGCTGACTGCTGGTTAGACCATGGGGGTGGCGAAGCCCGGTGAGTCATATTGGTAGTAACCAGTACCGATTGCCGCGTCTCATCCGCTGCCTTCAGCTGACGTTCATGGTCAGTCAGCACGTCCGCCAATTCACCAAAGGAAATTGGCTTTTCACGAACACGGACGACAGATATAATAGAGTTGTACTCCTCCCCTAACTGAGTTAATATATAAACAATTAGATTTTCATCCGAAACTGGACACTGAGCCAACGCAAGATCATCAACTAAGGCTCGCATGTCATTGAGGTAAGACGTAATGGACCGAGACCCTCTGATTTTTCGTGAGCTTGGCCTTGAGGGATATGATACGTCCTCGAGAGGCACTGGCGTAACTAGCAATCAGACGTTGCCACGCATCGTGGGCTGTCGTGGCCGAGGAGATGAGGGGTTGTATGGTGTCAGTACAACTACCGAGAAGTGCACTGACAATGATTTGGTCTTGACGATACCAAATTAGATGGGCCGGGTTAACGGCAGTTTGAGCAGTATCAGTGAATTTGGCGGGTTCCGTGGTGGTAACATCGATGTAACCCAGAAGATTAAACCCAATAAGTGTGGAGTGGACTTGACGTCTCCACACTGGGAAATTCGTGGTATTGAGTTTAATGGGAAAGTTTGTAGGGGCATTTAGTTGGATTATATCGTTTGTAGCTGTAGTAGTGGAAGCCATGTGGGTAGGGGAAAAAAAAACTTCGTAGGAGATTCAAGGCTCTTGATACCATGTAAAGATTATAAATCGTACTTCATTGATGTAAAATAATGAGCTATAAATAGTGTACAAGAGAGGGAGAATAGTAGGAGGTTGTAACAACTTGTTCAATACACCTATTCTACAGGAACATAACTACCACAAATATAAAGAGATAAAATGTCAGCCACACATATCCTTAACAAACAATGTATATATATATATATATATATATATATATATATATATATATATATATATATATATATATATATATATATATATAATAGAAATTAAAGCAAATCAAGATAGTTCACAAAATCTTACGAAACAAGATTTCTTTTGATTGCATGTGCGTGCAAGACACTCCAAATGTAAAAGAAGAGTGAAAAGAGAATGTGGTACTGAACTTGTATGTTACAAATTTTACTTTGCACCGTAATTTGTTAAGAGTGAATCAAGAAAGTGAGCAAAATTTGGGGAAAAAAATCATTCTTGCTTACATTATAAATTTTCAAACATAAAAGAGGAGAAATGTGAATGTGTAACACACTTTCAAGTTATATATGAAAATCTAAAATTCAAACAAAGAGACAAGCATTATAGTATTCATCTAGATAACTAGGAAAACAATGTGAAAAAGATAGAATTATTGCTTGTTTATACTAGTTAACTTGTTACATCATCAATCAAGTATCTTGTGCTTAAATGGCATGTAGTGACTCTCTCATATGGGAGGTCATGAGATTTAGTCTTAATGGAGGTCGTGTTGACTTTTTGTGCGCTTCAACCTAATTTATTTTTTTTTAAACGGTAAAAAAAAAAAACAAAACAAAACAAAAAAAAAAAAAAAAAAACTGTAGGAAAATATTTATTTATTTAGGGTTGAAGTTGATTTGGTTACAAAGATTTGCATTCCTACGTGGATCTTAATAAGAGCATCCACATTTGTTGGGGAGAATAGGGGGATAATGTAAGAGTGATTAGGAAAGAGAATATGGGAGGGGAGAGAAAAAAAGAAAAAGAAAAAAAAAAAGGAAAATTAAATTTTTTTTTTTTTTAAAAAAAAAATCAGACTGTCAGGCGCGCCTCACCGCACGCGCCCGTCATGCACATTGGTGACAGCCACGCGTGGCTGTCACCAGTGGTGGCTTTTGTGGTGGGTCCCACCATTTCTGCATTATCCCTTCATTTGCAGACCAATTATTTCTCACATTATCTCTTCCCCACATTAGTTATTATCTTGGGTGGGGAGAATTCATTCTGAAATATCTCCCTATTATCCACAAATGTGGATGCTCTAAGGGGAAGAAGAAGGAATATCCCAAAATGTGCTGAAGTTTGAGAAATTACCATTATGCCCCTATTTTTAACACTCAACTAACAGAATTTTTAACAAATGACTAAATTGTGTAAAACTATCAAAGTCGATTACTAAATTGAGCACAAAAAGTCACTTATGACTAAATTGAGTAAAACCACACTATAGTCAAGGAATATATTGAGTATGAACTCTAAATAAGATTATTATTTGAACTTAAATAATGATAGTTCACATATTTGCATACATTTTTCTTTACATTTCTTGTTAATTTGCTTGTTGCTCATAAACTATTGTATGGTTAATTTGGATGCTTATTTAGTTGTTAATTATATTGTATAGTGAAAAATTTTGAAGTCATGACTTAGATAAATGGACATGTTCGAGGTTAAAAGAAGTGAAAAGAATTAACTTTGAAATATCACGGTATAATTCACACACCGAGATTATGCTAATCACTACGTACTGAGTTAAAAGTACAATAAATCTAGATATTATAATAGTTCTAATTGGCAAGTACATGACGAAATTAGAGTATTCATAAATTTGTATTGAGATAGCAAATCTTTTCAATATTTTTTCTATATATACTAGATACAGATTTCTATCAAGATACAACATACATGCTTACAAGAGTTTGTCACGTACCCTAAATATTTATTTAAACACCTGAGGACAGGGATAAATAATGTATAACTTTCCTCTCATATATATATGCACTATTTACTATGCCCCTTTGTTACACTTAGAAGGGCTTCTACCAGTTCAGTAAGGTATAAACCAATAAGATACCAAGTAACACCTGCTAGAATGAGCTGCAGCCCAGAGCTATTGACAATATCCAATGCTAAAGAACCACCTAAATGCTCGTTTAGTCCTCTGGGTATGGGTAGCTCTTCCCCGCCCCCGAGAATCTGTAACCACACTGTAACTGCTCCAATAGTACCGGTTACTACAGGAATAGCCACGCTCCATGGCCTACTTCGATCATGCTTCTTGGCCAGGGAATCCCGCTCAGATGATTCCTTGTGTTTCTTAGAACGAGACGCCTGTGGTGAAGCTTTACTGCCCGGTGTGTTCATCTTTGTTGGCTCTGGCAGCACAAGGTTTGATGGAATCCAATACTCGTCGCTATAAATGTGAGTGGCGCTTATAGTCAGCTTTCCTTGCTTCCTAGCTGCAGCAGCCGCTTTTAGCTTCTCAATGTTGGGCTCGTTTGGCTTCCCCCCGATTAGTACTAGGCTTCGCTGAAGTTGAGTGATTCCAGAACCGGGGGATTGCCAGTATAGCCAGTTTGACATTGCTCTGATTGCTTGAATGGCAGAGTTTCGAATATCTCTTTGTTCATCCGAGACCTGAAATTGAAGATCATGGACTAATATACTAAAATGCCAATAACATATATACTAAAATTAAAAATAGTGGAATTTATACTACCGTGGAATGTGCTTTAGAAGATTTATTAGTGTTGGCATCATGAAATCTAGCCTGGAACTTCTCCAGATCGTCAAAGATACTTGATGTGCGAGCACCAACTGTATTGCCTGCTCCAATTCTAACGTTTCCCCGTGGCTTCTTGGACATTAGGAACTCCAGTGCTGCCAAGTCCGATCTCTCCACAACCCTTTTAAAAATAAATTCTGATTTAGGAAACATTACACGTAAAATAGTAATTGTGTGTGCACATTGAAATAGGTCTTCCATTTCTAAACTGAAAGCACATCATATTGCAATGAAGTATAAAAAAGCTTCCTCATCATTAGAAACCACAGTTTTTAGCCTATTATAAAACCGCAAAAGAATACAAGTCAAAGGTTAAACACTAAGCAAGATCTAGAATCTCAAACTCTAAACTAGTTCCTTTAATTTCGTGATGTAAAGTAAGTTGAGGGCAATCTTACGAGATGCAATCAACCGGGCATGCACCAATGGCTTCTTGAATTTTGTGCTCGGGATCTGCCCATTGTGCAACAACTCTGGCTCGTCCATAAACAGATTCAACCGCAAATGTTTTCTCAGCAAATAAAGCACATTTTAGGCAGCCTACACACCTCACTTCATCAACAATTACAGCTCTATTTTCACTCTCTGGACCAAACCATGCAGAGTATATTGGCTTGCCTGTGTAGCCTCGTAAATCCGCAAATTTTGATTGCTCCTGCATTTTTCAAGTACACATACAACTAAACTGAAAGCGGGCATCATGAAAGAATAAGGTGAAATATATATTCACAGAAGCAGACTTTGATATTGAATGATGAGTTCCATGAATTCTCCCTTCTTGAGCATAGTCATTCTTTAAACTACTGCACTTAGTGCACTCAATATAGACTAATGAAATTGGCAATCATTATACCATGGACCATGGTTCGCCTCGTAAGGTGGACCATCAAGTTCATTTAGTATATTGAATGTTCATTTTTTATATACTGAAGTTCATTTTTAGGTATATGATCAAAAAATGAACTTTCAATACACTAATAATGAACATTCAGTCTATTAAAAATGAACATTTATTTCTGGTCCACATTGCAAACCATAGTCCATAGTATAATTTACCTCCTTGCATTATAAACTCTAGTCCAAAACTAGATTCAAATTATGTGCCTACTATAATTAACCTATTATTTATATGTGATTAACATATTATATGTTTTCAAAAAAAAAAATAGTATATATTTATTTTATGCATATATTTGGAAGAATATATTTATATGCATATATAATATGTTATGCTGTGCAGACACATAATTTGAATGCTATTTTGGACTAGGTGCAACTATCCATGGTATAATTTGGCAATATATAGTAAATACAGTATAGAGATGAAAATTTTGGTAAAACTAACTCACCAAAGAGTTCAATCAAGGTAAATAATTTGTTGATTGGGAAAGAAAACAGAACAAACTAGGGAACAAATTGCTAACAAGTTTCCATAAAAGGAAATTAGGGCTAGGAAAGAGAGAGCGACCTTATCGTAGACGAAACGGGAGTTGGGGTCAGACAGAAGAGCGTAGGCTTCGTTGAGTACGATGGCCATGTCGTGACCCGCCGGGCCGGCGATGTCCGGGTGGCACCGCTTCTGTAAAGCTCTGTAGGCCAGCTTGATCTGCGCCTGATCGGAGGAGCTATCGATGCCCAGAAGATCGTAGAGGTCAAGATCCCCAAGGGATGAAGAAGAAGAAGACGCAGCAGCTTTGCAGGAGAGTGATTTCCGATTCCATGGATTTGGGAATGGAAATCTTTGGAGGTTTGGGAATGTGGAGGGGAGATTGGGGGTGACGATTACACTGCTCCTCCGTATGGGAAGAGCTGAAGTTGGTGAATGCATTTGCATTTTGCAGTGAGAAAAGGGAGAAAAGTGAAAAGTGTTTGTGAGATGTCCATATGATATTGGCAAAGAGATATTTCTATGCATTTCTACATTTCTGACACGTCACTTGGATATGGTGGTCTAGGCAGATATTTTACATTTGCAAGTCAAAGTATTTTAGGATTATTAGAGCAACCCTATCAATGAATTTCGGGGAGATTTTTTCATTAACAAGTTAAAAGGCTTAGCCTGAATCCAATGGAATGGCTCGATAAAATTGAAATTTTTAGAAAGCTGCATACATCAAATGAGGCAAACTAAACAGGAATGGAGGTCAAACAAAGATGAACTCACTCCAAAAGACAGTAACCAAAGTAAAAGGTACAACCACCTACTGACCAATTGGACAAAAGAAATTATATACTGATTTTCTTCTTAACCAAACCACATAACATAGGACAAGGTGATCATATATATAAGGCCCAAAAATGTTTCATCCACCATTTTTAATTCCAGACAACAAACTCAATGGCTTACGATAATCGTCTAGAGAATGTTTCATCATTATCACCTTCAGTTTCAGGGTTAGGATACAGCTCTTCATCAAAAGCATCTTCAGTTTCAGAGTTAGGATACTTCTCGTCACTAGAAGCAAATCTCATCTCTTGACTAACCAAATAAGCAAGATCATGTCTGCCAGCATCTTTATAGGCATCTATAACAGCATTGTACAATGACTCATTATGCTCTATAGCTCCATATTTCAGTTGCCTATATACCCGCTCTATGCCTTGAACCAGTCGAGCTTTCCCATAACAACATACAAGATTGACATATGTAACAATGTCAGGTTTCACTCCCATGTCTTGCATTCTCATGAAGATGTTCAGAGCTTCGTCGATTTTCCCTGATGCTCCATAAGCATATATTGCAACATTGTAGGCAAAGGAATGAAGCTCCATGGCTGGTTTTAAGAAGGCTTCACAGGATTCAAGTGCAAATGCATGCAAACCCACCGCAGAAAAAACAGAGGCTATCACAGCTTGGCCCGCATAATCTTTCCTTTCCTGATAAGACAACTTAAGTTGACGGATCGCTTCAGCTGGAAAATCTCCCTTCTGTAATATGGTGAATAATATTTTAAATGTAGGCTTGTTTGGTAGAAGCTTCCTATCCACCATTTCATGCAATAATTCACCACATTTAATAAGCTGCCTATTTGCACAATAACAAGTCATTATCTGGTTAAATGTCGTGCAATCCCTTAGAAGTCCTAACTGTCTCATCTCCTCTGCAATTTCAATGGCTTCACTGAGCATACCTTTGTTCTTGTAGGCATATATCATGGTTGAAAAAGTAACCTCGTCTGCCTTGCCTTTCTGATGCAAGTCGTGAAATATCAATTTTGCTTCAGACACCATTCCAAAGGCTGCATACAGATTGAGCATACTATTGGATGCCACAATATCGGGACCCGTATCCAAGTTTTGCATTTTCTGATATAATCGCTCTGCTCCTTCTACTGAACCAACCTTACTATATGCCTTAATCATTGAAGTCAAGATAATTTGATTTGCTGATACCCCAGATTCTTCCATCATGTGGAAATAGTTTATGGCTTCTTCAAAGTTACCAGCTTCAGCAAACCCATCAATTAAAGATCCATATACTATCTCATTTGGTTTTACACCAGTTTTTAGCATTTCTTGAAACACGTCAATTGCATCAGAAAGCCTACTCATGCGAACATAACTAGCAATTACAGCAGAGAAGGTCAGACATGAAGGTTTAAATCCAACATCTCTCATTTCAATTAAAATTTTCTTTGCTTGGTCCACTAAATCACCCGTAGAAAACATCTGAATCAGAGAGTTGTAAGTGCACTCATCTGGCCATGTTCCTTGACTCTTCATGCCCTTGAAGAGGAAGAAAGCTTTATCGTAAATCTTTGCCTTCCCATAAGCTTTAACCATGACATTATACTCCAACACTGTCTTCTTCTGTCTGAGCATATCCCTCTTACTGAAGAACACATCCTCTGCTTCAGCCCAAAGTCCGTGATTTGCATAAGCATCCATGATGGCAGCATAAGTCTTTGATGACAACCCACCAATCAATTGACATTTTTCAAGAAGGGCATTGGCTCGCTCAGTTAATCCTTCACTGATATACAATTCCATAACAACTGGAAGAGAGCGTTCATCAATACGCATACCTAAACTCTCAATTTCTTTAAGCACAGCCTCCACTTCATGTAACATTTTTTCCTTGCATAGTATATTAAGAATGGCTTTATGGGTTACAACATCGGGGAAAAGTCTAACCTCCCTTATCCTTCTGTAATACTGAAGAGCTAGGTCTATTCTTCCTGCATTGGCATACAGAGAAAGGAAAATGTTATATGTTTTTGTGTCGGGATGTATCCCTCTTTCCTCCATCTTAGAAAGCAAAGCTTCAGCTTCATCCAAATTACCAAGATTCCCACAAATAAAGATCATGGTGTTGAAAGTATAAGTATCCATTGCCACCCCATTCTTCAGCATTTCTGCAAACACATCTCCAGCATCTTTCATTCGGCCTGCCTTCCCGTACAAATCAATAAGAGCATTGTATGTTGCCGTAAGTCGAGGCTTCCTAAGAGAGCTCTCTGCCTCTGACAACTCCATAGCCCTAGATGGATTCCTAACTCCTGTCCTGAAAAGCTCAGTCAACAAAAATTGCTTCAAACTGAAGGGCTCGGAACTAGAACTCGAGTCCGACTCACCAATGGAATCCAAATCAAGATCATCCAACTTGATTTTCCCAACGCACCAATCTCTATAAAACCTATCTGCCCGGTCATACTCCCCTGCATCCTTCAAAACCCTAACAACTGTGGTCATGGTGACCTCGTCCGGGAAAATTCCTCTCAACTTCATATGCTTAATCCAAAGAAGTGCCTCCTTCACAAGGCCTGCTTTTCCATACACATCGACAAGCATTCCATATGTATTGTTTGTAGGTAAAACCCCATCTTTTGCCATTTCAGTCCAGCACAGTCTCAACTCATCCCATTTTCGAGCTCTACCCAAAGTGCGCAACACAACATTGTAATGAATCACATTAGGCACATACTCTTTCCGCGACTTCATCCACTGAAAAACCCTAACAACCTTCTCCCAACTACTCTGTTCTTTGAGAATCACAGTGAACTCCTTGTCACTGAGCTTCCCATAATACAAATCAAGGGTCTTCTCCACCTCATTCTCAGTCGCCAAAGTACGCAAAATTGACGGCAATACACCTTCAGACCCTTTCCTTTTACCATTAATTACACTTTTCGAAGGAAAAGACACAGTTTTTGAACAACACTGAAGCTTAAACCCTGCATAAACCCTAACTCTTTTAACAACCCGGGCAGGTATAAATCTTTGATTTTTGAGAAGGGATTGGTGCTCTGGTCGTGTGGTGCTGTGAGATGGGTGAGCGTGCAAATAAAACCCTTGAAAATCCATAGAATTGAAGGGAGAATGAAAAAATACTTGCAGATATTTATACGGCGGAGAATATGAGACTTCCTTGACACCAGTTTCGCCAATTTTCTGGGTCTCCCACTAATATGGAGGAGCTGTGTAGATGAAGTATCACTGCGAGCTCACGTGCTTAATTCTTCAGCGATGAAAGGCCAACTAAATCAGAATACAACTCCTCCGGAGGAGCTGTGAGCTTGGACGGCGATGGAGTTCATCCGCGGTAGTTTGAGTTGAGGTTTCCGGCGACTAGGGCGCGGTCAAGACCTCCGGTGGAGCAATGAACAAGAGAGAGAGAGGTTATGTCCCGTGGGATTGGCGGTAGGCGGCGGAAAATGTTAAAGAACCTGAGAAGGTCGAGATTTTTTTGTTAATAATCTTTAAACGAGACAATGAATTTTTTTTTTTTTTTTTTTTGAAAGGTAAGAATGAACTTTTATTAAACAAATCGTTCAATACAAGAAAGAATTGTAAAAATTCAAACAAAATAATCAGGTTGTTGTGAAGAGGTCGCTCTAGCTATTGCATAAACACACTTATTCTTTGATCTAGGAACATAGTTAAAAGACACTACTTCAAAGTGTCTACGAACCCCTTACAAGCTTCAATCATGCATTCCGTATATACAAATTTTATTTAATTTAATAAAATTAAAGAGTGAAAATTTTCATTTTAGTCTTCCATAAGTATCTATTTGAGTTAATTTCACTTTTGATCCTGTAATTATTAAGGTGTTATTAATTATAATTCATAAATTTTAAAATTATTAAATTAATATCGTAATTATATAATTTTTTTTCAATTTCAGTCACTAGACGAAAAGTTGTGAGGGCAATTTAGTAATTTAGTAATGAGTGAAAAATCAAATATTAAATTGTCTTTATTATTTTACCCATTAAATTTTTTCGACAGCAATCTTATTGGAATGATTGGAATTGAAAAAATTAAAATTAATAGTTTTAAAACGCGTAGAGTTATAGACTGCAATTAACATAAAAAATGTTAAAAATTGATAGTTTTAAAACTCGTAAACTGCAATTAAGAACATCAATAATTATAGGATCAAAGGTAAAATTAATTTTATTGTAATATTATTATCTGTAGTCCTTTGTTTTTAATTTAATTATACTTACCTTTATAACTTTGTTGGGACTTGGGATTATATATTTGGTCTTTTATTGCCCTTTTTATTAAATTAATGTTAACTTCTTAGATTTTTTGTTTAGAGCAAATTACACATTTGATCCTATGATTATAAGGTGCGTGTTAATTTCAGCCCGTGACTTCTAAAACTAACAATTTAGTCTTTTAACTATGTTTTTTTTTTACCAGATTTGATCATCCTGCCCAAATCATCGGTGAAATTGGTCAGAAAAATGTAACCCATTTTAAAGTATTTATAATTTGGGGCAAAATGGTCCTTTCACGTCAGTTCTTCTTCTTCTTTGCTGCGCCTACGAAAAAGTAAAACCCAGGAGGGTGATACGAAACCGTCGATGGCTCTATGTGAATTTGCCCATTTTTCCACGGTCATCTCCAACTCTCTCACTAACTGGAAAGCATTGATGTGTCTATGGATGTGTGTCCAGTTGCGACACCCACCCCACCACTATCGATGCCCGCCGATGGCTCCTGGAAATTGGATCTTCTTGTTCTCGCTATCGCGTTTGAGCCCGACGGCAATCTCTCTCACTTGATTTTCCAGCGATCTTGGAATGTTGCGAATGCAGAATCAGGTTCGTGATTCACCACCAAATTTTCGACACTGATGTGCAGTATGTATTATCCCGAGTTCGGGTACACACGAGACTGCTTTAGCAATCTTCTTTAGCTGCTGCCACTACTACTTAAGATCGCATTTCAACCATACTATAGCTTATGCTGGTTTATTCTCTCGAAACTTATGCAGCGCGTTGTGGCTGGAGTGGCAAACGGAAGCGGGGACCATTAAAATTGAGCGAATTGTTATATGTGCCTCAAGATTTTCTATCTAGTAAAGAATTGCAGTATTCAAGTTGATATACAGTTCATCTTCATCTTTTAAGTAATTAAGAAATTATCAGCTTATCTTTATTTTCTTTTCTGTAGGCACAACAAGGAAGAAGAAGAAGAAATGCGTGAAAGGACCATTTTGCCCCCAATTATAAATAATTTAAAATGGGTTGCGTTTCTTCGGCAAAATTTGGTCAGGAGGACAAAATCTGCTAAAAAATATATTTAAAGGACTAAATTGTTAGTTTTAAACGACACAGACCGAAATTAACACACCCCCTATAGTCATATGATTAAAAGTGTAATTTGTTCTTCTTTTTAGTAGAGTTTTTCGCACTTTTGGTCCCACGACTATATTGGCACTATCAGATCTACGACTTTCAAACCTTGCAATCTCGATCCATGACTATTATTTTTGTTTGCAAAAATAGTCCTTCCGGCCCATTTTATGTCAATTTTTCGGTCTGTTTTTGTCGAAAATGGTTCTTATTCCGGTGAGAAATTGACGAAAAATGGGTCGGAATGACCATTTTGTTTAATACAAAAAAAAATAAAAAATAAAATAATAGCTGTTGACCGAAATTATAAGATTTGAAAATAATGAATCAATCTTGATATTATCACTATAGTCATGAGACTAAAAGTGTGAAAAACTCTTTTTTAGTAAATGCTAACTTCTTAGATAATTTGATAATTTCACAATTTTAATTTTTATGTCTATTATAACAAACCAAAAACATATTATAGGATTTATAGCATAGCCCTAATCCCTAATCCCTTATTCAGATATGCTGCTTCTCGGCTTCTCCACTCCAAAGTCCGTCACTTCCACTCTTCCAGTCCTCCACAGTTCCACAGCCCATAGAGGACGCGAACGTGACGGCGGTTCTCCAGCCTCGGCGACATTCCGGTCAAAACTAAGTCGCCCCTCAGCGGCTCTGCTTCACGCCTTCACTTAGTCGCTATAACTATTGGTATTCTACTCGTGCTTATTAATTATTGTATTAATTCTCTATTGAAGGTCAATGAATGCTGCAACTATATATATCATACTTTAGAATTAGAATGAAAGGTGAGATCAATAGTTTTGAGTTAATTATTGATTTGCATAGGCTGGAATTTGTTCGTACCTTCAAATTTGTCATGCATTGCTTGAATGTGGTTCGAGTGTATATTCTTATCACTCTTCTCTAAATTTTATATAATATGCAAAAAATTCAACTAGTTGAGAAACAATTGGGAGAAATGAAATAAGACGGTGAAGCATTCTATATAAAGCTTTTGTGTATTAAAATTGAAACTTTAGAGTTAAAGCAAGAGTTTCTGTTTAAATACATGTTATATATTGCTTGTTTTAGTTGTTATACCTGAACAATGATTGAGCCCTTGTTGTATATTGAAACTTGTGTATTTTGTTGTTTTTGTGTTGTTGGCATTGCGATTTTATTTGTCTTTTGGAAAACTTGTCCAATTTTAAAGGTAAACTCTGTCAAAATTTTAATCATATCTTAATGCATTTTCTTATTTACAGGCAGGGAATAAAATGGATATCACAAAATGCTGGGCAAGAGTGGGCATATTAAGGGGCTATTTCTTGGGGTTGAAGAGTTTGTATATTTTTGCCTGCTCACAACTAGATATTGCGTTCATCCTAAGGTTAGATGTCCGTGTGTGAAGTGTTAAACTGAAATTTACCCACCACGGGATGATTTTAAGGTTCAACATTTTAGAACTGGTTTAGGGCTAAAGAATTTGATGATATGCATTCATTTCTCAAGGCACTCTGATATGTATAGAAATCTTGGTAAGCATCGGCTTATATACCGTGCTCGCATTTCCAACTATGTGAAAACTGGGCTTGTAGAAGAAGCAATCCAGGTGTTCAATAAGATGATTGGATCAGAGTGCAGGGTTTTCAGCATTGATTACAACCGGTTCATTGGTGTCTTGATTAAGAATTTGCGCTTTGACTTGGCCAAACAGTATTATAATGAGATGAAGCCCAATGGTTTCTCTTTGAATTCACTTACGTATTCAAGATTTATTTCTGGGTTGTGTAGAGTTAGGAACTTTAAACTTATTCATCAACTTTTAGATGATATGGATAGGCTTGGGGTAATCCCTGATATTTGGGCATATAATATGTACTTAAATCTTTTGTGTAGTGAAAACTTTCTGGATTTAGCCTTGCAGATGTTGAGAATAATGGGAGAGAAAGGGAGGGAGCCTGATGTGGTCAGCTTTACTATTGTTATTAATGGGTTATGCAGGACTGGAAGATTTGACAATGCAGTTGAAATATGGGATATGATGATCAGGAAAGGTCATACTCCAGACAACAAGGCTTGTAGAGCAGTTGTACTGGGTTTGTGTGAGAGTGGGAAGGTTGATATGGCATATGAACTTACTTTGGGTGTTATGAGAAGTCGAGTTAGGTTTGACATAGAGATATACAACATACTTATTGATGGGTTTTGCCGAGTTGGAAGGATTGATAAAGCTCAAGCAATTAAGACATTTATGAGAAGAAATGGATGTGAGCCTGATTTGGTTACTTATAACATTTTCTTGAATTATTCTTGTAACGATCTTATGTTGGGGGAGGCAGAGAGAATGATAGAGAAGATGGAGATCGGTGGGATGAAGCCTGATCATTACAGCTACAATCAGCTTCTTAAGGGTCTATGCAAGGCCAGGAAAGTGGATAAGGCTTACACATTGATGATAACTAAGATGGAACCCAAAGGCTTGGTTGATGTTGTTTCTTATAACACAATAGTTAGAGCACTCTGCCAGACAGGCCACTCTAAGAGCGCATACAAGCTATTAGGAGAGATGAGACAAAAGGGCATAACTCCTGATGTTGTAACTTTTACAATTCTAATAAAAGCTTTCCTAGGAGAAGGAAATTCCAATGTGGCCAAGATGATTCTTGACCAGATGGCACAGATGCATCTCTTTCCAGATCGTGTATTGTATACTACTATTATTGACCATCATTGCAAGACTGGCAGAATAGGATCAGCTCAGAGCACTTTCCATGACATGGTAGAGCAGGGAGTGACCCCTGATGTTGTTTCCTACAACGCACTGGTTTATGGGCTTTGCAAAGCTTCTAGAGCTAGTGAAGCTATGCGTCTTTATGAAGATTTGCAAAAGAGAGGTTTATACCCCGACGAGGTTACCTTCAAGCTAATTATTCAAGGACTAATTCAGGAAAAGAAACTTTCATGGGCTTGTGCAATCTGGGATCAGATGATGGAGAAGGGCTTTACACTTGATAGTGATTTATCTGAAACTCTAATCAATGCTATGAACAGGAAGGACGTTTCCTCCAAGGATATCAGCAAACCAGAAGCCTAATGTTGAAGGTGAAATTTGGTTAAAGTGTCGTCGATTTTATTCACAAGCTTCTCCTAATGGAGCCAACTTGATGGTTTGAGAGCAAGACTCACTTCTCGATGTAAGTTGTCAAGTCGATCTTATAATTGACGCAACCTCATACAACTTGACATTTGCTTTCTGTGTTCCTGGACTTATACTACCTTTTCTTGCAGGTGATGCAGGAATGAAGATGCAAATTTCCTAAAGAGATCCTTATCCAAGTATGATGCACTTTTTGATAAATTATTGATCATTTCTTGTTTACCCATGAATATGTTTAAGTTGATACCTTTTTATTTTTTGGTCAGACCACGAGGTGTCCTGAGCAAGTTCTAACTATAGGAGACACCTTTAAGCCCGTACCATACTCAGACTGATCTCCGTTCGCACCGGGCCGGCCCTATTAAGGGGCAAAGTGTTGGCCAGATTAGTTTTTCCATACAAGGGGCCAAGGGGGGGTTCGAACTCCCAACCTCTCTTAAAGAACGAGAGTGCACGGCCACTCACGCCAACCAAGTTGGTTATTTAAGTTGATACACTAGTTTGCTGCTTGTCATTCCTTGCATGCTAACTGTAACATCCATCTTAAAGTAAATATTTACTGAGTTACAATTCTTATTTTACATTTAGTCAATAAATTTTTAGGATTATAGTTTTGAAGCAATTGTAGGGAGTGGCAATGGTAAACCATAATATATGTAACATATACATGCAACTTAAAAAAAATACCCAAAGAGGAGGATGTAAATAACAAAGGGAAAAGGTAAAAATAAGTCATTTAACTCTTATGAAAACAATAATTAAACCATCAAATTTTAAAAGTTGTAAATTAACATGTGAACTTGACAAAATAGTGCAATTGGCTTTCAAAAAAACTTGTAACCAATTTTATTGTTGATGT
Organism: Ipomoea nil; assembly: GCF_001879475.1. Taxonomy (NCBI): domain Eukaryota; kingdom Viridiplantae; phylum Streptophyta; class Magnoliopsida; order Solanales; family Convolvulaceae; genus Ipomoea; species Ipomoea nil. The sequence goes on along the minus strand of NW_017619273.1, from coordinate 6,092,226 downwards.
GGCAGCTTATGTAGACATTGTTATGGTGATATGAACTTTGAATTGGCTACTGCTAATCATTAACAAGTGTTAAAAGTATGCTCACTGAAGGATGGACAAGGTAGTATAGGATAAATGTTATTAAACATGATGTGTTTGTTGACACGATTAACGATGTCATTTTGGATTAGCATCTATAATCTTTTGTTCTCAAAAGGTTGAATCTCCAACCTCAAGGGCACTCCACGTTCCGGTCCAACAGAGCATAATGTAAATCATGGTAACTCAGCTGAACACAGGGACTAGTCTTTTGCTTACTACGCACAAGGAGTCACTCTCACTTTGAGAGATTGTTCCCACTTTGTCATTGGTGAAACTTGATCTTGGGTCATTATTGTTTTCAAACTTTACCCGTGTGACTAATTGAGTTGTCCATGTTGGCTAGCATCTATAATCCAAGATGAGCATGGCTCATGATATATATTAATGAAATCATTCACATCTAAACAACCATGTAAATTATTATTCAATAATTGATAGATCGGTGTTGACATTTTTTTCTCTCAAAAGGTTGAATCCCCAACCTCAAGGACACTCGCCTCCATACTCCAACCTGACCGAACATTTGAGAGGATGTCAATCACGGTGACTCAAGAGTTCACCGGTGTTGACATTTTCTAACATAGTCACTTGCTAAACTATGTACTTCGTATGTAGTAATTACAAGTTGTAGTATTTTAACAGATAATATTCTCATATTAATTAATGAGTTCATTATCTCAACAATCAATTGTAGTATTTTAGTGAATAGTTCCCTTATTAATGAATTTTTCCAATATGAACAACAGTTGATAAATATATACTCGTATTACAAGAACCAATAACTTTACAAATTTATACTATATATTAAAAACAAAATCCTTTATTTTAACTTCTTGTCCAAAACAATCCTATACTATTAAGATTTGCGTAATATTGTAAAATAATGTAATACAATTTCTAATAGAATACATTATTTTTTATTTTCGTATTTGTACTACAATTTTACATTAAAATTCATATTCGTAATACAATACAACCATATTCCATTATTAGTTTTATAATTCTCCATTAATTCTCTGTTAAATTTACTAAATTCATAACTCCCATTAAAACACAATTGTCGGGCTAAATTATTAAGATTTAAATAAAAAATTCTTAAAAACATGCATGCTTAATTCCCCGGCGTGTATCTTCTGGCAATCATATAGAAGAAACCTAATTCCATACAATATTGATAAACCCAGTTAAAATTAAACTCAATCTCCCAACTCCATGTTGTACTCAAACACTCCTAAATCACCTATAAATATAGCCCAAAATTCAGCACTCTATCACCAAAACTAAAACAGAAGATTGAGGAAGAGCAATTTGAAATTTGACTTTTCAATCAAGTAAAATTTATATTCTCACGTTTTTCTTGATTAGACAAGCCTTTATCTGCAGGGATAAGAAAAAGACTTGCAAAGAACAATACAACTGCAACGAATAAGGAAAATTGCTCGGTTCAATAGAGTGGTATTTTCATCGTCCACTGGAAATCAATCATCAATCATTCCTAAAGATTAATGCTCCATTCAGGAACCATACTAGAGGTAGCTTTATATCGTCAATTGTTGCCGGAGATTGTCCATCGCTTCACTATTTTCACTGTATTTGCGTAAATTGAAAGAGAAAAGACAAAAATGAATGTTCACAGCAAATGATTCAATGGATTAAATCCTTGCTGCATGAAGTGTATGATTGCATGTTCACTACGTGGTTAATTGCGCACTACCCACAACATATATATATATATATATATATATATATATATATATATATATATATATATATATATATATATATATATGCTATTCAGATACTAGCTATTTTGTCTGATTCACATAATGCTAAGTCCTGAATTGGTTATGCTATGACTTTACCCCCAATGTTTTATGTGAGGACAGTAAATTAAAGCTTGTGTTGCACAAATGATAAATGTGTATATTTAAGAATATTTGACAAAGCATATATAGTGTCAAAGTGCAACTCACGTGAACTCTAGAAGAGTCACGAGGATGTTATACAGAATGTTCACTCTAGTGACAAATATCTTGAAAATTGTACCATATTCCTTTTTTACACTTATTTTGTAACAATGTTTTCTTTATATTAGAACGTGTAGACTTTGAAGATTGTTATCTTCAGGGGGAGTGTCATTCATTTGAATCCATCCTGAAGATTGGGTCTGAAGACCAATGACTGTACTCTTTTTTCTTTGACTGGGTTTTAATGGTGTTTTTTTAATTAAAGATTTTTAACGAGGCAGCTAGTGCAATACATGCATGAGCACATGTATCGCGTTCCATTTCCTCATCAGGTTTTTCCCACTAATTTTTTCTAGTGAAGTTTTTAACGAATCATGAATGTGATATAGTGACATCAAAGGGGGAGAGTCGCGAACCCCAAAATCTAATTGATTTAAAGTTGTACTCTTTTTTTTTAGCTAAGTTTTTTTTCTCGCTGGGTTTTCTTAGCCTAATGTTTTTAATGAGGCAACATTATATAACACATGTATTAAAATATCTTATGTACTTTTTTCTCGACTAGATTTTTCCCACAAGATTTTTCTAACAAGGTTTTTTTTTTTTTTTTTTTTTTTTTTTTTTTTTTTTTTTTTTAATGAGGCATGAATACATTAAGATAATGGCTAAGGGGAAGTGTTATAAAGATATGAGTTTTATGGCCATTATCCTACTTTTATGGGTGTACTTCCGTTACAATTTCCTGTTTTGTATATGTATAGACATTATCGATTATCTAATTAGATTGGTGCCCTGAGTTTCCTTAGTTCACTTTATCTGATCTTCTTTTTGTATGGTTTTGCATGCACAATTTAAGATGTTTCTAAGTATAGAAAGAAGTCATGTCTAGTGTGTGTGTGTGTATATATATATATATATATATATATGAGTTTAAGGTTTTTTTTTTTTTTTTTTTTTTGAAAAAAAAATATGAATTTAAGGATTGGATGGTGAAACAACATAAACCAGCACGGCAGACTGAAGCTCTGAAGGTTTCTTATTTGAAATTTATATAACGTAAAGCGTTTGGGTTTCACATTGCGGGGATAGCTCAGTTGGGAGAGCGTCAGACTGAAGATCTGAAGGTCTCGTGTTCGATCCACGATCACCGCATTGTTTTAAATATCTTCTTTGGAAGCATTTTGGGGGAAAAACATTATTTCTCTTTTTATTTTTTTTTTATTTTTTATATAGGTTTAATAGTAATAAACTCCACAGAAGATAGCTTGGAATAATTGATGGAATTTGTGAAATAAATTGTCCATTGTGATCGTCTGCTTAAACAACAAAGGCCTTCGACTCAAGTTTCTTTTTGGAATTATAAATAACCATTTGCATAACACTAGTCTTAAATAATTTGTACTAATATCACCTTCTTCTTTTTTTTACCATGACTTTTTTAATTTCAATAAATAAAATTGTTTTTTTGTTTTTTTTTTTTTTTTTTCATTTTTTGCCTTTGCACAACTCAACTTCTAGACATGTAACCATGATGGAGAAAATTGTTTGAATATCTACTAAATTATAAAGGAAACAATAATATTGCTAAGGTTCTAGTTGGAATACAAAAGATATATGTTGGTTCAAGCATATACAATGATAAGTTAGTTGTGCATTTTAATTTAATTTATTTATTGAAATTTATAACATTTCCTATTTTTTTTATTGAATGCTACTGGCTCTATTACATTGTAATATCTGTTCAAATAACATTTCCTAATTTTGTTGTGATTTCGTGTATATGCGATATTCTATTTTTATTGGTTATTTTTTTGACTTAACTGTTGGATTATATATCTTATCACAAACTCTCCACTTGATTGTTGGACCAGTTAATGAAACATTGATATTATTTAGTGTGTAATGAAAATCAAATAGAAAGTAACTCTTCAACTTTTCATATATATTACACTTTTCCTCATAAGTATTACAATTTTGCTCATATGTAACTCTTCAACTCTTAACATTATATATGTTAATTTAAAAGTATTACGGAGTATATTTTTTTTCACAAGTATTATATTTTTTCTCAAAAGTAACAATCAATCAATTTATTACTGATTTAGGACTCCATATTACAAGTTTTCTCATGTTCAACCTCTAAATATTACATTTTTATTTAAAATTATTAATTTTTTTTTTTTTTTATAAAAAGTATTATTACATTTTTTTTTTGAAAGCCAGAAAAGATACTTCATTAATAGCTCACAAGAGCAGCAATACATGAAGGCGGGTTTGTTAACCACGACCCTAGGACAGATGAAGAATCCGTCGCCCGCGCCAGAACATGAGCTACGTGATTCACTGACCTCTTGACATGGCGAACCTGAACGGTCCCTATGTCACTAGCAATTTGAGTACATTGCTTTACAACTGAACCAACATACGAAAAATTGGAATAACGAGAATTAAAAGCTGAAGAAAACAATAAACAATCAGTTTATATAATGATATTATTATAAGCTAAGCTAAGCATCCATTCCAGTGCTTGCTCAACCGCTGAAGCTTCTGCTAATAACGGATCTTGAATGCGTCCTAACCTGCCTCCTTTAGCCGCAATGAAACGACCATCATGACTTCGAATAACGGCGCCATAGCCTGCTTCGTCAGTGAAAAGTGTTGCATCCACATTACATTTCAACCAGTTAAGTGGTGGTGGATTCCAGAGAGAATTTGGAGCTGTTATTGAAGTGTTTCCCATGAATGCTGTTGTGGTTTTTGTCCAAGTATGGCTAACCTTAAACAAGTACAAAATACAAATGAATCCCTCAATGGAGGGAAAATGGGGTTAAAACTTCAAAGAGTAAAATCATAGAAAATAGGAAAACTTAATTTTTAGTCTTATTTAGTATGATGGCATCCCGATTATTCATTCAAGTGGATGGTCAAAGTTTTGAACCCCAACGGTGGGGGTTTGCTCTTAGCGCGATTTATCTCTTCTGTATAGTTTGCCGACAATTATATAATAGCATAGTTTACCTATTGTAATAATTACTGTGAATTTTCTTTATCATTCATAAAAAAAAAAATTGTTACTCTTTTCATTTTCTAAGTTTGAACATTATAATAAAAAATGAAAAAGTCATCCTACATACATTTGAAAAAATTTAGGGTGTGTTTGGTTGGTGGGTTTTGCCCATAGGAATGGGTATGAAAGTGATTGTTGTTGTTTGGTTGATAGGTTTTTAGAACACTACTGGTTTCAAATACCCTATCAATTGAAAAATCCATACCCAAATAAAATAAGGGTTTCATTCCCTTATTCATTCTCAAGCACTACTATAAGTAACCATTCTCATTCCACCCTACTACCAAACATGATAAATACTTTCACCAAAACCCATTATGATTACTAAGTATTGGATACCCATTCCAATTCCGATTCCTATGTGCGAACCAAACACACCCTTAGTACACACTTGTGTGATTATATATGTAATCTATATTTTTATATATTCATTTTTTTTTAAACTATTGACTCTGTTACATTGTAGTATCTGATATTTTATTTAATTATATTTATTTATTTGAAAAAGAAAATGACATTTTGTCTTTTAAATAATACGTGTCTCGGGAGAAGTCTAATGAGTTCTTCAATTTTTACTCAAGTAGTAATTTTAGTCTCGTTGGATAGAAAATTTTTAAGTGATTGACATAAAATACATGAGTTCCAAGTTGACAAGGTCGTTTTGGTCAATTGCATATTTGCACGACATTCTTTTTCATACAAAATACTTTGATTGACCCACTTAATTCTCAACTAAAATAGTAATAAGATTTTATTGTTTAATTGGTCAAAAATAAATTAACAAGAATATGAATTTTATTGTTTGGTTGGGTTTAGAATGATAAGGAATAATGAGTATAATGATAAATATAATCTTACACAAAAACAATAATAATAATAATAATATATAATAATATAATATAATATAATAATAATAATAATAATAATAATAATAATAATAATAATAATAATAATAATAATAATAAGTATGGTGATGGTAAAATTGTCTTACTAGTTTTATATGGAAACCTTTTTTCATGGAAAACAAAATATATACGATGTGCTAGAAATTGGTTTTCTTCATTCTTTAAGGAAAACTTTTTTCAATGAAAAATATTTTTCATCTAATCAAACAACATAAAACATCATTTTTTTTTCACTTTTAGAAAAATATTTTTCACGAAAAATGTTTTCCTTCCACTTAAGAGAATTTGTCATAGATTTAACATAAGAGTAATAGTTTTAAAAGCTTTGAAACAATAAAATTAGTCTTGTTTTATTATTACTAACCAATATATTAAATTAGTATGTCCAAAATAAATCATTACAACTATGTTCTTAATAAGATTTGGACAATTATCCTTAGTTTCACCACTTTTAAAATAGAGGGACTAAATTGAACAGAATAAAGGTACAATGACCAAATTGAACAAAACATCATAATATAGAGACTTCATAGGTACTTTATATTAACATCATTATATTAACTATTGTCCTTAATTACACTACTTTTTAAAATACAATGATTAAATTGAAAAAAAATAAAAATACAAAAACTAAATTGAACAAAACATTATAATACAAGGACCTTATAGACAGTTTGACCAAAATCTTTTTAGATAACTTGACGGAAAAATAACCACGCGATTTGAATTACTAAATAGTCCGTATTTGTTTACTAGTTTTTTACGCGCATTGCGCCATTGGGATAATGTCCAATGTTTTTTTTTTTTTTTAAATAAGTACTTTAAAGTATATCAATGCAAGATTATATTGGAATTGTTCATGCATAGATAATTGAATGTTAAATTTGCGTATTTAAATAGGCAATTCTAAGTTTACAAATACAAGATAATATAGTAATGATTGATTATAATTATCAATAAAATAATTGTATAGGTATTGTTGAAACCAAATACGGGACATAAGGGAGAGCAAATAAAAATTAGGGCATAAAATATTAAATATATACTAATATTAAAGAGCTAACTGCTGATTGCCAAACAAAGATATTGCGAGATAGTTTCCCACTTCAATTTGTTGTGTGATTTGAATACTCTTTTTGTCAATAAATCTCCCAAGTAGTTAATATGATTGGCTTAATTATATTTTTTTTTAAAAAAAAATTATTATTATTATTATTATTATTATTATTATTATTATTATTATTATTATTATTATTATTATTATTATTATTATTATTAGGGAAAATTGTAAAAAATGCCTCTCTATAATATGCTAATTATCAATGTCACCCTTGAATTATGAGTGTGTAAATGTTGTCCTTCAATTATCAAAACGATGCACATATAGCCCCTCCCGTAACGGACATGTGGTTCCCCGTTAGTGTACGACACCGTTAAGTCGGAGTAAATATGTAATTTAGTTGTTTTTTCCCTCCCTCGATTCGAAGTATCAGCGATGGACAGCAGTAAAATAATTTTGTTTCTCAAGTTCAAGATTTTAGTTAATATTTTAAAATCATGTAATTATATATGATACCGTTATCTTATTTATTTATTTTAATTTTTAAATTTATTAAAATATATGAAAATATGTTAAGGATATTATAGTGTATATAAAAGATAACCCTAAACCAAACATCATTATATTACATACCCCAACTTTAACCAAACACAGGAATCTAACATTCCCAGTAATCTAACATTCCTAGCAATCTAACATTCCCTAAGGTAATCTGACATTCCGTGAACCAAACGACCCCTTAGTGGTTTATTTTCTATACAAGCAACGAAGAGAAAGAGCAGGCCATCCGTGAACACAACGAGATCGAGATTGTCCATAGTTTACAATCTTCAATTCTGAGAGCATTCCTGTTTAGTTTGTCTCATTTGATTACACAGTTTTTGATCACTAATATTGGATAAATATGGAAGAGTTCTATTACATGGACTTTCATTCTCTACTCCCTTATTTTTACTTCAAGAGATGATAGGCTATCTGTATGGTCCTAAAAAAAATGTAATATCAAAAATTTTGAGTATAGGAGTAAAAAGTAAGCAGTAGAACTTGGGAGTCGAAATAGTAGTTTCCATATGGAAATTAAAGGTGTTTCTCATTAGTGTACTGGCTAAACTTGTATGTGACTATGCATACTCATCCACCTGAGTGTCAGTCCTGTTCTTTCAAGTTTGATATGGATTTGGAATGGTAAGAGTGGTAAGATAGTTTTGGTTGTGCCTTTCAAAGTAAGAGTTCATAGAACACTTGGCTTTGTTTTATGTTTAAGGGTGAAATTGTATATGCAGGTTCCTTCCGTACTTGGGCCAACCAAATTTCATCCCCTGACAGGGAATAAGGTTACATATAGACAGTGGCGGACCCAGGAATTTTTTTCAGCGGGGGCAAAATATTAAAGGAAAATTGATAATTAGAAAAAAAAAATGAAACACTTAAAAAGTATAACCATAAATAATGTTGGATATAGGAAAATTATAAAACACATCAAAACATTATAAAAATATTCATAACAAAATATGAATATAATCAATTTGATAAAATAATTTGAATAAAAGATCCATTATAAATTACACATCTCATCTCATTATTAATATCAATGAAGATTATATTATTGTGTTGAAGCAATATGCACTATTAATAATATTGAAAATGTGAAAAGATAGTGTTAATGGTGAAAATAATATCAATGAAGATTATATTATTGTGTTGAAGCAATATGCACTATTAATAATATTGAAAATGTGAAATAATGTGAAAAGATAGTGTTAATGGTGAAAATGTGAAATAAAACGTCAAAAAAATTAAAAACAGACCACACGCTCAGCGACAGATTCGAACCCTGTATAGCCCAACGGCAAGTCATGCACCTGTATCCACATATCAACCGAATCCAGCGGTACTGAGACCGGTATCTCACCATCGTGGATTTGCTTGCAAACAAAAGTGTGGTTCTCAAAGGACCATGGACCACCATCTAGAACCAACTGAATGTCCGTGTCATGGAAGAACACAAAGAGAAACAGCCCCGGTTGCAATTCTGAGACCCGAACCCCCTTCACCGGCTGCCAAACCGAAGCCATGACCTGACTCATGTACTCCGCCTTCACAAGCTTGGTAGTTAGGAACCTACCAATTAGCCGCCACGTTGGTGCTGCCTCGGCCGGCCGTTCAGCGCCTTCCTCCACCACCGGCACAAAAACATCGTCTTCTTCGTCGTCCAAGGCCACGTCCGCCCATCGGCGGCCCAACGCCGCCACCGCCTGCTGCGTCGCCGCTTCTTGCTCCGTCGCTTCCATCACTGTTACGCCGACACAATACCCGGAGAGAACGCCCGATTTGCGCCGGAAAACCTTGAAACACAAGAGAGAGAGCGGAAAAACCTAGTAAACCCTAGAGAGAATTAAGCAATATGCACTATTAATAATATTGAAAATGTGAAATAATGTGAAAAGATAGTGTTAATGGTGAAAATAATATCAATGAAGATTATATTATTGTGTTGAAGCAATATGCACTATTAATAATATTGAAAATGTGAAATAATGTGAAAAGATAGTGTTAATGGTGAAAATGTGAAATAAAATGTCAAAAAAATTAAAAACAGACCACACGCTCAGCGACAAATTCGAACCATAGCCTACCTTTAAGCCAACCATGCGCTCTGCCAACTAGGCTAAATCACATTCTAATATTATTTCTCTATTTTTTAATACTTATACTAAAACTTCTACTATATATACACATATACATACAAGGATTATATAAGAGGTGGGGGTGGGGTGAGTGGGGGCAGCTGCCCCCACTGTGGGTCCGCCTCTGCATATAGATATATAAATACAAACATGCATACACATATATGTCATTAGCAGTTTGGATAATGAGAGGAGTGTCACAAACTGTTTTTCCCAGGGCCGGTCCTATCATTATATAGGTCCGGGGCGTAGCCACAAAAATGGGCCCTACATGAAATTAATATACATTTTTATAACTAAAATTTAAATTAAATAAGGAAAATACTAATGTCAAATAACTTGAAATAAGATTCAAAAGTTTTTAAAAATTTTACATACAATTGAAATAATTCTAGATGCTTTCCTAAATTCAGAATAACCAATAACCACATCAGTGCCTTCATAAATAAACAATTATAATTTATAAAAATGAATAAACAATTTGAAACCAAATAAGCTTATACGCAAACACATTATTATTATAAGAAATAATAAAATCATTATTATTAAAAATTTATAAAACTAAACTTATAATCAAGAGCAGAGCATAAAATCTTAATTATTCAGAACAATAAATCAGAACACTTTAAATGTGATAAAAGATATTCATAATAAAATATGAAACATAATTAATTAGATAAAATAGTTCGAATATAAAACACATTATAAATCACATATCTAAATACTTTTTTCTTTTAGTTAGATCAATTTTAAATTTTTCTAGATTAATTTGAATACGATGACACACAATAGAACTTCTAAACTACATTGACTAGATAATTCATTAAAAAAAAAAGTAAACTATCTTTTTTAACATATTTTTCATAACTAAATCATGAATTATATTACATATACATTATACTCATTGTAAAATTCACAAAATAACACGTGTTCTAAATAAGAAATAGTAAATTACTCGAATAGAAATAGATTCAAAATTCGATCTATATTCATCTTAGAGTCGAAAATTAATATAAATAAATCTCATAAGCTACAATTTTATTACTACAGAATAATATATCTAGTAGTTGAAATGTAAGGTGTTAATACTACAGAGAATCATTTGTCTAGTCTAGTCTAGGAGTCGTAATGCATACAAACGAAGAACCTTACCAATCAAGCTAACTGCGCATTTAGTAACATGGACGTATATTAATTACCTATACAATAATTCTGTAGTATATATAAAACATAATGGGGTGTGGTGATGGGCCCCTTCCCAGCGTGGGCCGTGGTCAAGGGCCCAGCCTGCCCTTGCCTAGGGCCGGGCCTGGTTTTTCCGTACCGTGCGAAGATCTAAAAGAACGAGGAAACAGCCAATTGGCTAGCAATGCCATGCGGGTGAAGGGGGCATCAATAGCGTTAAGGGTTGTTCTGCTTTAGACGCTAAGGTCTGGTCGAGTTAAGCACGCCGACCCGATTAACTTTTGGGAGCCTGTCGCTAGTCTTGGACTTGACTATGAAGGGGACCGATGCGATCGAAGGGCACAACTGGTTGGGAGCTGTTGCCGCTTCCCTGATGAGCCCATGGCAGGGCGAAACCAGGTTGGCTCGTATGTGGGTAAAGGCTTATTCGCAGGGTATGAAGGGCCGCGAGATGCCGCACGAGCGCTGTGCGCTGCGCCGGACTCTATGGCCGTGTCAGAAGTCTAGTAACACTAAATAATCCTTTCTTGGTGCCAATCATAGGGATCTGCCCCAATCCACAATCCTCCAGTGCCTCCCCAAAACCCCTCAAGAGAGGTTCTGGATGCTGGTAACGCCCCCGCTTCTCATACTGAAAGAGTAGATCGTTAAAATCACCCAGAACTACCCACGACAGCGGAGAACGATGCCTCAGGCTCCTGAGCAGATTCCACGAGTCAACGCTTCTGTTCTGTTGTGGAAAACCGTAAAAGCCCGTCATCCTCCAAGGCTCATAACCAAGCAGCGTGACAATTACATCAACATGATTCCGGAAGTAACTCAAGAGACTAACCGAGTTATTTATCCTCCACAATAGAGCCAAACCACCACTCAAACCCCTACTGTCCACATAAAACAAGCCATCAAAACCCAGACGCATACGCAAACGTTCAGCATGATCCCTACCAACCTTCGTTTTCATTAAAAAAATAAAATCGGGTTTCTCCTTGGACGTCATGTCCACCAGTTCCCGAACTGTGCGTGGATCACCCAAGCCACGACAGTTCCATCTCAGAGTACTCATAATGCCGGGCGCGTCTGGGAACCAGTACCAGTCATGAACAAGTTTTTTAAAATATCGACCATTGTCACATCATCACCAGCCCTCACCACACCTCCCTCACCATCCCGCCCCTCCTCTCTCCTCCTCTTCGGTCCCATCGTAACACCCACCTCCATAACCTGGGCGTCATCCGGGACCTCAACCAAACCACCACCACCCCCACACGCTCTACCACCTCCTACCTCTTCCCCCCAACCGGGATAAGCCATGAATGGCCCACCGGCCTCAGACCACGCGGTAGACCCGCCTTCATTTCGGCCCCATAGGGGTATTGATCAACCGATAGTGTTGAGTTCCTTGCTTGCAAACAGAACTTATATGAGTGGTCCAACAGACCACAGAAGAAGCAAAAAGTATGAAGCCTCTCGTACCTGAAATTGACCCAACACCAAGTTTTATCCCGTTTTTCCAACCTCATCCTATGTCGCAATGGTGTATCAACCGGGATACTCACCCGAATACGATAGAATGCTTTCCAAGGCCGATCATCAAACCTCTCGTCCCCTTTCACAAACCTGCCCAGAAAATTGCCTATCTGCTCAAGAATCACCGCAGACGTATAACCCACAGGGAGGTCATAAACCTGAACTCACATATCCACACTATCAAGCACCACATCCACCGACAAGACCCCCTCCGTCACTAGCCTACAAACCAAGGTATGGTTGTCAAAAGACCAGGGTCCCTCATCAATAACACGCTACAAATCCGTCAGATGATAAAACACGAACATAAAGAGATTAGGCAGTATTTTGGAAACCTGAACCCCACACACGGGCTGCCATGCAGAGGCCAAGACCTGCTGCATAAACTCGAGCTTCACCAAACGCCTCGTCAAAAACCGGCCGACCAGGACCCATGTTTGTCAGCTCCCTTCCGCATCTGTTGCCTGCCCTTCGCCGACCGGAACAAGAATGTCCTCGTCATGCAGTGCAATCCCCGCGTACCCTTCCACCAACTCCTCCACAACCTCCGGCGCTGTGCGTTGGTCCATCGTAACCAAACCGATAGTTGCCCCTCGCCGATTTCGTATCGCCAATCGAATCCGAAAACAAAGAAACTAGGCAGAAACCCTAGAAGGAATGAGAGAAAACTCCAGACAATCCTAGAATGTAAAGATTTTGGCCACAATTGACCAACAATTTGGCCGGATTGACAAAAATTGATAAAAGTTGAATAGTTAGGGTACTAAATTGTTAGTTTTGAAAGTTGTGGACTCAAATTGACAATACCTCAATGGTCATAGTACCAAAAATGAAATTAACTCTTGACTTAATTATATTTTTTTATTTTTTATAAAAAATTATTATTATTAATATATATATATATTTTTTTTGAGATTACATCAGACGCCTCCGCAGAGGCTCGTTACGATTGGATGGCTCCTGGAGTCGCTTAGTTCGTCCCGGTGCTGTGGGTTCACCTCGTTTCGCCCAAGGTCCGGGGCATGTGCGCCTAGTTGTTAGGCCTGGTGTCACCCAGTTCACTGCCCGCCAGGTTCCGACACGTCTCGTAGCGCATGGGACTTGTTGAGATCCCCGGTCCGTACGCAGGGGCGCCGTAGACCCTACTTCCCGTTGGTTCCAAGTACCAAGCGTATGCCAGGACCATTTTTTATTTAACAATCCGAGCCATGCTCATGTTTCGGGGGGCACATGGCCTTTGGCTTCGGGGGCACAGGGCCTATATAGTTCGAGGACCCCGAGACCAGGGTGCAGAGTGCAGGGCCCAGGATCGCTTAGCAACAATATTCCGACCCACGCATGGGATGGGAATCGATCCCGGGCCTTTCTTTTGAAGGTCCATACCGGATACCATCAGATCACAAGGGAGATGGTTATATATATATATATATATATATATATATATATATATATATATATATATATATATATATATATATATATATATATATATATATATATATATATATATATATATATATATATACCCTTAACTCATTTTACATGTTAATCTAAACAACTAATTTTTTCAAATATCTTTTTACCAATCGTTGATATAATTCGCTAGTCAAATTCGCTAATATAATCCGCTAACGCTAACCGCTAATTGCTGATTGTCAAACAATGACATTGTGAGATAGTTCTCACTTCAATTTGTTGTGTAATTTGAATACTCTCTTTGTCAACAAATCCCTCAAGTAGTTAATATGATTGGCTTTATTAATTATTTTTTTTTATTTTTTTCATGGTATTAATAAAATACTTGGTAAATAAATATATATTATTATTTTGTATTATAACTTTGATATTTAATTAAAAAATAATGCACAAAAAAGATAATAGACAATGTAGTGAATATAATCAATTGATGAATTTGAATGTAAAGAATGTTTACATTGGAGAAATATACAGACAATATAACTAATAAAATTATTTCGCTTAATTAATTTATTGATAATGAATATTTTTTTTAATAAAGACATTGTAGCAGGGACAATGTAGCAAATATAATCAATTGATGAATTTGAATGTAAAGAATTTTTATATTAGAGAAAAATAAATACAATATAACTAATGAAATTATTTCTCTTATTTAATTTATTGATGATGAATAATTTTTTTTGAATAAAGAGATTGTAGACATATAATTTTAAATTAAAGAAATGCATATGTATTATTTTTTGTTGTAGCTACTAAATTATTATTTAATTTAATAAGAGTAAAATAGAGTACTAATTATGTCAACTTTTATTGTGATGAGGTTCAAATCTAAGACCTTTCTTATTGAAATCAATGAGTAAGTTAACGATGAACTAACAGAAATTAACAAAAAAGTTAATATTTAATCAAAAAGTTAACGAATAACCATATTCATTGAGGATAAATTAGAAAATTTTAAATAAAAATTAAAATCTGATCAATCTGAGCCATTCATTTAATTAAAAAATTTGACCACCATTTTTTTATAACCCAGGCCTAATTCTCTTCGGCTATTATTATTCTTATTATATATAGTAGAAAAGTAGGATATTAACCAAACTCGCAATCGTTTTTGGAAACCCAAGTATTGTTACGTTCTACATACATTCAAGAATGGCAAGTGCAAGAGGCATGACGTTAGAAGACCTTTTCCGGGCAAAATACAGTTTGAATAAGGAAGACGACCTGTTTCAGTTGATCGAATCAGCTATCACGGTGGCCATTTTGGAAAAGAAAGCTGAGTTTCACAAGCGGAAGGGACGTATTGCCCAAATTCTAAACAGCGAGACAGCCTATGACATTGTGTTCTCGACGACTTCTGAGGAGGATTCCGACGGCGACGATGATGACGGCGGCGAACTTCCGCAAATCATCACTCCGCCCGTCGCCGCCGCCGCAAACGCCAAACCCCAGAGTGGTTTACGAGAAAACACCAAGTCCGAGGAGGTGGTTCGAGAAAACAACAACAAACGCATCAATGGGATTCAAGAAAAACAGAGAGCCAGAGACAAGGGATCGAATCTAGAAGAGAAGGGAAACGGCGGCATTTATGAGCGGAAGTTGGAGGCTTCGGAGAGGAAGTTGGAGAAGAGGTACCGGGATCTGGAGAAAAGGAAGAGGAAAATCCAGTTTCTTGAAATCAAGGATGCTCCCAAGGTGGAAAACATCGGCAGAGTTGCCAAGAAAATCCGTTTCTGAACTACTTTTATCCATATAGCTAGGTTGCACATTTATGCTTATATATATATATTATATGCTCAACATGTCCATCGCGTGTGAGTTTTTTAAGATTCAAACTCATGACCTTTGACATGATTTTGATATCAAATTGAAGTATGTGTTTCATCTCAACTAAAAGCCTAATTGAATTACATATAATATATTATATACTCAACAATGACAAATGACTGGATGGGATGGGGTTGATTGAATCGATAACTACTTGTTTAATATATGAATAAGTAGTTTTTGATCACCAATATTGGATAAATATGGAAAGAGTTCTATTACATGGACTTCCATTCTCTACTCCCTTATTTTTACTTCCTCATGTGGTAAGAGATGATAGGCTATTTTCATGGTCCTAAAAAAATTGTCAACATAAAAAATTTTGAGTATAGGAGTAAAAGTAGAGAGTAAAACTTGGGAGTGGAAATATGGAAAGGTGTTTCTCATTAGTGTACTGGCTAAACTTGTATGTGACTATGCATACTCATCCACCTGAGTGTCAGTCCTGTTCTTTCTAGATTGATATGGATTTGGAATGTTAAGAGTGGTAAGATATTTTTGGTTGTGCCTTTCATAGTAAGAGTTCATAGAACACTTGGCTTTGTTTTATGTTTAAGACTTTAAGGGTGAAATTGTATATGCAGGTTCCTTCCGTACTTGGGCCAACCAAATTTCATCCCCTGAAAGGGAATAAGGTTACATATAGATATATAAATACAAACATGCACACACATATATGTCATTAGCAGTTTGGAGAATGGGAGGAGTGTCACGCACTGCTTTTCCGTGATCGTGCGAAGACCCAAAAGAATGAGGAACGGCCAATTGGTTAGCAATGCCATGCGGTGAAGGGGGCGTCAATAGCGTTAAGGGTTGTTCTGCTTTAGACGCTAAGGTCTGGTCGAGTTAGGCACGCCGATCCGATTAAGTTTGGGGAGCCTGTCGTTAGTCTTGGACTTGACTATGAAGGGACGGATGCGATCGAAGGGCACAACTAGTTGGGAGCTGGGAGTTAGGCACGCCGATCCGATTAAGTTTGGGGAGCCTGTCGTTAGTCTTGGACTTGACTATGAAGGGGACGGATGCGATCGAAGGGCACAACTAGTTGGGAGCTGTTGTTGCAGGGCGAAACCAGATTGGCTTGTATGTGGGCAATGACTGATTCGCTGGGTATGAAGGGCCGCGGGATGCCGCACGGGCGCTGGTTTCTCTGGAGGTAACCCCAGGATGGTGAAGGATGAAGGATATAAACTACGAGTTCAAATCTCGATTTTCTTGGTTTAATTAAATTGGTCAGCTATGAGAAACTTAGGCTGGATAGTGGTTATGGGTTTCCCTCTATCACCCCATATAAGATGGTTTCTCTCAACCTTCAACTTTTTTTTTTTTTTTTTTTTTTTTTACAAAGGAAGGGGGATACCCATACAATCTACGCCTATACTGAGGCTCGAAACCTAGACCTCCCACATAGGGGAGCAATCCGATACCAGTGGACCACAAGCCACTTGGTCTCAACCTTCAACTTTAACAAGGCGTTTGGTTGAGTGGAATTTTAATTCCCTTCCCACCTAATTCCAAAGGCCACAAAATTCCCTTGTTCGATTGAAATGAATTGCAATTCCCCCATTTTCATGGAATTAAAATCCTATATTCCCTGGTATTTTAATTCCTGGGATTTAAAAAAAAAAAAAAGATTGTGATGAGTCAAAATTACCCATTACTTCTTTAACCTAAAATTAATGTCTGACAATAATAATGGACATTTTGGACTTTATACTACTTATTCTCTTCAAATTTCCATGTATACCAAACATTGGAATTGAAATTCCCAGTAATTTTATTCCTGTAAACCAAATGAATTTAAATTCCTATTTTATTCCTAGTAATTTATCTCCCATGAAATTGCAATTTCTTTCTCACATAATTTCCCCTCTCCAACCAAACACCTTGTAAGATTTGCAACAAAGTCACTACACGTGAAAGAAACAAGGTTCCCCCTTCTATGTAGGGCTGTTAACGAACCGAATATAAACGAACGGAGGTTGTTCGTGTTCGTTTGTTAAGTAATTTGGAGTGTTCGTGTTCGTGTTCGTTTGTTAAGGTTTTTGAAAATCCTGTTCGTGTTCGTTTGTTAAGCGTCCATTAGTGTTTGTTAACGTTCGCGAACATGTTCACGAACGTGTTCGTTAACGTTAACAAACATGTTCGCGAACGTGTTTGTTAACGTTCGTGAACACGTTCGCAAACGTGTTCGTTAACGTTAACAAACATGTTCACAAACATGTTCATTAACAAGTACGTTCACGAACATATTCATTTACGTTCATGAATACTTAATAAACAAACACATGCACATGTTCATGATCACGTGAACAATAAATAATATACGTTCACGAACAATAATCAAACAAACAACACAACTACAAAACTAATATAATATAATATAATATATGTTTGTAAACATGTTCGCGAACATTATTATACGAACACAAACGAGCTTGTTCACGAACATTATTAAACGAACATAAAGCGAGCTTGTTCACGAACATTAGTAAACGAACACAAACGAGTTTGTTCACGATCTCTTAGCAAACGAGCTGACAACTGTTCAAGCTCTGTTCGTTTATTAACCGAGCTCTAAATTTTGTTTGTTAATGTTCGTTTACCTTAACAAACGAACATAAATGAACGCTTACCGACCACGAACACGAGTAATTTGTCGAAAGCTCTGTTCGCTAACACCCCTACTTCTATGCCTGCAGTCCAATGATTTGTGCATATATACACCATATGTAACATTTCTTTTAATAAGTCCTCTGTGAACATCATTATAAAGAATCAACCTAATCTACCAAACAAATGTGAGAGTAATGATACTTTTATATGCTTCCATGGCAGTTTTATATGCAAGGCATTTTGAAGAAGATAAAACTATAGAAATACATTGATAATATTATGAAAAAGGATTCAAAAGCAGCTAGTATTGATTGTCAAAAAAAAAAAAAAAAAACATAGCAAGTGCTATTATATATTTATATTATTTGACATGAAGGTTGAGAAATACTGAAATAGTTAAGTGTGAACTCCCAATCTAAAACTTGAAAGAAACAAATTAAATTGACAGGTACTACATGATTATTATAGAGACTGAAACACAACATCCTTTTACATTAACCCCTACTTTTATATACTGCTACTACACTTCTATTTTGATTTTTTAATACTTTGAATAAATGTATTTTTTTGTGTGTTTTATTTATTTACTAAGTAATTCACCCGCGCGATGCACGGAAAAAAATTATGCTATTATAAATATAAATAAAAAATAAAAAACTAAAATATTTTAAATTATTTAATATAATAATATTTTTGAGCTTTCATTGGTCAAGTATTTATTATTTTTATAGAATACAAAATTACAATTAAAATTAAAATTATAATTTTGTATGGTTAATATAGTCTATAATTATGTGCATATTCAAATAAACTTATAGAGAAAATTTACATAATTACATTGATTTATTCTTAATTGTATTTCATCTATATTATAATTTTCACAATACGAATAATAACTAAGATAATTACATTTGGAAAGTAAATTTCAAATTTTGCATGTGTAAATTTAAACTCTAATTGAACACATTTTTTATATGATTATATAATATATATAGCTATTTTAATTTTCAAAAGTATATTTTTTATATGATTATATAATATATAGCTATTTTATTTTTTAAATGTTGTGTTTTTTTTTTTTTTTTTTTTTTTTATAATAAAGGATGTTGTGGCATTAATTGTAACATTAATTATTTCTCAAACCATATAGCTTTATTATATAAAGGATTTTACTTTGTATATGTAGCTTGTCAGATTATTAATGGTAAAGACACATCAGCATCACGCTTATTGGAGGTTGAAAAAGTGTCAAATTGGCCCCCTAAGTCAAGCGGATAGTGCAATTGAGTCCCCTAAGTGAAAAAAGCTCCATTTAAATCCCCTAAACCTATAAAAAAGCTCAATTAGGTCCAAAGTTACCTGTTTGGCAGGTTAGTGTCTTTAAATGGTGACATGTGTCTCTTTTTAATTTTTTATTATTATTATTATTATTATTATTATTATTATTATTATTATTATTATTATTATTATTATTATTATTATTATTATTATTAGATTTTTAATTTAAAAAACAAAAAAGAAATTCTTCATACAGCCACCGGTGGCTGTACTCATTCAAGGAGAGCCATGGCTGTGGCGACAGCCCTGGCTATCCGGCAGCCATGGCTGTCCTAAAATACGGCCATGGCTGTCTGAGACAGCCATGGCCATCTAAAAAAAAATTTAAAACTTTTGAATTTTTTTTTTTACTGCCATGGCACCCATCGCTATGTAAAAAAAAAATAAAAAAATCAAAATATCTATCAGTCCGTCAAGAAATGAGCATTAAGGAGAAAGGAGAAAGGTGGCGGTTCTGTCCGACAGTGATGTTGGTTGGAGTGGTCTCGAACTGTGCGCCGGAGCTGAAGCTTCTCCTCACCGCTCTCCCGCCGGAGCTAAGCATTAGAAGGTGACAGCTCCTCCTTCTCTTCTCTATTATCAGTGAAATTTATCCCCGTGCCGTGAATCTTGAATAAATATTGATATGGATGAAGACAAAAATGGTTGTCTAATGAGACAGCCATGGCTGTAAAAAAAAAAATCAATTTTTTTGAATTTTTTTTAGATGGCCATGGCTGTCTCAGACAGCCATGGCCATCATTTTTGACAGCGTCGTTGTCAAAAAAAATTCAAAAATTTTGAATTTTTTTTACACGGCCATGGCTATCTCAGATAGCCATGGCCGTCTTTTAGGACAGCTATGGCTGCCGGGTAGCCACGGCCATCATTTTTGACAGCCGTGGTTGGCGCCGGATAGCCATGGCTGTCCTTGAATGAGTACAGCCACTTTACCGCGGTGGTGGTATGAAGAGTTAAAAAATAATAATAATAATAATAATAATAATAATAATTAAAAAGAGACACATGTCACCATTAGAAGACACTAACCTGCTAAACAGGTAACTTTGGACCTAATTGAACTTTTTTACAAGTTTAGGGGATTGAAATTGAGTTTTTTTTTACTTAGGGGACTCAATTGCAGTATCCGCTTGACTTAGGGGGCTAATTTGACACTTTTTCCTTACTTCTTTTATAAGATTAAAGGCCTATTGGCTATTTCACCATTTGTTATATATATAAAGATTTACTTTACTGTATTTAGATTTTTAAATATTTTAAATTACAAATCAAACGTTTTTTAAAGTAAAAATTAAAATTAAAAATAAAAAAATAAAATTTGAGAATGTCTCGCCCAAGTCAAAAAAGATTCGGGGTCATTTTAGTCCATAAACCTTCTGATTCAGCCCCTAGGGTTTTGGTTGTGCGACGAATATAAGCCAACCTAACGGCTAACGCCTCTGCTCTTTCTTCTCGGTCGCAGCTTCGCCATCTTCTCGCTCCCATTTTTGGTACTTTCTCTCTCTATATTTTACATATATTCTCCTTTGTGATTGTTGTTCTTTATTTCTTCAAGTATATAATTGCGCAGTCAATTTTTATCAAATGGCGATTTACTAGTTGTGTTGTATGTGCTTTTCATTTGCGGTTTTGATTCAAGGCATAACAATCTGATTTATATTCGCTCATTACTTACCGGTTAATCACTGAATTAACTAAAATATTTCGTTTTGAGCATGTTTTGGAATTTTCTCCTTTGATTATTTTGTTGAATTTCCCCAATTGTGATTGTGAAAGATGCAGCCATACTAAACAATGCTCAATAAGCTAGTTAGAGGTTTTCTATTTTCTGAATGCATAGGTTTTTGTGATTAGTTCGCTTTGGTGAAAAGGACAATTTACTGTTAGTGGTTAACTTGAAATTAGTAAATTGGTTATGTTAAAAGTAGGTTCTTAGAAAAGATGTGTAATAAAAAGCTTAAGTTTTGGATTGTGCAGTTCAAGAACTTAAAAGCTTTTGCTTTTGCAGGAATTTGCACTTTGATTATGTATATTGGGTAGGAAATATAGCAATAACCATGAAAATTGAGGAAAATGTGGAATCTGTTGTATTAGTGCATCAGATTTGTATTTATATCAAAGTAAATTATCTGTAACTGAATTCCAACTCCTTAGTTAGAAGGGGAATACTTGTTTGCTCTTCTACTAACAGTAACTGTTTGTTGCTGTACTCAGGTGCTTTAACATTGTACATTTTTGCTAGTATCAAATCACTTTGCTAAGATGCAGAACGACGAGGGACAAAATATGGATCTGTACATTCCGAGGAAGTGGTATTTATCTCTAGGACCTCTTTATGATCGGATTGAGATGTTCTGTTTTGACTGACATATCATGATATCAAACATATGGAAAGATAAGAAAATGTTGGGGGGGGGGGGGGGTGGGAGGATATGTTGTTGCTGATTATGTTATGTGCACGAGTTAACAATATTTTGTGTTGATGCAGCTCGGCCACAAATAGGCTGATCACTTCTAAGGATCATGCATCTGTCCAGATTAATGTTGGTCATTTGAATGAGAATGGTGTATATGATGGAAAGTACACCACCTTTGCTTTGTGTGGATTTATTCGTGCACAGGCAAGTTGATGTTAATTTTTCTTATTCTTTTGTAATTTTATAAATTGAGTGTTACATTAATTTTTTTCTTCAAGTTTGGTTGTCAAATTAATGGTTGGGTGTTTATTGGAACTCTAGTGCTATAATTTATATTAGTTTGGTTCTATAATTCTCTACCCTTGTAAAATTGCTTAGTGGATGAGATATATTATATTGTGCAGTAAGATATGGTGTCTAGTACAACGCTAAACTAACAATTCTAGCCTAATGAAACGCACACTTAATTATGTCTTGCAGGGCGATGCAGATAGTGGTCTTGATAGGCTCTGGCAGAAAAAGAAAGTTGAAGTCCGCCAACAGTGATGTCTTCTGGTGGCTGCGTTTACTGTTGTGCACATTGTGATGTGCGTTTGGTCTGGTTTTACAATGCCGTACACTCTAAATCATATCCTTGATTTTGAAGTATGAGTTTTGCACAAATATTTGTTGTCTTGTGTTAGAGTCTACTTTAAACTGTAATGCAAACTTTGAATCCTTTGAATTATGAAAACCATGATCTGCTCTCTCTGTTTTCAAGTTCTATGGTGGCTCTGTTCATCACTATTCGTCTATTCATTTGGTAAACATACATTTCCAGCTTGCTTATTATGGCATATACCAATATTTTCTTTGACCTTCTTATCTTCTTAGGGACATATCAATATTCTCTTGATTCCCAAAAGCTAAGGTTTTCCTTGTCACACAAAATAAATAATAAGACCCCTATCTTTTTTAAGTCTAAAGCCTTTTAAAAGGCCTTATAAGTTATAACTCTTATCGAAAATCTGTCTGTTTGTAAAGCCTAACTCCTTTAGTCCTTTGTGAAGTCGACCACCCAATTCCCCCTCAAGTTCATGATAGGGTGGAATGGCCTTGTCTCCGTGCTATTATGATTCAATTTGGTTATTGTAAGATGGGTGAACCTTATTATGCTTTGTATTTCAAAAAACAAATTTAAGTTTAAGGTTTTTTTTTCTCGTTTAATTAATCTTCTTTTGATTATTTAAAACAAGATTTAATGTTTCAATTATGTTTTTGCATTATTGGAATGACTTGTGCCATTATGGTATTAATATTTTTTTGTATGTAATTCTTTAATGGTACAATTGTATATTACTTTACAAATATTGTATTATTATTTTTTTATCAGATAAAATTGTTCTTACATCATTGTTAGACCTGTACAATCTAACTATAAAGTTGTTGAGTAGAAATACAATACACTGGACTCTAAAATGGTAAGATTATTTTTTAAATAATTGACAATGTTGACATCTCATCGGCTCCAATTGAACAAAGTTATACATTCTTCTTAGAATTTCATCAATGAATGAAAACTTTTGAAGAAATTTGTAAGTTAATTTTTACTATATTATTATAACAATATCTATTGTAATCATATATTTCAAATTATTTATTACAATGTTGACTGCCTAGGAGGCCGAAATCGCCTAGGCGCGATTTTTGCAACATTGATTTGTTATCCTCCTCTATTGACAACAATAGCAACAATTGACAAACTCTCAACAAAAGAGTTTGTCTCAACAATGAATGGAAAAAAAAAAAAATCAATGTCTTCATTGTTGTGGATGAAAAGCAACTACCCCACTTTATTACTCTTATTAAATTATATTATTAAATAAATTAGCTACAACAAAAAACAATACATATGTATTTAATTAATTTAGAATTCGATGTCTATAATGGTAATAATGCTTGAAGAAAAAAAAAATTATTCATTATAAAACAATTTAAAAAGTAAGAAAAAATCATTTTAAGAAAAAATATATATATAATTTTTACAATTCTTGAATTATTTATTATTTTTAAAAACTATTATAATAAAATCATAAACTTAATATTAAGTATCAATGTTAGTTACTTATTTTCGCATATCATCAATATAAAAACTAGTTAGTTATTATATATTTGAAAGTGGTCATGGAAGCCGTTATTAAGTTTACTTCAAATATCGACCATTCACCATTCGATCTAATCCTAAATATATATAATTTTTAGTTTGTTATGCCGCCTAAACAAAGAAAGCATGCACTGATGACATGGCCAAAACAAATAAATTTTGGAATGAAAATTTATTGTGGTTTTATTAATTAGAGAAATTTTTATTTTAAGCAAATTCTATTAAGCTGGATCAATATTTTGATAAATATATTAGGCTCAAACAAATGAGTACGAAGCGGACCTGATTTGAAAGATAAGATGACTCGACTCGAGACAAGGGAGGCAGGCAACTGGCCTTGCGATCGGCCCAAGGTGGACAGACCCGAATCGACGTGCAAAGCAAATCATTTGGATAGGGGTTGTTGAATTTTCCGTAAATATATATATTTTTTTTTGAAGAAATGAAAAAAAAAAGTATTTTTTATACATTTTTCTAATATAAAAATACAGACCAAGAAATAAATTACTAGAGAAATGAAAACTGACAAAATTGAAATTATATATACATCTTAATAATACGGAGTATATAAAAAATTTTATGAGTCACGTTGGGCGGTTTTGATTAATTTAAAATTAAATTATTCTACAGGAAAATTCTATTTTAACCCTGATTACTTTGTTTACAAACTCAGATAAAAAAAAAAAATTAACTTTTTTCCATTTGATTCGTTATTGGTCTTTATTTAATTAGTCACGAGTACGAGCTCCCAGCAATTGTAGTTAAGGAAAATTTCAGCAGTCTTATTCAAAAAAAAAAAAAAAAATCATTTAAGCAAACCTTTTAACTAACTGTGAATTTAAAAAATTAAAAATAAAAATGGTCTAAGGAAGTTAGGATATATATGCAGGAGCTGTTTTCATGTCTACATTAGCATGCAACTATTTCAAACATCACCAAAAGAAATCTCCAATTTCAACTCATTAAATCTGTTTATAAAATCCTATGATTTTATAATAATTGAAAAAAAAATCAGTATTTTTTTAAAATTGTGTAGCATGCATAATGTAATACACATTTTTGCATGAAATAAAGTAATCAAACCATTTTTAGAGTTCTACTACATGTACTCTCAAATTCTACATCTTCACTATTACTCCATGATATGGCAAACAATGATAGGATATTTTCATCATGTGAGTCCCAAAAAAAGTGACTACAAAGATTTGTGAGAGGAGTAAAAACTGAGAGTAAAAAGTGGGAGTACATGTAATATTTTTCTTTTTTGTGTTTGATTTATTTAACGATGATTGATTAAAGTTATTTTTAAGTGTATTATTAGTATATAAAATTTATATATTTAGAAACTACATTAAAATATAACACATAAAGTAATAACATAACAAAATTGTATATATTATCAACTCTTTAAGCCTTATATATAATACTTTGTAGCATATATATATATATATACTTTATAAAAACTATAATAGGCAATTTGCAGGAATTGAAGTGTCATTACATAGTAAAATTGTAGACATAATCAATACTTTAAATCTTATATATAATATATACTTTATAGCATCAATATAATACTTTATAGCAAAATTATAATAGACATTTTGTAGGAAATAATAGAGTTAATTCCACCAGAGGTCCATTGTCTTTGGTAGCAATTCTAAATTAATTAGTCACAGACTATCATTTTTGTCATTTAACATCCAAGGCTATTATTTTTGGACACTTGTAATCATTTTCATGACTTTTCCTATTTTTAGTAAGGACATTTTTGTCTATTCATATTTTTCATTTGTTATTTTTCGGTTTCAACCGGCTTAATAGGTTTAGGACGTTACTAAAAAACCGGTTGAAAAATATAGTTATTATTAAAAGACAAATATAATAGTCTGAGATGTTGAATGACAAAAATGGTAGTCTGAGACTAAATTTAGAATTGCAACAAAAGATAAAGGATCTCTGGTGGAATTAACTCGAAATAATATTATTAAACTCATATACCATAAGACTCAAATTCTATTGACTTGACCTGTGTCACGGACAGAAAAATTTGCCTATTTGTTAATGTTGAATTGTTATCTTCATATAAGAGAATTCTTTCAAAGTCAGTTGCTCTTGTTAAGAAAAAAAATTGAACTTCGTTTCATCTATTCAATTAGACTAGAGGTGCTTAAACTTTGTACACGAATATAAAGTAAAAAATTAATAGCGTTATATTTTAAGATTTTGCTTTACCCTGTTTCAAAACACACAAAAAAAAAAAAAAAAAAATTATTTCACCCCAAACAACTCAAAGATAATGATTTGATACTAAACCATTTGTTGTCACAATAATTATTAAATTAAGCTTAAAATTCAATGACCAAATATCTAACTGCAGAGTATACAAGTAGTCAAATTATATTATGGGCAAGTTGTGTTATTTTTATTTTATTTTATTTTTTAATGTCAGCAATGGTTAGAAATCATTGTCAACCCAGAAAGTCAGGTGGCAAGAATTGACGTATTCTAGTAATCATTTTATTATTAGGTTAAGTTATTATTGGTAAACTAATTTTTTTTTTTTTTTTGTAATTTTTTGTTGTTGGGTGCATCCTAAAAGACCCGGGGCAAGTCTCTCAAACTATCAGGAAGGTTTTTCAATACCTATTGCCTTATTATAAGACTCAAACAATACTACAGAAATAAGATTTTACTTTGTAAAGTATTACTACACTTTTCCAAAAAATCACCATAAATTCTATTTGATTTTTTTTTTTTTTATTCATGGCCTCTATGGTAGTTTTCATAAAAACTTTAACAATTTTTTAAAAGGTGGCATAAACAATTTCTACGTTTGTCTCGAAAAGGGCGCTGAATGAGTGGAATATGATTATCATATTTTGAAGATCATTATAAGTTTGATTCTTGTCAACATCATATCAATTGGTCTTCCTTGTGCGATTTGTACCCCGTCACCCAAACATTGAACCTCCTACAGTAGAAAATGGTATTATTATTATTATTATTAAAAATTAAAAATTTCAGGTTTTTATGTAAAACCCTAGTTAGAAACTATTCCAGGAATTTCTTTTTATTTAATAAATACTTATATATTGGGTAGTGAACTTCAAGTAAAATGGAATACCTTCTACGGTCCGATCCTATAAAGCATTTGGGAGGATGTAAATCGGGGTAATATAAACATGGAAGTTTCTTTGTCATCAATTATAGATTGGACGTACATGCATGCATTTATGAAATAGCTTCTAAATAATCGCATGTTGTAATATACATATAACATATAGACTATTTTATTATTATCCATCCTTTCATCTTTGCATGCGTATACATATAAATAGCAGAGGGTACGTACCAAGACTCATCATTTCAATTCAACAGACAAGAAAATGAGGATTCATTGTTCCATTATTGTTTTGTTTCTTGTCATCCTTAATGTCCTCGCTGCAGATGATCATCAGAGAAAGGTTAATTTCTCATCATCTTTTATCTGTCTTCTGTTTTTTCATGCATGCATGCTTAGGCTCTATTTGTAAACAATCAATATGATTGTTTGATTAATTAGTTTTTTTGTAACAACTTATTGCTCTAAAATGCTAAAATACAAAAACTATTCAAAGACAGCAGCTTTTTGATTAACTTTTTGATAAAGTCATTTTGCGTGTAATCAGCTATCAGCTAATTTACCAAATACTTTTCTACAATCAGTTAATGTTATCAACTAGTTAAACCCACTAACTCAATCAGCTAACAGCTATCAGCTAACATCTATTTACCAAACACCCCATAGTAAATATAATGGACATTTCAATTCAATTCTCAGCTCTCTGATCTGAATGAATGAATGAATGGAGTTGTATTATTTGGTATTTTAATTGGTTTTTTGTTGTTGTTATATATATGCAGGTTTATGTGGTATATCTTGGGGAGCACAGTGGGGGGAAATCTTTCCAAGAAATTGAAGATTTCCATTGCTCATTTATCCTCTCGGTAAAGGGTGGTTCCAGAGAAGAAGCTAGAGCATCTCTAGTTCACAGTTACAAGAACGTCATCAATGGCTTCTCCGCTTTACTTACCCCAGACCAAGCCAACAAGATATCGGGTACGTAGTCTGGGAACTGTTTCAACTAAAAATTTAAACCGATAATGGAACAGTGGTACACTGCATTATTTACTATTTTATATATTTATGTACGAGGTGAGTGATTCAAAATCTATAGTTTTAGTTGTTGGTTTATCATATCAAATTTGGTGTTTAACGTGCAGAAATGGAAGGTGTTATTTCAGTATTTCATAGTGATCCCAGAAGAATAGAGCCTCATACTACTAGATCTTGGGATTTTGTCAACTTACTTGAAGCTGTAAATGGTAATCCAACTGGTCGAGAGGAATTGTTGAGTAAAGCAAAAGGTGGAAAGGGTGTAATTGTTGGTATGATGGACACTGGTAAGTGATTCTTAATTATCATCTTCTTCCGAAATATTGAATTCTCAACCCTAAGTATCCCTACGGGCTACAGATCATGTGAAATTAGGTAAATCACAGTAATTAAGTGGCTTAGTAGATAAGGTTGTGTGGGCTGTCGCTACCTGTTTAAAACTTTCGTTTCTTCTCCCAAATACTGAATACTAAATCACTGAGTTGAGCTTGTGCTGGCTTTAATTAATCTTAATTATTATCTAATTAGTTTGTGGTGGAGTAATAATATAATATCTCTATCATCCCAATTATTAAGTCTCTTTGCTTTTCATTCCTATCATCATCCAATATAATTAGTTAATTTAATTTCTTCTATTAATTTATGTTATATTATATTGTTGATTTTAGGTGTATGGCCAGAGTCTCCAAGTTTCAGTGACAAAGGTATGGAACCAGTTCCTCGTTCATGGAAGGGAATATGCCAAAAAGGTTCTGCCTTTAACTCTTCTCATTGCAATAGGTAATTTAATTATTATTTTCATTTTTTGTATTAATTAACACTTTCTTACCCTCAATTCTCCACCTAACAAATGTTATTTAAAACTTTAATAAAATTATATTTTTGTCCTTCCGTTATACCCGTGATACAAACTTATAGTTCCTGAGTTACGTGTGATCATCTTTAACTTTTAAGTTATGCATGAGGTGACGATTTTAGTTCCCCGGGACTATTTCTACTACAGATTTATTACTTAATAAAGTGACTGATTTGGTTTAAAAGGATTAAAATCACCACTCTGTACATAACTTTTTAAGTAATGCGTGAGGTGACGATTTTAGTTCTTCGGAAACTATTTTTATTACCAATTTATCACTTAATAAAGTGACTGATTTGGTTTAAAAGGACTAAAATCGCTACGCTATACATAACTTAAGCAATGGTTACGCATATGACTCAGGACCTAAGTATGTACCACGAGTATAATTAGAGGACGAAAATGTAATTTTACTAATAAAATAATAGGAAACTAATTGGAGCAAGATACTATCTAAAGAGCTACGAAGCCACCTTCGGGCGTCTCAACCGGACATCAGACTTCCGATCGGCGAGAGACGCCGACGGCCACGGAACTCACACGGCTTCAACCGTGGGCGGCCGGAGAGTCCGTAACGCCGCCGCCCTCGGTGGTTTCGGCAACGGGACGGCCTCCGGCGGCGCGCCGCTCGTGCGCCTCGCAATCTATAAGGTGTGCTGGCCAATTCCCAGCGACCAAAGCAGACGGACGTGCCTGGACGCCGACATTCTTGCGGCGTTCGACCACGCGATCTCCGACGGCGTCGATGTTATCAGCGTCTCCCTGGGCGCCGTAGCCGGAGGGCAGTATTTCACGCGAAGTGGTATAGCCATCGGAGCGTTGCACGCGGTGAAGCGCAACATTGTGGTGGCGTGCAGCGCCGGAAATGCCGGACCGACGCCGTCGACGGTGGGTAATGTGGCGCCTTGGATCATCACGGTGGGGGCAAGCAGTAGCGATCGAGTGTTTTCGTCACCTTTAAAGCTAGGAAACGGCATGATTATTGAGGTATTAATTAGTAGGGAGTATTAGTTTTGATATCTTATACTTACACTTTTGTCTCTATTGTCATCTTATTAACTAACTACTACAAAGTCAAATGATTCTTCCAAAAAAAGGTTGAATCCTCAACCCCATGAACCCGATAGAGCAGCTAAACCATAGAAGAGCCACCCTCATTTTGAGAGGTTGTTCAAACACTGCCCATGACTAACTGAACTGTCCATGCGCGCTACAAAGTCAAATGGTGAAACCACTAGATGGAGACCAGTCTACTTTCTACTGGTTTCCAACAAAAATCAGTTGGTTTATACTAGTTTCCGTTAAAATCAGTAAAAATCTGTACTCTTTTGGCACTAAAACAATAGATTGATGAAAATTGGTACTAAAGTGATAATTGTGTATGAAAATTGGTATAAATTAAATATGTAGATTATTAAAGCTGTCATTTTGCTAATATTTGTGGGATTAAAATTGGTATTTGCTCTAAATTCTTTTCTAATTTCATATTTCTTTGCTCTTAATGTATTAATAATTTTTATTGTCTTTTATCTTTTTTATTGTTATACTACTAAGTTTTTTTTTTGTTTTTTGTTTTTCTAATTTATCATTTATTTAGTTATATGTGTGACATACATTTGACTAATTATTTACATAGAGTATATATGTTTCATTTATTGACTAACAGGGACAAACAATCACTCCCATTAGGAGAGGAAAATTGCTTCCACTAGTCTACGCTGGCAATGTAGAAATTCCGGGAACTACCAATAACATTACAACAGGGTAAAATGCATGCATGCAAATTTCTGTGTTTATTACTTATATATGTACACAACCGGATAGGTTGAAGTGAAAACATATTCTTGTAAAAAATGTGAAATGATATATGTTGAGAGTCAGGTTCCGTGCGGATAGTGCTTCCTGTACAGCTGTGCAGTCATTCACCATTTGATACATGTAAATGCACCACAGTGTTCAGAAATGCACCATTAGGTGTGGTGCGAGCACTACTGAAAATTATTGAATTTCTGTCCATCTGAAAGTGATCTTAAATCAAGTTAAAAGCAAAAAGTGGTCGGAAATAGCAAAAAAGGTTTTTTCGGATACCAAAAATGGTCAGATAAGGCTTTCGATCGACTTCATTTAAGATCACTTTCAGGTGGTTGGAAATTTCATAATTTCCAGTAGTGAATTTGGTGCATTTTCAAACGTGGTGCATTTTCGCATACCTAATGATGAGTCTACACCAGCCGCACGGGAAGCACTGTCGCATTTGAATCAGTATTTATATGTGGAAAGTGGAGGATTATTTAGTGAAATAATGTTGCATGCATGCATATATATATGTGCAGACTGTGTAATAATGGTACCCTTTCAAGAAGGCTTGTAAGGGGAAAAATTGTGGTTTGCCTGAAGAGTAATGGCATATCAGCATCGGTGGAAGTGCAAAGAGCTGGAGGCGCTGCTACCATTGTAGGCAAGCCGTATAATGAAATAGCAGTTGATGCTTTTCTGCATCCTACCACTGTTGTTTTTAGGTACGAGTTAATTTCAATTCTCAAATACATAAATGGCGATAGCAATCCCACGGCAACTCTTCTTCCTGGAGAGACGGTTCTCGGAACCAAGCCCGCCCCTGTCATGGCTCCTTTCACCTCCGTAGGTCCAAGCATCATTGAACCAAACATTCTCAAGGTATGTATATATGTAACACATGCATATCGTTTCGTCTTACACATTTCTATGGTGTCTGACATATAAAGATTCATGAAACGATCTAATAAGCTAGTTGGATTCACTCATTATATCAAGGATGGTTAATGATGTAGTTAGATATTAGAAATGATGACTCAAGAATTGGGACACAGGGTCTGATGAGAGCCCATATCCCGAGATGCGAAAAGATAACCGGTGCAGCCCAAGAAGAATTCGGGACCTGAATAGAGAGCAAAGGCTCTTAGGGCTGGCTTTTGGAGCCGACCCCAGGCTGCTAGCCATCCATTCCTCGGGCCTGTGTCCAGGCCTGGAATGTTGGGTCTTGACTTAGTTGCACGACCCACAGCTCGGACAAGACTTAAGGTGTGTTTGGTTCGCACATAGGAATCGGAATGGGTATCAAATACTTGGTAATGGTAATAGGTTTTGGTGAAAGTATTTAACATGTTTGGTAGTAGGGTGGAATGAGAATGGTTACTAATAGTAGTGCTTGAGAATAAATAAGGAAATAAAACCCTTATTTTATTTTATTTGGGTATGAGTTTTTCAATTAATGGAGTACGTATTCGAAATCCATGGACCATAGTAGTGTTCTAAAAACCTACCAACCAATTAAACAAGAACAATCACTTCCATACACATTCCTATGGGCAAAACCCACCAACCAAACACACCCTTAGTATCATGGCCAACCACGATTAACTTAGGAAGTTTGTTGGACCCATTTACATTGTCTTAGCATTACAAATCATGTTCAATTTCTACAGCATTCTTGTAATATTTATCACTCTTTACCATTTTACTCTTATGTTTTATGCGAGCTAAGTTGATCCGTTTAGTGTCCGGGTTAGTAAAAATCTAAAACTTTAAAAATATATAAACTTAACCATAGTTGTCGTTCAAAAAAATTTCCACAATCATGGCCATACTATTTTTGCCGGAATAATTTGTTTTGGTTGCAGCCGGACATTACTGCTCCTGGACTTAACATATTGGCAGCATGGAGTGAGGTGTCATCTCCGACAGAATTATCATTTGATCGTCGAGTGGTAAAGTACAACATAATATCCGGAACTTCAATGTCTTGCCCACACGTTTCTGCTGTAGCTGCCCTTATTAAGGCCATTCATCCTGATTGGAGCAGTGCAGCCATAAGATCAGCCCTAATGACCACAGGTATATATATTACTTAAAATAAATTTTCAATGCATTAAAAATCAACATTTATTGGTGGTCCACAACATAATTAGCTTAATATCATGACGGGAACTTATAGTAAAAAGTGAGAACCGATTTGACCCTTTCATTTGAATAGATTAACAGTTGAGAGTTGTCAAAAAAAATGTGGTCATTCTATATATTTAATAGTTTGAAATCATTTCAAATGGGATTTTTCTGTCTGGCCAAGATTTGTTCTATAGTAATTATCTTCACTACCCAAAAAAAAAAAGTTTTTCTTGGGTTATTTTGAGCTTATTGTTTTTTATTTTTTTTTTCTTTTTAGCAACTACTAATAATGTGGTGGGGGCACCAATAGTGAATTCAAAGGGATATTTCGCCACGCCGTTTGAATATGGTGCAGGACATATTTTGCCATCAAAAGCAGCAGATCCTGGATTAGTCTATAATGCAACGTACAATGACTATCTTCTCTTCCTATGCAGCAGAGGAATCAACATGGATTCTTCTTTCAAGTGTCCCAAAAAGAAACCATTGGCAAGTAACCTTAACTATCCATCATTATCAATAGCCAACCTCCGAGGATCCATGACAGTTAAAAGAACAGTTACTAATGTTGGAAATAGTAACTCAACATATGTCATCACGGTGACACCCCCACCGGGGTATGTCGTTGTTATTTCTCCAACGACCCTAAAGTTCAGTCGACTAGGGGAAAAGCAAAGTTTTAATGTGACAGTTAGAACTAAAGGTGTTAGAAATGGAAGTAGTGGTTTTGCCTTCGGTTCATACTCATGGAGTGATGGAACTCATGTTGTGAGCAGTCCAATCGCAGTATCATCAACAGGATGATGAGGTATTGTTGGTTCCGCTTGAATAAAGAAACAAAGGGTAATGTGAGCTAGCATAGAGTACTCTTTCATGACATATATTCGATCTTCATGAGAAATTGTTGTGTGATTCAATCAATAATTTTATATATCTATACAATAGTTTCCATATATGATTATCTATATAAGAATAACTAGTATTGCACCCGTGCGATGCACGGGATAAAAATTAAACTAAATTATAAATAACATTTGAAATTAAATATACATACAAATATGCATTATAAAAATCTGTAATATGCATGACAAAAAGATTAGAAACAATAGTAGAAAAAAAAATCAAAAACATTAGAATAATTATATATACTAAATTACAAATTTTTAAAAACTTCGTGATATACAACATTTACAGTTGAAGAAGAATACTCTCCATTCTCACTCAAAACAACCACTTTAAGACCATTTGGATTGTCAACTCTAGACAAAGCCACATACAATTGTCCATGCACAAAAACCGGTTTTTTCAGAAGTAAGCCAACATTTGTAAGACTTTGTCCTTGACTCTTATTTATTGTCATTGCATATGACAACATTAAAGGAAATTGCCTCCTTTGGAACTTAAATGGCAATCTAGGATCAGACGGTGTCAATGACAATCTTGGAATTAAAACTCGTGTACCCATACTACTTCCTGACATCACTTTCGCTTCAACAACATGATCTCCCAATCTAGTAATGACTAATCGCATACCATTGCACAAGCCAAGAGTGTAGTCAATATTGCGCAACAACATAACTGGAGATCCAACTTGCAACATAAGACAATGATTTGGAATACCCGAACATTTCAACGTGTTAAGAAACTCTGTAGTATGTAAACCAGCTAAAGTATCGACACCAGAATCTGATTGACAAACAGAATCAGAACTGAAATAAGTTCTAATAGCTGTCGTATTCAAGCCACTCATGTAATCATTGATTTCATGCACTAAATCCAAAGTTGGAGCCAAAATAGCTCGACCATTAAGAGATTCCATATCAAAATTACCTGAGCAAAATTCCGGGAATGTACTATTTACTATAGCTGATATCGAATCTCCACGTGGCCGCAATACATTTTGTTCCGGAATATTTATTACTGCACACCCATCATTTGGACCACCAATCAAACCATCACCTATACCAGCTATCCACTCCGAAAATGAATTGATATGCTCAGCACTGTCATCATTGCCCAATCTTTGAAGTCGCAAATTCTTAGTCAATCTTAGAACCTTACAATTTTGCCAGAGATATGACGAATTGATGCTTGCTCCAACAATATCTTGTCTTGTTCCCTTAGGAATCACAGGCAGTATTTGTCGAAAATCACCACCAAGAACCACCGTTTTTCCTCCAAATGTCATCTCTGTGCTCAAAGGATTCACAAACCGTAATAAATCTCTCATGGTTCGGTCTAAAGCCTCAAAGCAGTGTTTATGCATCATCGGAGCTTCATCCCAAATAATTAGTTTGGAGTTTATTATTAGATGAGCCAAGTCACTCCCTTGAGAGATGTTACATGTAGAATCTTCAGTTATATTAATAGGTATAGCAAATCGGGAATGAGCAGTTCGACCACCTGGCAAAAGTAGAGAAGCAATACCACTCGAGGCAACAGTTAAGACGATGTGACCCTCAGAACGCAAAGCAGCTGATAGTGTTTTCCAAACAAATGTTTTACCAGTTCCTCCGTACCCATAAACAAAAAATAAACCACCCCCAGCATTCGCAACATCAGTAAGAACTACGTCATAAACATGCCTTTGTTCATCTGTCAATTTCTCTACCAAATTATCATGTTCAACTTTAAGAGCATCACAATCATATGACAATTCTTCATCTAACAACTGATTTCCATGAGAAGATGAGGAACTCATATTTGGCAGAGGCATAGAGGGAAAGCAAGAAATACTTTTTCCAAATACACGTAAAAGCTTTTCAATTTCCACCAAAGCATAGTTTGCCTTTTCTTCGTCTGTGAGGGTTAAACCTAAAAAAGGAAATAAGATTTAAATGTTACTTATATCAGATGATCCAATATAGAACAATCATGTAAATAAAATGTATGTATTTTGGATCTTAAAAAAGATTAAAAAAAAAAACCTGGTTTATCTAGTATTTTCCGTTGGTTGAACTCTGCATCTTCAGCTAAGAATATCCATACTGCATCCCAAACAACTTCTGGTCGAATAAGAACGTTTGAAGTAAGCATAGTAACAAATAGTCTCCTCATAGAAGTTGCAGATGCCCATTTACTTGCTTCATTAATCGCATCAACATATTCCTTGTCATCTGCTAATAAACCACGAGCAAAACATGCATCTCGAAACGAACTATACTGCACCCCCTCAACAATACGAAGATCTTCATAACATGTTGCACCACGAACCAAGTTCAACAAACACCTTAGATAATAAATTTCACCAGAACCTGGAGGGACAAAAAACATACGTCCAATGGCAAACCCCTTACGTCTAAGATGCCACTCTCTAACATCCTTTTTCCAAACAAATTTGTTGGGCATCTGACCGTAAGTTAACTCTTTAGCTTTAGGAAACTTTTTATTAGCTTCAAACCAAGCTAAAAACATACTTTCTCCAACACTCGGGCGACTCAAAATATTATCAACACAATCGTCATCACCATAAACAACTAATTGTTGATTGGGCAAATGGAAACTTAATCTCTCAACTGCAGGAACTCTGAATTGAATGTCAAATCCAAATAAACGCCATGTTCCTTCGCAAGCAGATATGTAACGACAATCATAGAACATAGATATCTCATCTACAATTTGGCCTTTCTCTAAACCATCAGAACTTTTGTAGAAATGAGCTGTAACTCGATCATGCCCCTTGTTGACATACTTAAATAAGTACTTGATAGAACGGGACTGGTTACACCACTCAATATTGATATGTGCTCTATATTTAAGCAACAAATATTTGTTATGTGGTACAACAAATCTGTTATCCAGCTCAATCCCATTTTTCTTAACAAACCTTCCATCTTCTCTTCGTCTATAAATTGGATAACCATCTTGATCAAAATTTGAAAAGTCTACAAACTTCTTTGGAAAATGTTTAGAACAACGACCATTAACCATACACGGAGAATTCTTTTTAAGATGACCACAAGGACCATGAATCATAAACTCCTCAACAACCCTATAATACTCACTATCTACTTCCTGGTCTGGAATTTCAGCTGAAATTATAGTATCAATATTTTGACATAAAGCTCGACCATCTTCTTGGCTCAGAAATACCAATATATGGGCATGCGGAAGTCCTCTTTTTTGGAACTCAACAGTATAAATCACTACATAAATAAGTATTAAAACAGAAATTAAAAATAAGATAAGAATGATTCTGATGTACATGTAGAAAAAGAAAAATACGTACCTGCAGTTACATTACCAAAAACTAATCCAGAACGGATCTCCTTGATCAACGCATCCAATTTCATTTTAAATAACCGACATATGATATCAGGCCGATCAACAGCACTCAAATGTCGCTCTCCCAAATACCTCTCTATTTCAGGCCACTTTGGATTACATGTAAATGTAATAAATAAATTCGGATAACCAATCCATCCACAAATCGCCAAAGCATCTTGATAGTTCTGGATCATATACCTAGCACCTCCAGTAAAGCTAGACGGAAGAATAACTCGTTTACCATGACGACCGGGCTCAATATCACCTCGTGTTAATGCATCAGACAATCCCTGATAAGCTCCACACCTTAAAGATTTCTGATTGGTGCGAATATACAACAATCGACCAGCTTCAACCATCGTGTAACCATCAACCAAAAATTGTTGAAATAATCTCCGAGCATATAAAATTGTTGAAACTTCTGATGAACGCTCATGAATACGGAAAGCAAGATACTCGCGAGGTGAAATACGCTGTCTAGATCCATTTTCAACTACTCGAACAATGTTGAAGCCAATATCCTCCCTGTAACCATCTTCACCATATGGAAATAACAGTGGATACTGTAATGGAAGATAAGCTGGATTGAGCTCACTAATCCTCTTCAACAATCCAGACTTTGTTTCCACCAATATATCTCGCTCACCGAGATGCGCATCCAAGTCCCCAACAATGAGTGCAGCAACTTCAGAAACTGTGGGCAAATTATATGTACGGGCATCTGTGTTACGCTTCCCAATCAACTTCATTTTAACTTCTACTATTGGATTTGATTGGATTGCTTCTTTCGCCATTCGAAATGACTTAACCAAAACATTGCACTCATCTAAAACAGCTTGAATATCAGCAACAATTTGAGGGTGTAAGTCTTGTACATCACTTTCATTCCTTCAAAATTATAAAATTTGCAAAGTAAATTGAATTTAAGAAATTGATAAAAAAAAAATTATAAAAATATAGAAAACAATTAGTATACATACCTGACAGCACTAATTCTATCCATAACTTCATTTGCAGAGTCATGAATATATAACTGTGCGAATTTAGCTGAATTGCCTTCAGTGGGTAATAAACTCCCCATCAAATGGAAATTCTGACCGTTCAAGCGAAAGATTGGTGGAGATGATCCAGAATTTACTTGTTTATCAATTCGACCACCCATTGATGTAAAACTAAACATATTATTGTAAGATCGTATATTCTGCAAGAAATTTTTACTTCTACGATCGCCACTAAAAAACAAATCAGATATCAACTTAGGCGGAGGAAGGATAGGTGCCAACTTAATTTTTCCGTTACCACAACATATAGAATATTTAGGCAAACTATTCACCTTTACACTCTTTAATCTCTCATCATACCAAAACAATGCATCACAATGTTAACACTTAAAAGTCGGATCCCCATTATCTAAATACACACCTACAAAAAAAAAAAAAAATGTTCACAAAAAAATGTACATATATAGATAAATGAACTTTTTGAAAACTTTAAGCTAACAAAGGTATACAATAATTTAACAATTTATATCCAATTAATGGTCATACAATAGATTTTCGCTAATTTTGGATAGGTTGTCTACTTACAATTAATTGTCCTAATTTTAATTCAATATACTAATATAAGAATAAAATAAAGCAATATATTATAATGAAAAAATAGGAAAAAAAACGCAAAAAATACCTGCACCAGTTACATTTGTTTTCCTTTGCCTTGAACCACAAGCAATATTCAATATGATTTTAGAATTATCAACAATGTCGACTGTATGATTACACAACAAACAAATAAAGTCAAAATATAAATTTACCTAACATTTATTATAACATTTAAAAACAAAAAAATTTACCTGCTTCAGTGCTAGTACTACCAATATGCGTATCCAAGCATTCAACATTAGAAGATATTGTAGTATTGATTTGATTGCCTACATTACAGAAAATACATTTTAAAAAATTTAAAAACACAAGATTTAATTTAAAATGTGACAAATTACTGTGTAACTTACAATTTTTTAATACACTCAAGGGCGTATAAAGAGAATTTTCAAAAACCCCCACAAAGCATGATTTCTGTGCATGAAGCCCAAACCGATGGATCCTTCGCGTTCTGATCTGCTCAGGAGTTACACTATCCACATTTTCTAAGAAAAATCCACGATGAAATTGTCAACAATTTATTGATTCCAATAATGAAAAATTTAAAAATATTTTCATATTCATTATATGAAATAGACAAAATCATTACTTGTAACATTATTTAACGTAATATGTAATTGGAAAAAAGCTAAGAGAAAAAGTGTAAAAATGATTTAAAATATATTATTATTACAAAGTCAATGCAAATATCGAGATAACAATTTATAAATACAAATATATTGAAGGCAACTCAAAAAAAAAATCATTAAGAAATAAAAAAAAAAAAAGAATTCACACATTATAACATAAGAATAACAAAAAATCATGACTGAATAGCTTCAAATGTGCATAACACAACACTGAATCAATTATGTTATCAATTTAATCCACCAACTAACACCCTATGCTAATGCTTTAATTTCATCTTTTTGTGTGTTTTTTTCATGACTGAAATTATTTCTTAAAAATTCTTAGTATGTTCAAACAACCTTTTCATGAAGGCTAAATCATAAGATTTCATGTTTGTCCATATCCAGTTCTTGCCTTCTACATCCCACTTCATTAGGTGGCCCATCATTTTCACAAATTATGATTAGGTGGCACATCCCACTGCAAATTATCAAACAGGAAAGTAATGTTCCACGCATCATTATTATTAAGGAATAATAATAATAATAATAATAATAATAATAATAAATAAATAAAAATACTAATAATAATAATATTAATAATAATAATACTAATAATAATAATATTAATACGAATATTAATAATAATAATAATACCAATAACAACAACAACAACAATAATAATAATAATAATAATAATAATAATAATAATAATAATAATAATAATAATAATAATAATAATAATAACATTAATAATAAAAAAAAAAAAAAAAAGTTGGGCCGAAACCCAACTAAATTACCCAACCCAAAACCTACCCAAACCTGCATATCTAACCCGTTATTACCCAACCCAAACAATAACCCCAGAATTCCATCGCTCCTACTCCCTCTCCCTCGCTCTGTCTCCTCCTTCGCCATTCACTAAAAATGTCGCGATTCACCCTCTCCTTCGCGACAACAGTACCTATATCTTCATCCCACCAACGATAAACGATCTACGAAATATAAGCCAACTACCTCTATTCTCTTCAACCCTTCAAGCTTCATCATCTAAACCAAGAAAACCCTAGTCCTAGATGAAATACTCCAAAAATCGAAACCCAGAAATCGGAAGAACTGGAAGCAAATTGTCTACTTTTGAAGCTTAAACTCGATCGGCAGTTTAAGGAAACAATTTCCCCACATGCAGTAAGTTTTAATTTCGATTTTCCCTAAATTAGTTTGATTTATTTATATACTACTGAAACCCTAATTTCTATGTATGCAGATGTACGTAGCTAAGCCCAGAAAGGAGCAAACATTAATCAACAACAAAGAAGCCTAAAAAATACCATCAAATTATATGCAGAAAATATATACGAAAAAGATAAGTTTGCTTTAATTTTTTATACTTCTCATATATATATATATATATATATATATATATATATATATATATATATATATATATATATATATATATATATATATTTTTTTTTTTTTTTTTCTGTTATATAAATTATTTGTACAAAAATCTTTGACTAAGTGTTGATTCGTTTCTTATATATTAATGATATGAACCCTACCTAATTTATTGTAGATAAACAAAACTAAACCTGAGAAGGAGAAAATAATGCGGGTGAAGAAAACCAAGTTAGCAGTACTCTTCAAAACAGAAGGAAAACTACACATCATCAAAGATAAGTATAATTTGCCAATATTACAGTTCTTGTACATTTTTTTTTTCTTTAGCTATATATTTATTAATTCATTTACTTGTTTAGGCATTAATTGATGTGATTTTAAGTATATATATGAAACTTGTATTTATAAACTGTAGTGTAATATAAAATGTTTTCATACCTTTGTTTGAAATTCCATACTTTCTCTTGCAACCAATCGTAGTAGATTTTTCTAACTTTCTCATGTTTGTTTAAGCTTATGCTTTGCATATACAGTTACAGAGAACCTGCAGTTTGAATTGATCTTCCAAGTGTTGGATCTTTATTTATAGTGGCAATAGCATTTGATTACCCTAGCACAACTCTCATGAATACTTGTAAATGATTACTATTTTATAGCCTTTTGTTAGATTTGAATTTCTTTTTTATTGGGAATGTAACAGTGTATTGATTTTATTTTCCCAATATTGTTTAATTTGTTATCAGTTTTTAAGATCAAATTTTGAATTGATCTTTATACATGATTTCCTTTCATTTATCATTTTTAATTGAGGTTACAGATTGAGTAATATCACATTTTTAAATGAGTTTACAAATTCATTATCAAACTCTTGACATATGCCATACATTATACATTTGTTCATTTATAAACTCATTGATTTTTAGTACATATACAAAGTTTGTTAGATTTGAATTTCATTTTGATTTGGAATTTGACAGTGATCAAATTTTTATTTTTTTCTATTAGGCAAATGAGCCTAAAAATGATATATAAACTGTTGTCAAACTATTTGGTCTCAACTATAAATCCCTACCTAAATACTGTCATAATATCTTAAATAATGCAAGTATTTAAATTTGCATTAGGTATAGGCACTTTGATTTCAACAAATAAAAGTGCCTTAATCAAATGCAAATTTCCATGATTTTGTATAATAATTGTTGTCAAGCTATTAGGCTTCAATTGTAAATCCGTAATTAAATCCTTGCATACTATGATTCTGAACTAATACTATTCTTTCACACCAATTTTATTTTTTTTTTCTGTATACTTATAGCTAAAAACTGTTTTTAGATAAACTATTGACTTTGAATGTATAACACATGTACTAACTTTAGTTAAATAAATTGGATTAAATGTTCCACAGATACTATTGATAAAACACTAAGTTAGGAAATCATGACTCCAGCTTAGATTTGTAACTAATGGTCATTAGTGTGACTGAAATCACTCCAGCTTAGATCTGTAACCTTTTGCCATTTTGTGACTGAAATCTATTTACTAATTGAGTAAATTCAGTACTGTATTGTAATTTTATTTGATCATGCCAACTTAACTTATTAATGCTTCTATTTTTACTTCATAAGTTGTATTTTAGAACACACATAGACAACCTTTTTTAAATAAGTAGTCAGATATTGATAGATTATATTTGCAGTTGTTTTCAGATACAAAGAGACTTGGATCTGGATCTGGATCTGAGTATAACAAAAGAGTTGGCATCAAATATCAAGCAAGGCTGAATAAGTAAGTTTATTTTCAAATAATAGAAAAGATTTTACATTTACTTATGATGTTATAACTTCATTAATATGTATTTAATTATCTAATTCCAGATAGAGTTATCAAATGAAGATATAATTCATAAAGCATAATTAAATGAAAAGTTATGTACAACTAAAACCAGCTAATTACCTAGTACTATTTAAACTGGAAATATAAGTGAAATAAACTTGAGGAAAAAAATACAAACCAAAATAAGTAGACATAATATTCATATTGTCATTAGAGTCCAAAAACATAAGACAGAATTGGAAAGTAGTACATAGACTGACCGAATTAGGGAAACATTACAAAACATAGCCTAGAAACCACAAAAGCATTACATTTTAACCAACTTATAGACTTAAATAGTAGGTCTATTATAGTAGAAAGGCAGGTGGACATCATCCATTAGAGACCTCTTCAGTGTGCTCAATATAATAGAAACCGCAATTCCATCACATTTTTTCCAACTTAATAACCGAAGTCTTAAGTCTCTTTGAGTCATCAAACTGATTGAACTCATCAATTAGAGACCTCTTAAGTGTGCTTGCAACATTTCCAGAAGAACCACCTTCATCAAATCCAACCATTTCAAAATCACCAAAGTCATCCAGACCAAATGTATCCTGAAAAAAATTGAATAATACAAAAAGTGTTATTCAATTTTATAAAGAGAGAAAAAGGTTTAAATAGGAAAATAATTAAACCTCATTAGCTTGTTCTGTTGCATCCAAATCACAGTCTATAACCCCACAGTGTTTTGAAACAATGTCAGCTTGTCTACAGAACCCTAACACACCAAATGCAGAGCTGAGACTGTCCACTTGATCTTTCTTCATAGAAATCCTAAATAGTATAGGCATCCCACAAATAGACTGCAACTCAGGTGGGATCCAACCTTTTGCATTCTGGAAAAAAAAAAATTTTAAGGAAATAAACATAGGAACATCTCTAGCATTAACAATCCCAAATTAGAATACAAAAACCATTCTCACCTCAGCATACTTCTCTCTTAGGGATGAAGCTGAAACACCAACCAAATCATAACATTCCTTATCCCAAATGAGCATAGGTGCTTCACATGTACTGTCGGTTACACGAACAACCACCTTATACTTGACAGCCCCATCATGCCAGCTACGGTGACACTTAGAGCAGTACATCAAACCTTCTCTTGGAGTTAGCTTTTTCCCACAGTTAGTTCCCTTACAAGA
Organism: Ipomoea nil; assembly: GCF_001879475.1. Taxonomy (NCBI): domain Eukaryota; kingdom Viridiplantae; phylum Streptophyta; class Magnoliopsida; order Solanales; family Convolvulaceae; genus Ipomoea; species Ipomoea nil. The sequence goes on along the minus strand of NW_017619273.1, from coordinate 6,048,041 downwards.
CATGTAATACCAACCATCTGAACTGTCAACATCCATAATCCTAACAGCCACCCAATACTCACATAGCTGTGTAATACCAAAAAAAGAAGTTAGCTAGCAATCTGGTTTTATATATATATATATATATATATATATAAAAGAGAAAAAATAATTTATTACCTCTTTCCTGTTGTAAATCTCACTTAGAGAAGTTACTACAATATCATCACTTAGACTGTTACGATTTGGTCTAAATCCAGGTAGCCTAGAGCTTGAGTCCAACTTTCTTAATGGAGTTCTGTTAGATGACAGACTGGAATAGAAACAATAAAAGTAAATAGATTCAATTAAAATCTGATGAATTTTAATATAGAAACAGAATGTATGATTTATACCTTAAACTTTTCTTAAACTCCTCAAAATCTGGCATTTTTTGATTGATCCAAATTTTTGTTGCATTAAATGAAGTTGATATGTGCACATCTCCATCTAGAAATTAAGAATATTCAATTTCAGGATAATGCCAATAAAAGATAAAAGAATAAATTAATAAAACTTGAGCAATGGAGTAGAAGAATAAAAGAACACATACTATCAAAGATCTTTGCCCTACAGAACTGTAGCAAAACAATCACTGGTTCTTCAGTGACTGTTGAGCTATAAATAGGCAGCAAACTGTTCACATGATCCCCCCAAAGAGTACATTGAATCTGATCTTGACTAAAAGAAATAAAAGAAATTTCCATTTAAAAAAGAATAGTCATATAAAAATTTTTAGGCTCACAGAAATGTAATATAAACATGTACACTCACTTGATATCTTCCAAAACAAAATCAATAAGCCTAGCTCTCTGTCCTGCTACAACCCTCTCCACTGGAGAATAGATTTCAGTGACCCTTCCAATAACATCTAGAAAAACAAATACAAACAGTTAGGTATTAAGTAAGGATAGTTTTAAAAGTAGAAAAACCTGTATTTAAAGATAAGAATATACCTATGAGCATCTTCTCATCAATATCATCCTTCCTAACCAAGGAAGATATCGATTTTAAACGAAAAGTCTTGTGAGGAAAACTAACTTTCTTGTACTCCTTAACCATAGTATCATGCTTAAATTTAAGCATGAAACGATGATTACTTGTCTTGAACTTCAAGTAGTTAGTAATGCAAAGGAAGTTCTTTATCCCATAAACACAACCTTCCTTGAATTTGGTCCATTTTTGGACTTGATCCTTAGGTATAGTACAGTGAACAAACACACCCTAAATGAACACATTCAAAGGTATTAAACTGGAAAATAGTGATCATAAGCAAATAAAAAAAAATTTTAAGTTAATAAAATCGAAAATACTACACCTCTACATCATGGAAAACACATTCCAGACTGCTAATCGCCTTGTTTTCTCTGTTTTCGTAAACAGCATATGTTCGCACCAGCCTAACTCGAATGGCCTTCCTATTGCACAATGGAGTGAGCTGAGAAGCAAGAACAAACTGACCAGCCATCAAAGAAGAAGAGCTTGTGATTCGAATAGACTAATATTGAAAGTTTGCAATGTGCAATTGCTTGTATAAACAGGTGTATTTATACTGAAAGCCATCACTGATGCTGTGTAAGTAATCATCACAGCTGAGTGAAAAAAGAAGAAGAGCTGATAGTTCCAAGACCTGGTAGCCGGCTGAGGGAGATAATGCAGAGTCGCAGCAGCAGAATACTTATAGAAAGAGAAAAATTAGAAGATTAGAGGATTAGCTTAGTAGATAAAACCTAGATTTCTAATTCAAATATAATACGTTTCCTCTAGGACAGGAATCGGGAAAAGAAACTCTTCCCCAAAACCAATCTTTTGAATTATTATCCTATAAAATAGGATTCCCAAACCAACAAAAACACTCATGCCCACTAAAATAGCTATAAAAAAGTAGGTAAAAAATAGTTACAATAACACGTTTCCTCTAAGACATTAATCGGGAAACGAATTTCATCCCTAAAACCAATCAAATGAATTATTATCCTCTAAAATAGGATTCCAAAACCAACAAAAACACTCATACTATCTAAAATAGCTATAAAAAAAATAAAAAGGTTAAAAGATATGGAAAATCCTTAGTTGTTGGGCGGGAGAATGAGAGCCAAAATCTCCTGGCTATATTGGTATAAAGATGTAATTTCTTCATTGTTTATAATTGGAAATTGTTGTGTTTCAATATTTGAGCGTGGTTATTTTTCAACTCTAATTTAATGTATGTTTGTAAGCAGAGACTCTGAACTTGAACCTAACACAATTATTCAAGTAATGCTACATTTATCTTCAAAAGATCACTTTCTAATATAAATCGAGCTCGTTAAAAAGAAAAAAAAAAAAAAAAAAAAAAAAAAAAAAAACAACAATAAGAGTTGCATTATTATTATCGAGAATCAATTGTCCTAAAATATATAATATAGTGGTAATTAACAAGGTAGCTATAGGGGAACCTTCCCCTTTGCTAATTACCAAGAACTTCATTGCTATTAGTGTTGAAAAAATTAGATCAGTTGGGTACTTGTGGCCGGGGCGAGCTGAGGTCATTCGGCCTAAAATCGGACAGCCTTAGCGTTGGATTTGATTATGGAAATCCTACTAAACTAGAAAATTGAAGGCATACCGACCACTGAGTCATCGTGATTATTTATTATCTCTATAAATTTGGTGGGATCGAAATATAGAGGCTTCCAGTACAATCGTTATGCTATGGACCCGTGTCCAGCATACATTATGGACACGAAACGGTGCCGTAAGTGGCACCGTTATTTTCCACGCACCATTTTTTTTTTTTATTAATTTCAGGCCTCTTCGTTATAGGAGCATATGTTCATAATTTTATTACTATATGTTATAATTGTAAGTTCATAATGTTAGAGTTCTGTGCTCATAATTCCATAATTGTACATTCATAATTCCATAACTGTACATTCATAATTCCGTAATTGTACATTCATAATTCAATAACTGTAAATTCATAATTTTCGAAGCTCTATGTTCACATTTAGAGCTCTATGTTCATAATTTTATCACTTATGTTCATAATTGTAAGTTCATAATGTTAGAGCTCTGTGTTCATAATTCCATAATTGTACATTCATAATTCCATACATGTACATTCATAATTCCGTAACTGTAGATTCATAATTCAATAACTGTACATTCATAATTTTCGAAGCTCTATGTTCATAATTTTATCACTATATGTTCATAATTGTAAGTTCATAATGTCAGAGCTCCGTGCTCATAATTCCATAACTGTACATTCATAATTCCACAAACGAATAACGCCGTTAACGCCTTAACGGCGAGACAAAATCAATTTTTTTTTTTTAAATTGGAATGCCTTTGTTTTCCTTGAAAACGACGTCGTTTTGGACTCGTGTCCACAATGCATAGTGGATACAAATCCGCAACATAATTTGCCCTTCCAGTACGTGTGGGCCTTCAAATTTGGTCATCCATTTAAATATTTGTTAAATAGGAGTTAGTGAGAATGTAAAGAACAAGTCAATTTTTACATTCGTACCGTTAAATTTAATAACTATAAACAAATATTTATATGAAGGATCAAATTTGAAACAAAATTGATAATCAAGAAAAAATATGATCAAATTAAAAATCAATAATAATAAAAATTGGTAAAAATCAATAGTCAAGAACCATTCCAAGAATTAACTCCTGCCATTTACAAATTACTAATGAAAATAAAAGAAGTGGACATTATATAATAACGGTCACAAGTAGTTACATTTGGTCGTGAACAACTGAACATTATATAATAATCTAGTATGGAAATTGGAAAATAACACTTGTTACAACTTACAAGTTACAACTATCTTTACGAATAAGAGAACTGTGATAATTATATATCGTAGGATTTGAAATAATTTAATTATGAATAGTAGATGAATTTGCAATAGTTATTGTGTGGACTGTGGTTCACACAATGTGTGCGCTACGGTCCAAAAACGACGTTGTTTTGTGTAATTTTTATTTTTTCGTGCGACCCACGTACTGCAATATATATACATTTTTATAACTCATAATGTACATTATTCTAACTCATAATGTACATTATCTTACTCATAAGTTTCATTATTCTAATATATAAAGTACATTATTCTAACACATAATGTACATTATTCTAACTCATAAAATTCAACAACGTCGTTTTGGACCGTTGTCTACACAATTTATTATATTTTCCAAATGGTAGTTTTAAACTTACTCCGTATTTCCCAAATTAGGGTACCTTTTACTATATCAGTACTTTGTCACACCGGGAACAATTCCAGTCAAGTTAGTTGGACATTTGACTTGCTAATCACAAGGTTTTAAGTTCAATTATTTTTCATGTGAGTTAGACCGGTTCACGTACCTTCGGACAACACTTGCGGACACTTACACAATAATTTAAAATTCTAACCGTTCTACTAAAATATCAATTTGTTAACCTTGTAATTACTTTATTTAATGTTAACATTAATTTGGAAGAGAACTCCAAAATGGAAAAAATATTTCCAAAATAAAATTCTTAAACCCTAAATTTTAAAAATAATATTTTAGTTTCCCTTACATAATTTTTAACTAAATATAACTAGTATTATTTATAATTGTCATTTAAATGATAAATTACTATTTATTATGTAAGGAATATAATACTAATTTATTATTTAAATGACAAGTATAAATAATACCAATATTATTTGTTTGTATATATGAAGTGTAGACCGTCAGAATCTCAAAGGGCGGGGATAGCTCAGTTGGGAGAGCGTCAGACTGAAGATCTGAAGGTCTCGTGTTCGATCCACGATCACCGCATTTTGTTGGATAAATTTATTATTTTCCTTTTTCAAGTAATGTTGCATGCATGCATGCAGACTCTGTCAAAGTAGCCTATTAGGCAATCAATATAACGAAATGGAAAATACTACATGTAGCCAATCAATGTCTGACACATCAAAAAGTAAAATTTAAGGGTATAATTTGGGAGTGTATGTAGCAGAACTTTAATGAAATACCAATTGAGACCAATTGTTTTTAGTTAATTACGGAGTATATTACAATTCTGATATGCATAAGAAGTCCAAGCATGAAGCATCATTTAACCAAACATTCTCAATGTTTGTGGACGGTCTTGCCTAGGGCAGATCCAGGAGTATATAAATAAAGGAAAGTATTGCTGGTGGGGTTTGATTCTCATGATATATGGTATCAAATTTTAAGAAACAGTCAAGTTAACTTACCTAAACATTTAATAACTTGTGTATACATTCAATTCGTTTTTATATAAGTTATGTGTGTGTGTTTGTATAACGGGGTGGGGAGGGGTGAGGAGGCAATTGCCCTCATTACCCCCGGCCCTCTTATGGATCCGCTCCTGGTCTTGCCAATCACAAGTATTTTTATTCATGGATGAAAATTTTGTCTTTTTTCAATTAGCAAAACAATTAGAATCTACCTTAAAAAATTTCATTCTTTCGTTCTACTTTTGAGATTTGAAAAAATTCTAGGTGGTGTTTGGTTGAAAACTTTTATACCCTATTATTAGATTTAATGTCCATTACAATGTTTGTTTGCCTACTTTTGCTATCCTAATATTGAACTCAAATGCTTTAAGTAATCATATGTACACATAATCTCATTATTTATCATCCCCGGCCTACTTTTGAACAATTGAATCAAAAATAAGGAAGAAAAAAATTACACCACCTTTTTCTACAATATGCAATGGCCTAAATATTCAATGGATGTATGACAGAATTGGCAATATTTGGTGATGAGCTTAATATAAAATTGATTTTTGGCCAATATTTGCAGAACGTGCAGCAAGTGATCGTTGAGTGAGTAATTAATAGCATGTCTCCCTACTTTGCCTTGTAAGACTTCAAGAAATTACACTGCGCCAAGCCTTCAAATTGCGGGGATAGCTCAGTTGGGAGAGCGTGAGACTGAAGATCTGAAGGTCTCGTGTTCGATCCACGATCACCGCATTATTGCTTTGCCGTATCTTCAATTAGATATTTATGACGAAATTTTGTTTAGAACATTATTTTCCATCCCCCCCCACCCCCCACCCCCCCGGATTGAAAAAAAAAGGGGGGAAAAAAAAAAATCAAAGGTGATTGGATTCTCCTGAAGATAGTCTGGAATAATTGTTAAATACTTTGTACAAATACTCTAGCATTTGCCCTTAGGGGTGTGCATTCAGTTAACCGAACTTTTTATTACCGAATTAATCGAACTAAAGTTCTTTTCAATTAATAATAACCGAAGTTCTTTAAGCTAAATTTTTAAATCCTTAAAATTATAAATAAAAATTAACATTACCCCTTATATCAATACCTATAATAATATATCTATACAAAAATAATTAAATAACAACACTGCAAATATAAAAGCACGAATTTAAAAAGTATAAGCATAAACAATAATTAATCAAAGAATCTATATATATAGAATTTCAGTTAATTCGATTAATCAATATTTAGAACCGAATTACCCGAAATTTTATAAAACCTGTAAGCATTACCTGAACCGAAGTATTTTGTTTAAAAAACGGTTAATTAAAATTCTTCGGTTCAGTCAAGTAACTGAACTTTTTAAATTCTTCGGTTAATTATAATTTCATTTTTAGACGATTTATAGGTGTCAATACATTTTTAGTGCTTTTTTAAAAAAAGCATCCCCTTTTGTTGCTAGCATTATTGTGGCATGGCCATTTTTTGTCATCTGTCAACAAAATCGTTTAAATAGCATTAAATACAACGTCCTAAATTTATATATGTCATTCCACTTTTAGTTTTTTTTTTTTTTTCAAAACATCTCATTCGTCCTAGCATGACAGTTTTTGGTCATCCGTCAACAAATATGTTAAAATGACACTATTAACACCTCAAAATCCTCATTTTTTTTTCTTAGTAATAAAATTGTTATCAATAAATAAGTCTTCTGCAAAATCTTAAAAAGTGCAATTAAAAAACTCACAAGTCTACTTCATGACAAACTTTATGTCTAGTGCATAAGTCTACTTCATAAAAATCCACCAGACTTGTGGTTTTATTACCAAGAAGAAAAAATGAGGGTTTTGAGTGATTAATAATGTCGTTTAAACATATTTGTTAACCAATGACAAAAAAATTGAATGACACATAAATCTAGGACCAAAAAAAGGAAAATGATTAATACTTAGAATTGAATGGACTAAAATGCCATTATATTTAACGTCATTTAAACGGTTTTATTGATGAAGGACAAAAAAATAATCATGTCACAATAATACTATGATAAAACATGGATGTTTTGAAAAAAAAAATATCTAAAAATGGACTGACATCTATAAATCTAGGACAAAAATTGAAATTAACTTTTTAAAAATTCAAAAGAAATTGTGGTTAACAAAAATTTTAAATCTTAAACTAAAACTGTCACTTTACACATAATTAAAAGGAAATTTGTTTGTATAAAGTAATAATTCATAGAACTAAAAGTATAATTTTCTCATTATATTAACACTATTAACTATTACAGAGTATCAATAATTATATCACTTTTTAAATTACGCGATACCAATTACGTACTTTGAGTGTCAAATGGTTTGCTTGATTGCTTAAGGCTTCTCCTATAAATTTCTCCTACGCTGGTTGTGTCATTAGGGAGCGTCAAATGTTAAAACAATATTTCGATTCAGTGTCTTTTCGTTTTTTTTTTTTTTTTTTTTTTTTTGTAAATCAGAGAATAAGTTGGCTCATACTTTAGTTGGAGCAGTTAGTTCATAATCTGGTTCTCATATTTAGTTTTATTTTTACTCTATTTGTATTCAACATTTGATTCCTGACGTTTAATATTGTGATTTTATTTATTTTAAAAAAATAATTAGGTACTTTGACCCCAAAAAAAAAAAAAATACAATTTTAAACTAGATTTTGAGGGTAAGTAAGGCTGCCTAAGCGGAATTATCATACCATGGGCCACTCCCTATCTACTTTTCTTATCTTCAAATCCACTCCAAGACAACAAAATTGTTTACAAAAGGGCAGAGATAATTCGGAGTGCTCTTTACAGCACTTGTCAATCCACCACTGAGGAGCCATGGCTGCTTCAACTGGACTAGGGTTATCCTATTCATGGCCATCGAAATTGACCCACAACCGCGTATCAACATTGGTGGCGCCACCCTCTCCCCGCCGCTGGATTTCCTCCTCTTCTCCGTCTACCACCATCAGGATGGCGGTGTCTTCAGTTGACGAGAAGCAGAAGACTTTTACCCTCCAGAAATCCGAAGAAGCTTTCAATAAAGCGAAGGTAACGCGCATCTATGAATTGGGATTGAAATGCTTTAGATGTTTCTTAGTTCTTGCTTTGCTGATTTGAAGAATGGCGATTCTGTTAATATATATATTTTTTATAATTTGTGTCTGATTATTAGAAAAGAAGCTCAATTTGTGCCTCTGGAAATTGGGGTTTTGGGAAATTTTGATGATTTGTTGACTTGGTGAAGTAGGCGGCTACAAAGATATTGCCTTTAGTCATATTGGGTGGAAATGTGGAATAGCGTACCACATTTTTAGCGTATTGTACAAAATGCTATCAGAACAATGAATAACTCAAAGAGTTGTATAGAATTGGTCAGCATTGTGTATAAGACTGTTCAATTTGAATATATTTTTCTTCTCCAAAATGTTGAATCCCGAACCCCAAGGTACCCCAACCCCGGCCCGACATGATAGAGTATGTGAAAGGATGTAAATCACGGTAACAGTGACTCAGCAGACATGGCAAAATGTGGGTGCCCACAAAGGATCTGCCCACTTTGGGCATAATCCTCATATTGCTGCTACCGAGTTTCTAACGGTTTGTTCCCTCAAATACTGCCTACTGAACCAGTGAGCTAAGCCCGTGTGGGCTGAATATATTTTTCTTGGTTCAGCTAGTTGCCTAGTTCCATTGTTTGGAACTAGTAATTTACTATATGGGGAGAAATATATGGCCAGGAAAAATTATATCTTGACAAAGAAAATATCATGAGCAATCATTTTATGTTTCCTGCTTAGCCATGAATCCACGATCTGGAAGAATGAATTTGGAGTTAATGTGGCTCTTCCCTGCACCTTCAAGTCCATCAGTAATTGGGTTTTTGTCCATGATCCAACTGATTAAAAAGGACATTTGATTTCCGTTGATTTATGAATGAATCAAATGACTAGTGGCTAGACATTTCAGACCGTCTGTTTTACATGTTTCCAGAATGACCAAAAATGCGAGCCAACAGTCTAAATCAAGATCCAAATCTTTTGTTTTCATTTCAATATTGCTTGTGGCAGGAGCTGATGCCTGGAGGTGTGAATTCGCCTGTACGTGCTTTCAAATCTGTTGGTGGTCAGCCTATTGTGATGGATTCTGTGAAGGGCGCGTATATGTGGGATATAGATGGAAATAAGTACATTGACTACGTTGGTTCCTGGGGCCCAGCTATCATCGGCCATGCAGATGATGAGGTCAGTTCTATTTAACTAACTTTTACCTTGATAGCCATTAAGGCTTAAAGGATTTGCTCTGACTGGTTATGGAATCACTACAGCTCCGTAGTATCAATGCTGATTTTCTTTTTATTGCGTTCAAAAAAGTTAGTGTCTTTTTTATATGATATTTTTGATAGGTTAATGATAAGGGGATGCAAACACGAAATCTTTAGTTGTAATTTTGCTAAGCCAATAATGAAAAAGGGGAACGTGGTTAAGAGAACCGGAACTAATACTTGTTAAATTTTGTTCATCTGACGGATAAGGGCAATAAAATTGCCTACTAAATTTGTTTTTGGTCAGGCCATGAGATGTCCTGAGCAAACCCTAACTGTAGGAGGCACCTTAAAGCCCGTATCATACTCAAACTAATCCCCATTCACACCGGGCCGACCCACTTAAGGGGCAAAGTGCTGGCCAGATTGGTTTTTCCATACGAGAGGGGGTTCGAACTCCTGACCTCTTTTAAGGGACGGGAGTGCACGGCCACTCACGCCAACCAAGTTTGTTAATTGCCTACTAAGTTTACTCCATAAAGGCATAAATTTACAAAAAAAAAAAAAAAAAAAAAAAAAAAACAAAACAAAATGCATACTCCATATTAATAATATTTTAATTATTCTTTTTTAGGTGTTGGCAGCATTGGCTGAAACAATGAAGAAGGGAACAAGCTTTGGTGCTCCCTGTCTCCTCGAAAACACCTTGGCCGAGTTGGTCATTGAAGCCGTTCCATGTATAGAAATGGTTCGATTTGTTAACTCGGGCACAGAGGCTTGCATGGGTGTACTGCGATTGGCTCGAGCTTTCACTGGACGAGAAAAGTTAATCAAATTCGAGGGTTGCTACCATGGGCATGCAGATCCTTTTCTTGTTAAAGCGGGCAGCGGGGTTGCCACCTTAGGGCTTCCCGACTCACCTGGAGTTCCCAAAGCAGCAACGTATGAAACGCTTACTGCCCCCTATAACGATATTTCGGCTGTAGAGAGCCTCTTTCAGGCCAACAAAGGGGAAATTGCTGCCATTATTCTCGAGCCGGTAGTTGGAAACGCTGGCTTTATTCCACCGAAGCCTGAATTTCTCGAGGCGCTACGCAAGATCACCAAAGAGAACGATACTCTCCTCATCTTTGACGAAGTCATGACTGGATTTCGCCTCTCGTATGGTGGGGCCCAGGAGTATTTTGGCATAACTCCCGATTTGACGACGCTCGGGAAGATCATTGGCGGCGGCCTGCCTGTCGGGGCGTACGGCGGGAGGAGGGATATTATGGAGATGGTAGCACCTGCTGGACCTATGTATCAGGCCGGGACGTTGAGTGGAAACCCGCTAGCAATGACAGCGGGAATCCACACGCTAAAGCGGTTAAAGGAGCCGGGAAGCTACGAGTACTTGAAAAACGTCACGAGTGAACTAATCGAGGGCATTGTGGGTGCGGGAAAGAAGGCTGGTCATGCAATTTCCGGTGGGTATATCAGTGGCATGTTCGGTTTCTTCTTCATGGATGGCCCCGTTTACAACTTTGCTGATGCAAAGAAGAGCGACACTGCCAAATTCGCGAGGTTCTTTAGAGGAATGCTAGAGGAAGGCGTCTATTTCGCGCCTTCCCAGTTCGAAGCTGGATTCACGGGCTTAGCGCATACTCCCGAGGATATTCAAAACACGATAGCTGCTGCTGAGAGGGTGTTCAAGAAACTGTGATATTTATTGATGCCTTTTCTCTTGATCCTTTTTGTTTAGGTAATTAAGGATTACACTTTTGTAAGACACCTTTGTTTGTTTGTTTGTTTGTTTGGAGGGACAGCATTTTTGTAATCTAGATGCTTGTATCATACCTTAATGCTGAAATTGTGGTCTATTTCTTATAAATTTCCCCATCACTCTTTAACTTGTGTAAGCCTAAAAAATAAAGTTGTACAGGTGATTAGGCTTCAGATTCTTTAGAATTTTATATTAGAAAAATAAGAATTATAAAAAAATAAAAAATTATTTTTTAAAATTTTTCAGATCAACACACAACCGGCCTTGGCTCGCCCCACTATTTTTAGAGTCTATTTATAGAAAAATAATAATAATAATAATAAGATCGCCCACTATTTTTTAGAGTCTATTTATAGAAAAATAATAATAATAATAATAATAAGATCGAATATTTAGAACGAAGTCTAAGTTTGAAGATATATTTTAATAGAATTTAATTATTTATACACTATAAGAAAAACGTTTACAAATTAACTTTTTGAAAATGTGAATCAAATACTATCCAACTTTTTTGAGAGGAAATACTATCTAACTTTTAAATACTTTTGTTTGAAATAAATATTTTTGAACTTTTAAAGTCTTTGAACTTGTATAAAAAAGTCTTCATTGAAGTCAAAATTAGATTCCACACTATTGTCGGTGCTTTTGATCAAATTGAAGAATGCTTCAAGGTGTTAATATATAAAAATTATAACTTCACCCTCAAATTTAGAGGCCAACTAATAAATTTAAAATGGAAGACTAAACTTAACAAATTCTTAATTGTCAATGTAGAAAAATAAATAATTTTGAAATTGAAAACTAAATACGAAAGATATTCAATAGTCAAGAAACTTTTATAAAAATAACTTTGAAAATGTTGTCTTTTTCCCATTAAACTTCAAAAATCTCACCAAGAAAATGTAACACTATTTAATTTATTCTTTTCTTTAATTTTTAAATTTTGTTTATAATAATTAGATTGTAAATACTAAAATGGTATTCCCTTCAAATTGTGTCGGCAGAATAGATGCTCTGATCTGGAAATTCTCACTGAATTAATCTTGACAAAGATGCATAGCTATTTCCTAGCTTCCAATCGGCAGCACAAAACCTACGTCTTTGCCTACACAAATTTAGTTCAATGATTCAGTAGACAATATTTGGGAAAAAATATCAGAATTCGAATTTCAGCGACAATAGTGTAAGGATTATATTCAAAGTGAACAGATCTTGTGTGCACACCGACATTTAACCATGTCTACTGAATTATTGAGTCACTGTAATTTACAGGTATGGTGAGGTTGGAGATTCAATCTTTTGAGAGAAATAATCTCTTATAACATTTTTATTTAAAATTCTGGAGAGAAAATTTTTGAGTGACTAGACAAAGTTGCACCAACTTGTGACCAGTAAACCAACTTAAGTTGTCTATAACTAACCAACTCAGACTAAGAACGTTGCTTTCACTATGGGTCGAACTTGTAACTTTGACTAGAGCTGTCCAACAAATCAAGATTCATAAATCCTAACCCCACAACACTAACACTATTAACAAAATGCATACACAAAATACTCCTAGGGAGGTTTCGGAAAGATGGAGGAGAGGATCTCTTGTAGCATTGTTGATCAACAGCATATTCTACCGTTCTGCTTGCTTTATATATTCACTCTCAAGGTAGGCTGTGTGTATAAATGTATAATTAGCTACAAAAACAAAAGCTCAACCATGGCAAGGAAAACCGGAGTGGCAGCTCTACTGGTTGTTGCAACTGTTCTCAATATGGCTGCACTTCTTCTCGGTAATGGTGACCTCTTGGCCGATGCTTCTTCTCCAGTGGTGGCTGGAAGTGCTGCCCTCGACATAAAGCCAGAAGCTTCCCGGGGAACAAGCCCGCCTAGACACCTCCTCGGTGAGATGAAGCTGGGAAGAAGACTGCAGCAGAACTGCTTTTGCCAGATATGTCTTCCATATAGCTGCATCTGCAACCCTTGTGATGTTTTCACTTGCCCCTGCCATAACCATTGAAGAACCACCTTGTTACCTAAATCTTCTGTAACCCAAAAACACATGTAATAAACAACAATAAATGGTTTCGGTTTCTCCCACTAATATGTATCCCTTCCCAGCATCTGACAGTCTTAACAACACTTGAACCCATAGCCTAGCTCCCTGATACCACTTATTAGGATCTGCTTAGCATTACGCCAAAAACTATAGCCAGTAAAAAGGCGTAACTTTATTTCCTTATAGACCGCCATCATATTTTCGAGAGACAGAGTAGCGATTTGACCCTTTATCAGCCTCCGCCCAACCCTCCAGCATATCAAAAACTGCAGAATTTTGTATATTACAGAGGTAGAAACTTCACATATGGCAAAGTCCATTAATGAAGTATGTTTCCCAGCTACCAGAGTATGGCCTGAAGAATCTTCTACCTATAAAATAACAGAGAAATAATAATAATAAAACAAAACAAAACAACAACAACAATAATAATAATAGTATTATGACATGGAGAGATTCTATTAGTACTATCTGTAACAAGAAATATCTTTATACTTGACAGCAAGAGACACGACATAATACATTAACTAATTTGGTTTCAACCCCCTGGCAGTATTGCAACTTTATAACTCGCCAGCTGAAAAGTCTAATTAAAGCAGCCCATATGGCTTCAGAAGCTAGAGTAAAGAATTCCAAGTTCCATTTGCTGTCTCTTAGGAGCCCTCGAGGTATAAATTCTCAAACCGTCAAGTCACCACTCTACCCAAGCATCTAAACATCAAATGTGTTCAATCAATAGTCAAGATCCACAAGAAATTTCAACTCCGACTTACTATTCAGCTTGGCGTGTTAGATGAACTAATCCCCACGAGTCTTTATCAGAAGAAAGATTTCGGACCCTGATTAGCAATGCATAACAAAAGAGAGCATAAAACAAGAGACTTCGAAAGATATATTAAACGCCCTATCAAGGAAACACATATATGCATAACATGGAAGTCTAAAATCACACACACACTATATATATATACTGTAACCGTGCAAAGAGAGTCTTCAACAAATTACAGAATTCAATTGATTTGAAACCTCCACGGTTTCATTACAAGGCATTCGTTCAGCATGATTAGAACTAGTATATCTAATGACTGAACCTAACAAGCAATTTATTATGATCTATTGTGCCGGAAAGGCAGAATTTCCCAGCCACCATTCCAACACAAAATGCATCCCCGACCGACTGGATTATCTCTCGTCTCTTCCTCAGTTCCTCTTCTTCATCCAACAAATACAACACTCAAAACTGGAAAAAAAAAAAAAATGGACAGATAAGCAATGCAATGAAGCAAACCCCCTAAGTTTCTAATGGTAAATTCATGGAATTCACAAACCCTAATTTCATATCATCATCAATCACTCGCTAGAACCCTAAATCTAAAATTAACAGTTCTCTCATCATCTACAGAACAACAAGGCACAAATATATATAGTCATATTAACACCAAACAGCCGGAATTTGCTTCAACGTGCGTCATCGTCGTCTCTTCTCCCGGAAGAAGGGGGCGGAGTACCGGAAAGAGAAGCTAGCAAATTGAGGTGCCCTTGTGCCATGGGCAAGTAATTCCCAACCCTAGCTGCCGAGGCTTCGCCCATCTGCTGCTGGAAAAACCGCGAATTCAACGCAGCCGCCGCCGTTGTCGGCACCGCCATCTCATGAGGAGCGGCCGCCGCGAAGCTCCAGACCTGTCCAAAGTCCGGCCGAGCCGGAAGCGCCCAGAACCCTGCTGCGGCCGAGCCCACAACCGTGGCCGCGCCCGCGACATCCTCCTTGTTCCCGCCGTCGTCCAGACCATCCTCCTCGGCCCGCAGCCGCTTCCCGAGAATGAAGGGCGCGGGAGCCATGGGCTTGTGGTCGAACGAGGCCGATAGAGAAGGGGCGGTGGAGGAGGAGGTCCTGAGGGAGGCGGAAATAGTGGAGAAACTCGCCGGGATAGTTCCGGTGCCGGTGGCGGCTATAATGGAAGGCTCAGCTTGGCGGAGAAGCCACTCGATGGTCTGGCCGTCGGACTTGTGACCGAGCTCCCGCGTGAGCTGGAAAACTCTAGCGGCGCAAACGATGGGCATCCGTATGCGCCTCCCCCGGCCGTCGACCTTGCTATGGCGGTCCTTAGCGGGCGGTTTCTTGACTACTACTGCCAAAGACCCATTCCCGGCGGAAGGGAGCTGTTGCGGGTCGATTAAAGCTCCGGCGTTGGCCTCCACCGACGTCGACATTGGGCGGGTGAAAAGAAGCGGATAATGAGGGAGGGAGGGTATGAAAGGAGAAAAAAAGAAGGGAAAAAAAAAACCAGAGAGAAGAAGGGAAACAGGGTTCTAATGATTGAGCGGCAGGAGCTGGTGGAGACAGGAGGAGGGCACATGGGTGGTGGGGACCAGTTTGTACATATACTGAACACACCAACAGCTCATGCCTCCTCACTCTACTGCCACTACCGCTATTTACTGTGCTTCCTCTACTCTTCTCATCCAATAATCAAAGACCTTGCTTAGCTTAATGGTTCAATAGACCGTAGAGAACAAATTAATGTTCAAATTTCAACGGCAATATTGGGATTATGCACAATGTAGACAGATTTTCAATAGTTATGATGTGTTACACGGTTACAAAATGACGTCGTTTTGACTAAAAACGCGCGTCCCATTTAAAAAAAAAAAAATCGATTCCGCTCAACAGCATTATGTTGTTCATTTATTCTGGATTTTTAGTTCATTCATTGTGAATATTTAGTTCATTCATTGTGGATATTTAGTTCATTCATTCTGGATTTTTAATTATCCATTCACTTTAGTTTATTCACTGTGGATATTTAGTTCATTCATTGTGGATATATAAATTCAAATTATGCACACAAAAATTATATTGCTGAAAATCGAACCTGAAATTTTTTTTTAAGTGGGACGCGCGTTTTTAGTCAAAACGACGTCGTTTTTGCAACCATGTACACCATACATGGTGCACACGGTTGCACAGCAAAATTTGCGACAGATCCCTTGTGCTCACTTGTTTACTGAGTCATTGAGTCACCGTAATTTACATCTTCCAAAATACTTTGTCGGGCCGGCGTGTGGGATGCCCTTGGAGTTGGAGATTCATCTCTTGGGAAAAGATTATCAAGAACTAGCATAGGTAATTTATCGTCTGAATTGGATTCCCTTTGTGTACATATGAAGACTAATATCTGACTTATGGGTTAGTTGTGCGATTTGTGATTTATCTCCCCAATAACTCTAGGGACAAGATCCTATGAATTAATCCAACAAAATTGGATCACCTAAGTTTAAAATTTAAAATAAAAAAAAAAACAATTAAAATACAGAGAGGATTACATCCCTTCAAATATCTCCTAACTTAGTAGCTTAGTATCACAATCAATTAAATTTAAGAGAAAATTATACTTTTCATCTCAAAGTTATAAGGTAATTGTAGTAGGATCCATCCCTACTTGTTGAGTTGTTGGTCATGCTCACTTCTCGTCCTTAAACTATAACAAAGTTACAAATTTCATCTATTTTTAACAGGCCGTGATCACATTGTCCCTAAACTATAATTGACGTTGCAAATTTTGTCTCTAATATTTTATTATAAAAAGGATGGAATTTGTAACATGGACGAAAAGTGAGCATGATCAACAAGTAGTAACCAATCCTACAATTAACTTATACTTTTGGAGCGAAAAATGCATTTTCCCCCCTAAATTTAAATATTGCTATTGATTTTAAAATTCCTAATTGAATACTGAAATGCATTTATACTTAACGTCATTTAAACAGTTTTGTTAGGCAAATCATATCGTGCACTGCGGTGTATAATGGATTATGCATCGAGCTTCTAAACGACGTCGTTTGTTTAATGAAAAGAAACGGCACCTGTTTTGCGTCGTTCCGCACCATTCCGCAAAAAGTAACTCTTTTATTCAGTTTCATTTTGTATACACTGCAGTTTCATTTCAACACAACTATAGTTTCATTTCGATATAACTACAGTTTCATTCGATATTTATACACTCAAATATGTGAAATGTTATTTAATTTTATTTTATATACACTATAGTTTCATTAAAACACAACTACATTATCATTTCGATATAACTACAGTTTCATTGCACAATATACACTCAAATATTTGAAATGTTATTCAGTTTCATTTTATATACACTGCAGTTTCATTTCAACACAACTACAGTTTCATCTCAATTCAATTGCAATTTCATTTGATAATATAAAAATAATACGTGAGGCGGTGTCATATACTGTAGTGTCAGTTTAGATACACTGTAGTTTCAGTTGGTAATTAATACACCAAACATGCGTGTTCCGTTAACTGTAATGGCGCACCGTTTCTTTTACTTAAAGAAACGATGCCTTTTTGGACCGCGGTCCAGAGTATAATTGCTGGTTTTGTTGATTGAGGACCAAAAATGATCATACCACAATTATTCTAGGACCAAAAATAGATGTTCTAAAAAAAATAAAAGTAAATTATCACCTATAAATCTATGACTAAAAATATAATTAACTCATTTATTTTTTGGAATAATTACATGATATTCATATTCTTTTAAAGCAATCATTCAAAAAAAATAATATGTTTCACATTTTTGACAATTAAACAAACAAATCAAATTAAGTAAATATTTTTTATATTTTAATTCTTACTCCAAAGGAGAAAAGAGTTACAAAAAATAGAAAAATAAATATAATACAAAAATTGTTATGAATTCCTTTTGCGTACACTAATTTAATTGTTATAATACTAATATAAAAATGCTCATTATTATTATTACTAATTTTTCACGCACATTGCGTGAATGAGATAATGTCCAACGATTATTTTTAAATAAGTACTTCAAAGTATATCAATGCAAGATTATATATGATATGTTCATGCATAGGTAATTTAATGTTGAATTTGTTTATTTAAATCAGTAATTCAAAGTACATGAAAATGTAAGATAATATATGAGATATTGATTATATTTATCACTAAAATAAATGGTTGCAACTTTGTAATAACGATAGTCTAAATACTTATTCTAAAAATGATAGTCTAAATAATTAAATACTACTTTTGATTTCAATTTATCTAAGTCTTCGTAATTCTCTTTTGAGTAACATTGTCATTGTTTTCATGTTCAATATTTGTAATCTTCTTTTTAATTTGTGGTGTGTCATGTGCAATTGGATTGCTGGTGGAAGCATAGAGGGTAATGTCATTCAATGAGATTATGGTGTGGGAAGTTTTAGATTTGCCTCGTTGTGTATATGATTGAAATCTTAGTTGTACTATGAACCCTTTATCTTGCAAGTACTTGTTGATATTTGGTAGTGGTATTTTTTTCATGTTTCATGTGTTGTGAGATGTGTGTCGTAGATTCTCATGTGAAAGTATTGAACAAAATATTAATATTTATTATATTTGTAGAAAGTTCATAAGTAACAACAATGACTCTGCAGGTAGTTCAAATACTTAATTATTTTTGTTGTCAAGGTTGATGTTGATTTTACCTTTAATCCAAATAGGTTGAGTCTAGAAAATGAAATGAATGGTAAATTTATATTAATTCTAATATATTTAAAGGGTGCACAATACGTATTTTACATAAAAGATCAATGAATGTTGCAACGGTGACTATTTTTTAAAATTTCTTCATTTTCTGGATTTGCATGATTGATTGCAACATTGTTGTAGTCTTGACATCATTTCGATGTGTCAAGTGTGTGACGATATTCTATTGCCCTACATTAGCATTTGTAATAATGAGTTTTAAATGTAGATACATAAGATAATGATATAATTACCATTTACATATTATTATCAACATAAAAGCATATAAGTCCTTTAGGTCAATAATCAAATGTGAACATATAAATAATGGTAAACTTAGTCCTTTGATTATAAGGATGGCCTTATTTAGTCTTTGAATTGTTCGCGTAGTGGTCTTTTTAGTCCCCTAAATCAAGTATTTGTTAAAATCTAATGCTGATGTAAGGACAAATATAAAAATTCATTTGCTTCTCCCAAAATCACAATTCGGACAAGTATATAATTAAATATGAAATATGTTGTAAGTATATGCACTACTAAAAAATGTCGAAAAAAATATTATAGTACCATAAAGTTAGATTATTCAATACTGGAAAAATGTTAATAGTAATTGCAATAATCATTCTACTCTGATCAACCCAAATGGTATCCATGGATTCACCTTCCTCTACTTCCTTCTCCATTTCATTGATTCTCTTACCTTTAAGAATTTTAACCGATAATTTTTCAAACAGTCCAATCATAGTTAATCTGACAACTTCTAAACTGAATATGATAATTCAAAAAATCCATTCTTTCATTCTCCTCTTTTTATTATACAGAACAACAATGGAGAAATGTTATGGACCTCTTGCATAGAATACGTTAAGAATGTCTATACTACACATGGAAACTGATCATCTACTATTAAATATTGCGCATTTTGTTCGTATATGAATTTACGTGTTTAAATTCTTGAGTTGGATACGTATTGGCTCTCTAGAGTGTTGAGTTAGAATATTTTAATTTTTTTTTATGGCAGGATCATAATCATAAGTCATGAAATCATGACGTAAATCATTAGAGAATAGTAAAAAATATTGAAGTAGATAAAAGATCAGTTATTGAGATCGTGGTAGACAACGATGAGCTTATGAACATATGAAACCAAGATAGTCTTCGACAAGATGTAAAAATGATTGAAGTTGACTCATTTTCTTCACAACATCCGACTTCTCAATCGCACCAATTTGAATATCATTTGATATAGTTAAAGTTGTAACATTTTTTGCATATAAATGTAATATATATTATGTTGTAACCATTTTTTTGCATATAAATGTAATATATATTATGTATTATTTTTCTTCTTTGCCTTCTTTATAATTTCATGTAAATGAATTTTTGAGATTTTCTCATACATCAATGTTAAATTTTAATAGATATTTGTAATTCAATTACAACATAATTCATGGCATCTTAAATTACATTGGCCGGTCGGAAGAATTTGAAAAATTGAAATTCATTGTCCCCGAGGGAATTACAATTCAGTGGTAGTTTGGAAAGGAAAAAAATAATATTTGTGAGCAAACCGGATACCAGTGGACCACAAGCCACTTGGTGATTATTACTACTATTATTACTACACAACAGCATTTTAGTATTTATATTACTTCTTTCCTTCTCATTTCTAATAATTATATTCTTCCGTCAAACAATGTAATTTGAATTCTTATTTTATTCTAACTTTATTTTTTAGTTCACCAAATTACAATTTATTTTCTCCTTAATTTTTTCCTCCCAACCAAACACCCTGCTAAGGCGAGAGATTAATTATCACTACCCGAATAATTCAAAAGGGTCACCTTGTAATTAAAAGATAAATTTATCATTAGGGCACAATAGAAAGACTAAAAAAGCCAATTTTGCTAGGAGTTAATTAGAATTGAAAGTTTTGGTTATTTTCACTGTTAAAAATACGATAGTTCGAATTTCATAGCAGTTTGGAGCAGGACATAGTTCAATCTTCGCCCTTAGCAGTCTCTGAGAGTGGGTTGCGAATTGCTATGGCGTCCTCGAAAGGTCCAGGAGGAGCGGCGGCGGCGGCGGCGGCAGCGGCAGCTGAGTTAGAGAAATTGAGCGTGGAGCAACTCAAAGCTGTGAAAGAGCAGACCGATCTCGAAGTCAATCTCCTCCGAGACAGCCTCAACAACATCAAAACCGCCACCGCCCGCCTCGGCGTCGCCTCCACTGCCCTTAGCGATCTCTCTCTCCGCCCCCAAGGTCTCTCTCTCTCTCTCTTCGATATTCTTCTCTCTTTTCCCCTGCCTAAACACTAAAAGTTTTACGGGTGGGTTGCAGGGAAGAAAATGTTGGTTCCTCTAACGGCGTCGCTTTATGTGCCGGGTACTCTGGATGATGCTGATAAGGTTTTGGTTGATATTGGGACTGGGTATTATGTGGAGGTTAGTAGTTTTTTCTTCTATAGTTGGAATTTTTTTTAGGTTTAATTTATATTGCTGTACAAGTTTCCATATGAGAATCATTGGATCCAAAGAATACGTGTTCTTGTAATCCAGTTTTTGTAGTTGAAATTACATTTAGCTAGTAGGTACTGGAATACTTGATTTACTAGTAAAGCTAGAATGCAAGGTATTACTGTTATGAATTAGAAATCATTAATGGAGCTTTTCCACTGTGCCATTCTTTGATGACCTAACATCAAATGCTGTGCAAATATATGACAAGTTCGTTAAAGGTTGATTAACAATCCCTTACACTTATAGTGGTGAGGGTATTCATTATTCATTTACTAATGGTGAGGGGATTTTTAATCAGTTAATCCCACTCCATCCCAAGACTCTCCCAAGACTAGAAGTTATCCAAACTTTTGGGATAAAATGGTGTGACCCCCAGATATAGAGATGGCCCAACTGTAAACCAAACCTGAGATTAAGAATTCTTAGTCCAATCCCTTCATTCCAATGAACCATACAACTTCTAAGATTTTTGGCTTACATTAGTGACCTTCATCTTGCAGCTTTTGATTTCTTGTGGCTGGATTTCTCAAGTTCATATTTTACCCAAATATATGGTCTGTTATAAGGAGATGATTGGATATCAAATAAAGATGTTCTGAGAAAGGGGTTGGAAAACCCTCCATATCATTTCTCCTAATCTCCTTATAGTCCAGTACAAGTTCTTGACTAATTAAGATACAGTGAACTGTGTTAGACACTGTATGAACAGTGTCTGCTATGAACATGACGGGGACAATACCTTTGGATCATTTTTAAATTTTTTTTTTCTTTATTAATTTCATGAGAACTTTATATCTAACATGACTTTTAATATCTTTGTTTCTTTAGAAAACTATGGCAGAAGGAAAGGATTACTGTGAGCGTAAAATAAACCTGCTACAGTCCAATTATGATCAGCTTCTTGATGTAAGTCAGAATGACCATCACCATCTTTTATTCAGTGGAATATGCATATTTGCGTTGTTATTAATACGAAGCCATAAATTGACCCATGAAATTGAATTTTTGGTTCATCCAGTTTCAACTGTTGGATCTCTGGTAGTCTGGTCTGTACATAATTATTTAATAATATATAAAAATTTCTTAATATCAATGATATAAAAATAAAGTGAAGATGGTATATATTAATCCATAAAGCAAAAAGATTTAAGCAAAGTATACAGTCAATAACCCTCAATCTCTACTCTAACAATGCTCATGGAACAATTTTAACGCCATCCAACATAGTCAATTAGAGAGTTGGAATATTAGACATAACCACAACATTAGCAAAGTTCATATCAAGTTCCATCAACCAGGTATTCCATATTTGCTATCCAAGTTTTGCAAGTCAAATTAGAAGTGAAAACATGTATAGACCATGAAGTCCAATTAAGAAATCAAATAATTTGGGCCTTCAATGCCATGGACATCATGCGTTTGGATTTTTAAGTGAAATCTAGTATTTTCTTTTTTCTCTTCGTTTTTTTTTTCCCCCTTCAATTAAGAATCCCACAGTTCAAAGAGAACTGCAGTTTGTATGGTTTTCATAACCTGTGGTTGGATCATTCAGTATTTTTATATAACCTTACTGATATTCTGCTGAGTGCTGACCCACTATTCAATTGTGGGTTGTTACCAGGGTTAGCGGGGTGTCGCCTAGGCGTCTAGGCGGTCACCGCCTCGCCTAAGTGCAAAATACAACCCAAAACCCCACAAAACATACATGGGTAGAACCTACACACTAAGGCGAGTTGACCGGTGTAATTTTCAGCCGGAGAAGACGCCGGAATCTGCCTCACGCGCCGGCGCGTGGCGTCGGAGCAGCGGCACAGCGGCGGCGCGTGGAGGCTCCGATCGCGGCGCGGTTCGAGCTCCGGCGTCGTCCTCCTGTTCCGAGCAAAGCCCACTACCTCACCCTGACATGTTATCAATAAATACTAGACTTCTCACTACTCTAGGAAAAACTATTCATCTTCTCAAAGATGACTTGAAGTAAATAGGGTTCAAAAAGGCTTCCCAAGACAAGATATTTCCAATATATACAATAAATACTAAACTTCTCATTATTCTAGGAAAAACTATTCATCTACTAAAGGCAACTTGAAGTAAATAGGCTGCCCAAGACAAGATATTTTCAATATATATGTATATATTTTATTTATTTAATACTTATTGCCTAGTCATCGCCTAGGTGGTCGCCTAGTCAACTAGTCGACTAGGCAGTTGGTGGCATCTCGCCTAGAAAGTCCGCCTTGATAACTTTGGTTGTTACAGTGTTAATAACACTGTATATTACACTGACGGGGGACTAATTCTCGGGGCTTGTTCTTTCCATAAAGTGTGAAACTTTCTCTATTTTCATTCATTAGTAACATTCCCTTTCCTAAAAGCATCAGTCATTTCTTGGCCTTTCTGCAAGGTGCAAGTATTTCCAATTTGTTGAATTTATATTTTGATTCATTTCTTTAAAAGTTTTTAACAAACACTTACTGTTAAGCTTGACATCATTGGCATGTTATTCTATAACACGGAAATTTCTGTCTACATTTTAGCTGTGTGGAAGCATCATTCATGCAAAATTTCAAGTTGTTTTATTTTCTGCCTAAAATATTACGGAACATTAAAAAGGTTGCTTCAAGAAGTTGATTTAGCTAAGTTAGTTCGTTTTAGCAACATCTTGTCCTTGTCAGTTGATCTTTATTGGGTAGCCAGCTGTTTACAAATTTGAGTTGAGTTGGTTACTTGGTTATCAAATGTTGCGTGGACACATTTTAAAGAGGTGGGGGTGGCTACAAGCTTAAAGTTTTTAAGATTTCACTAATATTTACATTAAGAATAAGCAGAGCACAATGCAACTAAATTCCAATTAAAAGATCAAGCAATTAAAAAAATTGTATAGACATCAGATAACCCATTAAACATCACTTTTGAACTTTCAAAGGATAAGGAACATGAGAGAGTCCACTGGGGCCAAGTATATACAACACAGCTCAGAACTTCCATATTTACTCATTAAACCTCTTAATAAGGAAAAGAAGAAACTTAGCTTAGCATCTTAGATGTCTCAGGTAAACATATGCATGCCCTATTTAGACTATTTAGTATCCTAAAAGTGTTAGCAGAAAGGGGAGGAAATGAAGAATTGGGTCAATGATCAAGCTGTCGATTGTGTATCGCACTATCGTGTATAAAGTTAATGGATATGCAGTTAGTTCCATTAAAAAAAAAAAGAGTCTATTCTTAATAGTTTGATCTTCACCCTCAACACGTGATCAATGACTTATTAAGTGCACTATAAATTCAGTGTTGCAAAATCTTGTGGCAATATATGTGGTAAGGAAATCCATTTCAGACAAAAATGTCATCTTTCTGGAATTTGCCTTTTCTGCTTTAGTCCATCCATATCTGGCTCTATGCGTGTCCATCCATATCTATACATTAATGCTTCCTTTAGTAACGAGTACTAATAAATGCAGGTGACGACTAAGAAGAAGAGTATTGCTGATGAAGCTGGCGTTATCTTACAAGCCAAATTGCGGCAACTTGCCTCAACACCATAAGACGTAATGTACGCCTATTCATATATGGACTGTTTCAAAGTTACAAAGGGAAATAGAACATTAACAGTACAATTGCATGTTTTAAGATCACATCAACTTCCCCTTGTTCTTTGATTTGATTGGGATAGAGAAACTTATCTAGATATTTTTCTGGTTTGATGTACTATTTAAAACAAATGGTTCAGTGTCACATCATTTTATTTTGGTCTTCCATTTTGTAGAAAAGAGATTAATAGATTATGTTCTTGACTTCTTCACTTAGAAAGAGTGCATCTTTTTTTGGTGTAACTAAGGTTGTTGGGGATTAATGGTGTCAGATGAACATATCCCAACATGGAAAATTAGAAGAATTTCCTAAATTATTCCTTCTTTCAAAAGTTGAATTCCCAACCCCAAGGGCCCGACAGAGTGAGATTTCTACTCACTTTGGGTATAAACTCCACGTTGTCACTAAACCATCTACTCACTTTGGGTATAAACTCCACGTTGTCACTAAACCATCTACTCACTTTGGGTATAATCTCTGTTGAATCATTGAGCTAAGCTCGTGCGGGTAGTAAAATATATCCAAGAATGTGACGGATTTGTTGAATCATTGAGCTAACTTCGTGCGGGCAATAAAATATATCCAGGTCTCCATGGTACTACAGCCACTTTGTTTCCTAAATTATTCCTCCCTTAATAAGTTGTAAATCACAAATTTCCACGTTGCCGAACTATATATCCACTTTTGGCAAAATCATTGAGCTAAACTCCTTAATAAATTGAGGATCACAAATTTCCGCCGCTAAACCATCCACCCACTTTGAGATTAACCTTTGCTAAATCATTGAGCTAATCTCGTGCCGGCAATAAAATATATCCAAGAATGTGGCTGCTAGGATTCGAGACCAAGTCTCCACGGCCACAACGTGGAATTCTTACCACTAAACTACAACCACTTTGTTTTCCAAATTATTCCGGCATAATCCATGTTGAATCATTGAGCTAAGCTCGTGCGGTAAAATAAATCCAAGAATGTGGCTGCTGGGATTCGAGCCCAGGTCTCCACGGCCACAACGTGGAATTCTTACCACTAAACTACAGCCACTTTGTTTCCCAAATTATTCCTCCCTCAATAAGTTGTAAATCACAAATTTCCACGTCGCCTTTGAACCTTCCATCCACTTTGGGCGTAATCTATGTCCATTGAGCTAATCTCGTGCGGGCAGTAAAATATATACAAGAATGTGGCTACTAGGATTCGAGCCCAGGTCTCCACGGCCACAACATGGAATTCTTACCACTAAATTATAGCTAGATTATTTCTTAAATTATTCCTCCCTCAATAAGTTGTAAATCACAAATTTCCACGTTGCCGCTGAACCTTCTATCCACTAAACTATAGCCACTTTGTTTCCCAAATTATTCCTCAGGTCTCCACGGCCACAACGTAGAATTCTTACCACTAAACTATAGCCCCCTCAATAAGTTGTAAAGGTCTCCACAAACTATAGCCACTTTGTTTCCCAAAATCACAAATTTCCACATTGCCGCTGAACCTTCTATCCATTATGGGCGTAATCCATGTTGAATCGTTGAGCAAAGCTCGTGCGTGTAGTAAAATACTAATCCAAGAATGTGGCTGCTAGGATTCAAGCGCAAGTCTCCACGGCCACAACGTGGAATTCTTACCACTAAACTACAACCACTTTATTTCCCAATTTATTCCCCTTAATAAGTTGTAAATCACAAATTTTCACGTTGACGCTGAACCTTCACTTTGGGCGTAATCTATGTTGAATCATTGAACAAAAATGTGGCTACTGAGATTTGAGCCCAAGTCTCCACAACCACAACATGAAATTCTTACCACTAAACTATTGCCACTAAACCTTCTATCCACTTTGGGTGTAATCTATGTTGAATCATTGAGCTAACCTCGAGCGGACAGTAAAATATATCCAACAATGTGGCTGCTGGGATTCGAGCCCAGGTCTCCACAGCCACAACGTGGAATTCTTACCACTAAACTACAACCACTTTGTTTCCTGAATTATTCTTCCCTCAATAAGAAGTTGTAAATCACAAATTTCCACGTTGTCGTCGAACCTTCTATCCACTATGGGTGTAATCCATGTTGAATCATTGAGCAAAGCTCGTGCGTGTAGTAAAATACATCCAAGAATGTGACTGTTGGGATTCAAAGGTATTGTATTAATTACGTATGAAATGCTATTACAAAGGTAAGAATTATGTAATAACAAGATATGATTAGGTATTAATTAGGTATTGTAGAATCATTGAGCTTTTGGGTTTAAAGTCACGGGGACAAATATTGTATTAATTACGGATGAAATGCTATTACAAAGGTAAGAATTATGTAATAACAAGACAAGATTGTGGATTAGGACAGATTGTCTCTCAACAATACATAAATGAGGGCTTTTATACCCAACTTTGCCACAACCCCAGAGGAAATGGTGGGAAGTTGTCTCAACTGTCTTGGACCGTAACAAATGCAGCAAGACTCGAACAACGCGGAGACCCTGCCCCTTGGCTGAGCACGGAGCTCAGCCAAGTGGCCGACCCCAGGGTGGCCGACCTTACCATGGCCAACCTCGGCTTAGGTCCAGTTCTAGTGCTCCGGGTTTGGTCCGCTCCATATTACCCCGCTCTAGGTCCATTTATAATTATTCCATCATCAGTCCCACACTCTCTGAACTGCGAGAAGTCGTCAGCGAAAGAGAGTACTCCTACTCCATGACCTTGGACAACACGACATTACTTCCTCTAAAACACAGCACTGAAGTCACATGTGTATATGTATATTTTCCTTCAACAGTTTGCACTTATATCTCTTTGCATTGCGTGAGTGAGCTCCAAAGTTTGGGGTTCGACCTCAAACAAGTGCAAGGATTTGAGCTCCACCACCTTACTCGGATCGGGCTCCAAAGCTTGATGTCCAAACTTTTCCACGGGTGCAAGAACTTGAGCTCTTGGGCCCTTCGTGCTGAGCCTTTCCACTTGAGCTCCATGCGACGAGCTCTTCACACTTGAACACCTTGAGATGAGGTCCAACCTCAAACAAACGCAAAGACTTGGGCTTCATTCGGATGAACTCCAAGGCTTGAGGTCCGCTCCGGATGAGCTCTAAGGTTTGAGGTCCAACCACAAACAAACGCAAAGGCTTGAGCTCCACTCCGGACGAGCTCTAAGGCTTGAGATCCAAACTTAAACTCAAAGACTTGGACCCCGCTTCGGATGAGCCCTAAGGCTTGAGGTCCAACCTCAAACTCAAAGACTTGGACCCCGCTTCGGATGAGCCCTAAGGCTTGAGGTCCAACCTCAAACTCCAAGACTTGGACCTCGCTTCGGATGAGCCCCAAGGCTTGAGGTCCAACTACAAACAAACGCAAAGGCTTGAGCTCCGCTCCGGACGAGCTCTAAGACTTGAGGTCCAACCTCAAACTCAAAGGCTTCGACCCCACTTCAGATGAGCTCTTTAACTTGAGCTCCTTGGGATGAACTCAAAATTAGCTTAATTAGGGTGGTCGGACCTTACTTGGTTTCAGATGTATGGCCACCTCGAGGAGGCGGGATTCAACTCCCCCACGCTCAACTTGGTTGAGCTTATGCTCGATTTGGCCTTGGACCCAAGGGGGTCGAACCCAACTCTAAGCTCGGCCTAGCATTGACATAAGGAAGTCGGGTCAAGCTCGGAGCTTAGCCTAGTTTTTACCTAGGGAGGTCGGGTCGAGCTCAGAGCTCGTCTTAGTATTGACCTAAGGACATCGGGTCGAGCTCGGAGCTCGGCCTAATTTTGACTCAAGGAGGTCGGCTATACGCCTGAGATGTCGGCCCAGGGGTTGGCCGAGCTCGGCCGACCAAGGGGTCAGCCAAGCCCGACCTCTTTGAGTGTTTTTTGTTTGTTTGTTTGTTTTTTTTTTTTTTGTTTGTTTGTTTTTTTGTTTTTTGTTTTTTTTTTGTTTTTTTTTTTTGCTTTGTTTGACGTGGTTTGCCATTAGGTCGAAGTACTTATGCTTTGGAACCGTAGCTCTTTCGTTTTGCAATAGGAGAGGTCGGTCCTCGTATCGCCCCTAGGGTATAGCGGTTTCAGGACGAAGTCATTTGACTTTAGACCCAAAAGCTCTTCTATTCGGCAGTAAGCGAGGTCAGACCTCATATCGCCCCTAGGGCTTTTAGCGATTTTAGGTCAAAGTCATTTGACTTTGGACCCAAAAGCCCTTCCGTTTGGCAATAAGCGAGGTTGAACCTCGTATCGCCCCTAGGCGTTAGCGGTTTCAGGTCGAAGTCATTCGACTTTGGACCCAAAAGTTATTCCATTTGGCAATAGGCGAAGTCGGTATCGCCCCTAGGGTACTAGTTGTTATAGGTCGAAGTCTCTCGACTTTGGACCCAAGGTGGCCAAGTCGGCCGAGACCATTCGCACAGACAGAGGTCGATCGAGAACCCCGACCAACAAAGTTGATGGATTCATGGGGAGGTCGACCAGACTAGGGAAGTCCTCTTTTTATTTTATTTTTTTGTCTGACCAATTTTTTTCCCCTCTTTTTCCTTCTTCTCTCCCTCTCCTCTCTCTCTTTCCTAATTGACACCTCAAAAATCACAAAAAAAAAACTACTCCTATTAAAGTTGCTCTAACAATAGTCTTTAAAATCAATTTTGGCCCCACAAAAATATACTTCGAAAGCTTTTATCAAGACAAAATTACTTTTGAAAACTTTACAAATAATGTAAGCTTTGAATATACATGCAATTCCCTCCTTGCCGAACTCCATCATATAGAATGAGGGGATGAATATTGAATAGTGAAAGTATAGTATAGGGCATAAATATTTTTATATGAAAATTTGAATCAAAAAATATTATGAATCTTTTTGAACAATGTTAAACCCAACTCCATTGTATGGCAATGGTACATGTGCAAGATTGATTGACAATGATGGTAAATATTTAACGCTTATCTTTGATATATATATTTTTTTTTTTCCTTTTGTTAAATGTTTATTTGTGGAAAAATTTCGAACATTTGTCTTATGATAATTATATCCAAACTTTAAAATTTGGTGAAAAAATTTAAACATTTGTGTTTTGTAACAATTAACTCTCAACCTTAAAAAGCAATTTAATTATCTTGATTTATGTATCATTTGTGACTATAATATTGAACATACTTTTATATATGTAAAAAAAAAATGGAAAAGTTTAATTTGGTTGACGTGAATAGTCGTGCACTCTCATCCCTTAAAAGAGGTCGGGAGTTCGAGGTTGGGAGTTCAAACCGCCTCTCGTATAGAAAAACCAATCTGGCCATCACTTTGCCCTTTAATTTTACTAAATACATATATAAATTTTTGAAAAGTTTAATAGTTTACTAAATACATATATAAATTTGGTTATCTTAGACCAGGAATTACGGTGTAACATATATCCCTAGAGCTGTTTATAATTTAAAAATAAAATAAAATAAAAAGGGAAAGATGCCAATTTTATTTCCTAAATATAGTTTACAGGTCAAGTCAATTAAAAAAAGAGCATAGATTACTTTTAACATACAAAAAAACTCACATAAAATCTGATGAAATATGTCCAGCTCCAGAAGAAGAACCAAACCATGGAGTTCAGAGGCCACGAGGCAGATAAACAGAATGCTGGACAGGCAATCTAAGCGTAAACAGGGATGAAATCCATATTGATACAACACAGTCTATGTTTAGATATAGTGGGAGATGCATATAATGATTGGCTATAGAACAGTAAATTCTCCAGATAGCGTTTACTTACATCCAGTTCTGTGTGAATGTATCTATCGTCATCGTCTTCACCCAAGGGCGAGAATCGAGATCACCAAAAACAAGTCCCAACCCGATCTTTGTAGAGGAAATCTCATTCCACAATGACTATGACCCCTAAATGAACTTATCCCGCCTAAAAAATTATGTTTCCTTTTCTTTCCCCTTAAGGTAGGAGTAGTTCCGTTGGAAATCCAAAACTGCCCAAACCAAATGCCGGAAACCTATTTCTGGCCAAAGGGCGGTGGGAGAGTAAAGAAGACACTTTGCACTCTGCCATAGTAAGAAATTGCTTAAACGAGTTTCCCCGGAGGTACGTATTATGATATCAGGATCGGGAACAACAGCCATATACATATGTCTATCAATATCTCTCGAGCCAATAAGATTCTCAATCTTATCATTTCCATTCAAATGTTCTGTTATATCATTTCGGGCAGAATTTCGATTTTTTTCACTGATTTCCTTCCATTTTTCTTCACATGATTGCTCAACAGCATGTACAATCTCATCCGTTGATGTGTAGGCAACACAGATTGATAGAGTGGCGTTTGAGTTACCTGCAGTTACCGCCATAGCCCTCTCTGCTGCTGACCTAACAGGGTCACTCAAAAGTTTTAAGTTCCCCTGAAAATAAACTCGGATTCCATAGTGGTTCACTATGCTTTGCTCTTTAATCATCTCTTCAATCTTTTCCTGCATCAGGTGCATAAGGGATCCAACTTCTTCAGGGCGCCTTTTGAAGTTTTCAATACTAAAGGCATAAACAGTTATGTAATTCACACCGAGCTCATAGCAATATTTTAGCATATTCATAAGAGCAGAAAACCCAGCCCTATGCCCATCCCCCTCTTCCAAAGTCTGCTTCTTAGCATATCGTCGATTTCCATCCATTATAAACGCAATATGGCTAGGAATTGGACCAACAGAAAGTACTGAAAAAATGCACTTCCGGAGGAAACAACACGCATTTTCTAGCAGTTGGTTTGTTTGTTTACCACTCTCGCTCACCATATTGAACCTCAATCCAGTCTCAGACGCAGCAACGCAAACCTGATAAATGTAGTAGAAACTTCAAGATCTGTCAACTGCACTAAAGAAAAAAGTGCATCTTAAAATAAGTAACAAACAAGAACTTATGTTATTTTCAAAAAAAAAAAAAAGAACTTATGTTTACATCCTTAAAACAATGACTTCATGTTCCAAACTAGGGTGCAAACAAGTTGAGGCGAGCTCAAGCTTTAAAATTTAAGCTCGCGTTCAGCTTGCTAATTTTCATATGGCTCGAGCTCGAATTCGAGCCCGAGCTCGAGTTTGAGGTTGAGTTCGACTTGTAACTGCAAAATGCTACTATTAAAATTATAAATTGATATATCCCAACATAAATAATAAAAACTAGATAAAATTTAGAGTTCAAAGAAAATATATAAAAGTTCTGTTACACTAGGCATAAAAACCAGTAAATAAGTTGATTCCAACCAAACAAGGATCATTACAAAAGTTGATTCCAGCCTGTTACCAAATTCCTTTCTTACTTGTCACAAGCACACAATACAGAACCATAGAAGAAATATTTGGACAAGACACAATTAGTAGTCTTAGCACGCAGGAAATACAAGTAAAGAAATGGCAAAAAGTCCCATATCCACTTGCCCAATCCATTTAACATTAAATCAACCTGATGAATAGCAGGATTAATTTAGCAGATGAATATCAGTAACAAGTAGAAAGTGATTCTTTAGGAAGAGCCTTGTTCATATTCATGGTTGAAAAAATTGTTAGGCGCTCCTCGGGCGCCTAAGTGGCGATTAATAGGGGCCCATGTATTTTTTTATTTTTTTTTTAAAAAATTGTTTAAAATTTTACATTTATTAAGACTAATAATTATAAAATATTTAATACTTTAATAGTTAATACTAAAATATTAAATATTAACCTAAAAAACATCTAGAGTTTGAACAATTTATGGTTGAGTGAAATAGCCAATTAAAAAAAAAAATTAACAATAGCTAAATGGCCGACTAGGCAGCCTAGGAGGTCTAGGCGGTCGTCTAGGCGGTCAGCGCCTAAGCGGCCGCCTATACCACCGATTATAGTGATACGCTAAGCGGCCCACCAACGCCTAGCGCCTAGGCGCCGATTAATCAGAGCCTAAGCAGGATTTTTGCAGCACGGTTCATATTACATATTATGAGCCTTGTTCAACTCCATCCCTCCACTGGAACTATCACCCATCAGCAAAATCTTTTAATTCTAAATTCATGCTAGTAAATTGCAATTGAATGTTGTTCATTCTCATCTTATCACAGTTCAGTTTCATATAAAAGCTCAAGCAAAGAGATCATAGCAATCAACACCCTTGTTATTGTCATTTATCTTGGTTCATGCCACCACATCATATGCATTTTTTTATTAACTGGATTATTGAATAAAATCACAAACTTGGATCTCTTGTTAGCAATTATGATGATCAAAGTAATAAAATTATGAAACTAGGCTAGCAATAATGATCTGGACTTACAACATATTGCAATCACTTGAATTATTGATAGTTCTGGGATTAGTGATACCATTTTCCACGAGCTGAAACCTTCAGAGCCATGGGCTGAGCACGGGAGCAAGGTCCACCAGTAGCAATCTTGTGAGGTTGCAGGAAATAGAACGAACAGGTGAAACAAAATAACACTCGCCAAGCTGTTGTCCGCCGGAGTAATGCCGGAAGTGATAGGGATAAGGGTGTATCGCCGACGGCCGTTGACGTGAGTGACTAAGGAGTAAGGGAAGGCGGAGGAGGTGTGTCACTGTGGCTGTGTCTTTAGATTGAGAAATTTTAGGGCTTTGAATGTTAAAATTAAAATTAATTCTATTTTTTTTTTCAAGATTTATAGATTTATATATTATAAAGAGTTAATTTTTAAAATAGTTCTTCGACTTTAATCTTTTTTCAAATTGGTCTCTTAATTTTTAATTTTTTAAAATAAGACATTCCATTTTAAAATTTTAAGTCAAAATAATTTAGATTTGACGTTAATTTGATGTTAAAATGAAAGGTAAAACTGTAAATTTAGATTTTACACTTTAATTTAAAATAATATGTGATTCCTTTCAGCAGTCGGCGCACATATTTCTTCAAATTAGGTTTTTGTTCTTTTAAATCTGCAATTAAAATGTGGGATAATCAACTAGAAGGGTACAAAATTCATCTTCGACTTGATCTACAAACTTCCAAGGCAAACATTTCTAGCCTTGATAAAGCTTGTTTTGTAGTCAATAGTTCATGCAGAGACCCACAATTGATTTTACTAAAATATATTCTCCCACATTAAAATAATGTTGTGTGTCTATTAAGTATTATAACTCCCTAAGGCAAAGATTTATAGCTTTCTAGTTGATAAAGCGAGTTTTGTAGCCCATGATTCATGCAGAGACCCATAATTAATTTTAGTAAAATATATTCTCCCACCTTAAAATAATGTTTTGTGTCTATTAAGTATTATAATAAAGAGTACACTATTGGGTCACACAAGTAAGGAACATTAACTTTAAGCCACTATATAAGCACTTGTAAGCAAAAGTCTAAATATCAAGATGTGAGAAATATGTTTATTGACCATGAAGAAAAGTTACATGCTTATTAGTATGACCACCACAACCACCATCATTGTATATTATAAATATTTTAAATAAAAAGTAATTATGCTCATTTTCCAAAAAAATAAACCAAACACACCAAAACAATTTTATGAAATGCAACCAAACATTATAAAGGAACATGTTTTATAAGAGGTCATTTTTTTTTGTTTTCCAAACACACCCTAAGGGCTCGTTTTGTTCGCGAAAAATATTTTAAGGAAAGTGGAATTGAAATTCCATGGAAAAATAATTACT
Organism: Ipomoea nil; assembly: GCF_001879475.1. Classification (NCBI taxonomy): domain Eukaryota; kingdom Viridiplantae; phylum Streptophyta; class Magnoliopsida; order Solanales; family Convolvulaceae; genus Ipomoea; species Ipomoea nil. The sequence continues at coordinate 6,013,423 of NW_017619273.1, read as the reverse complement.
AGGAAGATGAATTTCCTTCTTTGGTTGGTGAAAAAAAAATTACTGGGAATACTAATTCTATTGTTTGGTTAGATTTGGAATTGTAAGGAATAACAAGTATAAAGACCTATATACCCCTACAAATTAATAAAAGTAATATAATTAAAAAAGTAAACAAGGGTAAAATAGGCATTCCATCTCACTTTTTCTTCTCATCTCCCTAACCAAGGATTTTGTTTTCCTCAAATTTGAAGAATTCATTTTCCAAATAGAAAATGAATTCAATGAACCAAACACAAGAAAACAGCATTTTCCTCCACTAAGGGGGCATTTAGTTCAGGTTATATAACATAACCAAGGGAATGTGACATTCCAAAGCTCACATTCCGATATTTGGTTCATATTATCTTAGGGAATCTAACATTCCCAAGGAATGTCACATTCCATCCACATAGGATTTTGAAGGGAATGTGATTCCCTTCAAAATCTTAGGTAATGTAACCTTGGTTATGTTAGTTTATTATATATATATATATATATATATATATATATATATATATATATATATATAATTAATTAATTTTGTAATTATATATATTTTTTATTTTTATTATGTTATGTCAGCCGTATAAAATAATTTTGTTTCTCACGTTCAAGATTTTAGTTAATATTTTAAAATTGTAATTATATATGATACTGTTATCTTATTTATTTATTTAAATTTTTAAATTTATTAAAATATATGAAAATATGTTAAGGATATTATAGTGTGTATAAAAGATAATCTTAAATACCAAGTGGCTTGTAGTTCACTGGTATCGGGTTGCTCCTCTAAGTGGGAGGTGTAAGGTTTGAACCTCATTTGAGGTAAATAGTGTGTATATGTAGGGTATCCCCCTCCCTTATAATAATAATAATAATAATAAAGATAATCATAAACCAACATGATTATATTACATACCCCAATGTAATATGACATTTCGTGAACCAAACGACCCCTAAGGGGATGTTTGGTTCATGGAAAATATTTTCCTTAAAGTGAAGGAAAATGTTATTTGGTTCATGGAATTTATTTTCCATTGAAAAATGAATTCCTCAAATTTGAGGAAAACAAAATCCTTGGTTGGACCAAGGACTTTGTTTTCCATGAAAGATGGGAAGAAAAAGTGAATGGATTGTCTATTTTACTCTTGTTTTCTTTTTTTTTTTAATTATATTACTTTTATTAATTTGTATGGGCATATAGGTCTTTATACTCATTATTCCTTACAATTCTAAATCTAACCAAACAATAGAATTAGTATTCACAGTAATTTTTTTTTACCATCCAAATAATGAAATTCATCTTCCTAATAATTGTTTTTATATTGAATTCCAATTTCACTCCCCTTAAAATATTTTCCCCAAACCAAACAATCATCCCCTAAGTAAAAATTGATAAATTATTACAAAAATACGCACATTAAAATATGAATTGGAATCTCTAGTGTCTTGTTCGCCTCTTTGCTCTGGCGTTATCCATTTCTCCCTCTATCTCCGTGAATCCGATTCACATAGTGCCACAACGCTTGTCACCGGTTACCGACGAATCGACGAGCGGTGCCTCTTCTTTCTTATTAGTAACGCCCTATTTGGAGTCTCCATCTTGTATCTACCCGATCGGACCCGTCTACGGTCATACAAAGCTGGTAAGGAAATTCTTGTTATGATGTTAATCTTTTTGGAATTAGAATTTTGAAGGTTATGAATCAATATTTTGATTTTTACTGCCTCTTTGTTACATTTTTGTTAGCTTCAGAGTTTCTGCATTGTAGATACTTTCTGGATTAAATTATTTGAATTTTTTATTGAATTATAGTGCTTCAAATTTTGTGATTAAATTTCTTTTTCAATTTTAAAAGAGTATTTTCGATGTCTTCATCAAAATGTGATATCTCATGATCCCCGAATGCACACCAACTGTTAATGGGAATTATAAGCAGTCTTTGTTTCTGTCTCTCTGATATGCACACCAAGTGTTTGTTAAAAATCAGTAAAGAAGTAGTTTCCAAGAATAAATTAAAGAGGGGATATTACTGAAGAAATTTTAAGAGAAATCATGGAGACTTTTATCTAGCTGACTATTTATACTGCTGGTTTGTGTTGTTGTGCATAACGTCTTGAAGGATTATAGTTATCAAAATGGGTTGGACTTGCCCTACTCGTCTGTCACATGATAAAGGTGGGTTTGGTTTAGGAATGACAATTGTACCTGATGAGGAACATGAATCCCTGCCTTGTGGGATCGGGATTAATTTTCAATTCCTGTCGAGGTTTCCTCCCATCCCCATCCCAATCTCTCTATATTTAGGGGTGAGCAAAACTGCGGTTAACCGCCCGATAACCGATAACCAAACCGATCAAAAAATTCGATTTTCGGTCGGTTTCGGTTATTGATGTTATAAAAATTTGGTTATTTGGCGGTTATTTATTTTTGGCTTCAGTCAATTATTTGGCGATTTTTTGTTTTTTTTTAATTTTTCAGTTTTCATTCTCTGTTTTTTATTTTATGTTTTTAGTTTAGAAAACTTGTTTGCTAACACTAATTTTTTAAAATTTATTTATAAAATTAACACAAGTTTAATTTTGAGTGATTTTTAAACCTTATATTTAAAATATTTTTGAACCTTGTGCATAACTTCTTGAAGGACCTAGAAGTATCTGCATCGTAACTGAATATGGTGTTGCATCTGGGTTATTTGAAGCTTTTGTGTGATAGTACTGTAAATTGGCGTATATAATATATTTGACATCATGCATCTGTTGTGTAGTTAGGACTTGGAATACTGTGAGCCTTTGTGAGCCCTGTCTAGAAATTCATCAAATTTGTTGTGTAGTTAATTTCGTCACAACCACAAGTCAGATTCATCACAGTTAGTCAATTTGAATTTAGATCAATTTAGGGGTGAGCAAAATATTGGTTAACCGCCTGATAACCTATAGGCTATAACCAATAACCAAACCGACCGAAAAAGTCGGTTTTCGGTCATTGATGTTAAAATATTATTTTCGGTATTTCAGTTATTTTACGGTTATTGGATTCGGTCTGTGACCAATAACCAATATGTATGTGTGTGTGTGTCTATATATATATATATCCAATGGGCTAATATGGTGATTTCATCCTGCCAATGGCCAATAGTCATCCAAATATGAAATATCCAATAGCCCAAGCCCAAAATAATGCTCAACACAAAATAAAAAACACAAAATACTGAAATGACATAGCCCTAAATCCCTAATCCCTTCATTCCCGATTTCCCTTGGCTTCTGGCTCTGCAGCTCTGCTTCTCCATTCGACCATTCCACAGCCCACAGACGAGCATGAATCCATGACGGTTTTCTGGTCTTTCGACGAGTCTACGACTCTGCCGCTCACCGCCTCACGCTCACAGCCCAGTGCCCCTCAGTCCCTCACAGCCTACGCACTCGACACTTCTCCCTTGTCTCTGGTCTCTCTGCCCACGGCTTATGTTTGCTGGCTTGCTGCAATAGAATTACAACAGGTTTGCTGTTCAGGGCTTGAAATTGTTAAAAAATGTAGTTATAAACATTTGTAGAGTTTTACTTCTACCAGGATTTGGAAAGCATTCACCTGCATATCTTCATTGTCATTTTATTAGATTTTCTATGCTTTAGTTGATCAAACACTTTTTTTGAGAGCAGCCATCCTCAGTTAGATAAATATTTGAAATATTTTGATGTCATTTTATCAGATTTTATGTCAATTTCTGTATGTTGTGTTTGAAATGTTTGGATGGTGTGTTTGAAATATTTTATGTAAACTTGTATGTTTGAAATAATTGTTCATTGTGTGTTTGAAACTTGTCGATTTTTCGGTCGGTTATGACAGTCCAAATTTTCAATCGATTTTTCAGTCGGTTATGTAACCGACTGACCGTTTGCTCAATCAATTTGATGTAGAAGAACTAAGTTGAATTTTACATACAAAATCAGTGAATTCACCTACTTGGGGCTCACACTAGCAAGGTGAGTCTAGGCCCATGACATAATTTACATTGCAACCTTTGTTTTAATTCCATGTTACACTAGGTAATAACTTCAACTCTTTTCCTGAAGTACAACTCTTTACTTAATTTTCAGTTGAGTAAAGCCCTTAGAGCTCCAATGAAGAGCCAATCCCTCAGAACATGTTCTATTTGTATTTGTTGATACTTTACTGGTGCACTCCAATCTTTTTTTACCACTAGGTTAATCCCCTTTATTAATGAATTAGATACTAATTTGTTTTTTAGATTTCTTAATAATGGTAACGATTTAACATTCTGCTATATTGTACACATTAAACCTTAAGACTTGATTGTAGCAGTTTGGTGAAGAGTGTCTTTGAAATTTGTCTGTAAACTATCAATTTTCAACATATCAAAATTTTGTATGTGTAACTCTTACATGCCATGCCATGGAATCTGATGTTTTATGCTTCAGCAATGTTTGTGACTTGAAATTTTGTTGCATCTCTGTTTTTTATTTTCTTTCAGACCTGACTTGCCCTTTGACATATGATTATATTTACATTATATTGCAGAAAATGTCATTCTTAAAAGATCTTTGCTTTGATTGTGAGGCCCAGTTTATGTCACTGGTTTTACACAGCTCTTCAACATTTTCAGGTCTGAATTAGAGTTCAGAATGCAACTTTTCTTAATTCACATTCTTACATGATTCGGTTTAAGTCTCATTGAAGTTCTTCCAAGGAGCGGTTTGTCTATTGACTTAGCCTAAAATGACAGAAATTTTTAGCTACACGGCATTAAGACAATTATTGCAAATGTTCTTTGCAATAATGTTCTTCCATGTTTCTGAGTATCTTCTTGCAATCACCATTCACGGGAAGTCAAAAGTAACTCTCAAGTCCCTTCTGATCAGCAGAAACTATGCAATGGCCATGATCTTCTGCCTGTTAGAGTACCTCGTCGAAATATACTTCTTTCCTCAGATGAAGGAACATTGGTTGATAAGCAATACGGGTCTGGCAATGGTTATTATAGGTGAGATAATCAGGAAGCTAGCTATTGTAACTGCCGGTCAGGCCTTTACTCATCTCATAAAACTCTATCACGAGGAACATCATAAGCTAGTTACTGACGGAATCTATGGATACATACGCCATCCCAGCTATTGTGGTTTCTTGATCTGGTCTGTTGGTACTCAAATCATGCTTTGCAACCCAATTTCAACCATTGGATTTGCGGTAGTTGTCTGGCGATTCTTCTACGAGAGGATACCCTACGAGGAATTTTTCTTGAGGCAGTTTTTCGGTAGCCAGTACGAAAATTATGCCAAAGGAGTTCCTTCTGGAGTTCCATTTGTGAAGTGATGCTCTTACATTTTGTTAGTAAGACATTCGACTTGTCGGTAACATGTGGATTGGCAATGCTAGTTTTGTGAAATGGCCAAATATCATGTTTCCACCCTTATATGTTTCTCTCGCGGCTTATGTTTTGTTTGATGTTTTTCATTCCAGAGTGAGTGAGTAACCGGTGACTTGGTTTAAGTATTAATCTGTGAGTATAATGTTTGAACTTCGTTTTATATATGCAGAATGTTTTTTTTTTTTTTTTTTTTTTTTTTTTTTTTTTTTTTTTTTTTTCAGTTTAATTTTGACTTGTTAGTATGGTCATATGGATTAGGTCCCAATGAGAACATGTTTCAGGTAAAGGTGTGAATTAATCTCATACATGCATCTTGGTAGATCAAGGTGGTTTTAAAATAAGGATAAAAAGACATGGTTAATTTTAGGAAGAGTTAATTCTGTATTTAGTCCTCAAACTATCATTATTTTCAATTTTAGTCTTTACTTTTAAAATTATCAAATTTAATCACTCAATATTAAATTAAATCTTTTTCAATTTTAATTTACCATTAGTTTTGTTTTGTTTTGTTTTGTTTTTTTTTTTTTGTTTTTTTTTTGTTTTTTGTTTTTGTATGTATGAATTATTAATATTGAATTGGAAAGTCATGATCATTGTGTCAATTGTTTCTTACACCTAAAAAAAACCAAAGCTCTAATTTTCTTATTGTAGCCGTCTTAATTTTACTGTTAATATTAATGATTCACATAAGAAAAAATAATTCAATACTTAATGACTAAATTTAGTCAAGATAATTGAAAATGTGTGATACTCAGATGACTAAATTTAGAATTAACGCTTTTAGGCTGTGTTGCAAAAATTGCGTCGATTAATCAGCGCTAGGCGGCGTCCGGCCGTGTCGACATTCTCTGTGGGTGGCTGCCTAGGCGGGCTAGACAGCCTATACGGTCTAGACGGCCGAAAAATTAAAAAGAAAAATTAAAAAATTGGGCGCGTCTTCCGGCCGTGTGTGGGTGGCTACCTAGGCGGGCTAGGCAGCCTATATAGTCTAGCCGGCCGAAAAATTAAAAAATTGAGCGCATCTTTTTCACACTGCTTTTAGAAATAAGTATCAAATAGATTATTGGTCTACACGAAATTATAATTGGACAATTCAACAAAAAAATGTAATCATGCAATTAAACCTAAAATAATCCACCTAGAATTTAATATGGTTATCATATAATAAAAATTATGTTAATAAATGCTTCTTTTATTATTATTATTATTATTTTTTTAACTTGAAAATTGATGTACTTATTTGTAAATGTAATTCTTTTGCATTGCAAATGACAATCTTATTGTTTATATTCTAATTTCATATGTCACCATTCACTACACTTTTATTTTTGATATGGGCTGAACTACATATGAAAATTTTTTAATGAATTTTTACGTTGTGATATGTTGGAAAAATAGCTTAAAATGACATAAAATTGCATATTAAGTGGCTATTTTGTGGTACGATTATCAGTGAGGTCCACTTTTGATTTGGGTCGGGTCAAAGTGGATTCGGGTTCTTCGTTGTGAGACGAAGAGATTGATATATTGTACGCTCAAAACGGATAATGGGTGAATGAGATATTGATTCTCAAAGTAGACCCATTGAGTTGGAAAAATGAAGGGAAAAGTGAGTTTTGTCCCACATTGGGGGGGGGGGGGGGGGGGGGGGGGGTACAAATCAAATTCCAACTAGAAACGAGATCAAAGAGGCTTGATTCAAGCCCGAGCTCGTGTGCGCGGGCACGAATGTCGTCCGAAAATTGGCTGGCCTGCGGGTGTGAATTAAAACTCAACTTATGGCTTCTGTTACAGGAGTTACAAAACAAGTTTTGAATGCCATCATGAATGCTATTGAGTACTCCACCTCCCAATATAAGAAGGGGTAGAAGACAACAGATTTTTACAACAAGTGAGGGAAGAACACGAGAATACACAACACACAAAGATAAACACTTTTTTTTTTTCTTCTCAAAAACTCTGCTCCTACTCTTTTCTTGCTACTTTGTTTTGCCCGTGCTCTAGTTCGCCGGGTTCGTTCGTTTGGGTGCTCAAACGTCGAACCGTTGTACGTTTTATCCTGGGAAACCTAGGCCACAACGCTCCTAGCACTTTTGGGAGGTGGCAAATAAGGTTTTAAGGAAAGACAGGCACTTTACCTAACTCGTACGGATCTTTCTTCCTTCTCCTTCTTTCTTGTTTTTGGATTATGCTCTAAGCAAAAATCTGTTCTTTCTTGTTGACTTGGAATTATATCCAAGGTTTATATGTTCCTTTTAGGTTGATAACTACTTGATATATATTGGTATATATCTTTTTTGTAGATATACATGTATATATAACCTTTAGATCCGTTATATATATATATATATATATATATATATATATATATATATATATATATATATATATATATATATATATATATATATATATATATATATATATATATATATATATATATATACCAGGACTATGTGGTCCAATGGTACCCGGGTTGGACTTCCATTTGGAAGATTGTGAGTTCGAGCCTCAGTGGAGGCGTTATTAGCTCTTTGTGTTTCAGTAGGTTGAGAAAGTATATGAACAGATACTACATTGTAATAGAGCTAGTAGCATTCAAAATATATATATATATATCCAATAATATTTTATATATATTTCGTGTGTATATATATAAATATTATTTTTGAGATATTAAATCGATTGTGATTCATTATCACCAACATGATATTATATGACTACAAAATCCCCAACCAAAAATAAAGTAAAATTATATGACTACAAAATTCATTCATTTAAATAATTGATACGTAACTATATGATCCAAGATTTGGCTCCATATAAATGGTGTGTCACATTAAATTCTTTTTAATCAAATTTTCTTCAAAGTAAAAGAATCAACTTTGCTGTCTAAAAACAGCGACCAAGTAATGAAGCATGATTCTAATACATAAAGATCACGTACTTAATTTTTGTCAATACACTCTTTATTGAGAATGTCGCACATGATCTTCTTAATGCGGTTAAACTCTCATGTATATTAAATTTGGATTAATTTTTATCATTTTTTATGATTGATAAATAGTATCATATGAAGTAACTAAATCACTGTATGTTAAATCTTTACTACGTGAAAGACCAAAAGTTATTTTTAATTCAAGTGTGGCCTAATGGCATCACTCTTTCTATTACCATTTCAAATAAAAGGTCACACTCAGAGGTTCGAATCCTCAAAAAAAACTTGATTATTTTTATGCTTTAATTCCCGATTAAGGTTGATTTCGTAGTGGTGTACCAACATAGCATACTATTTTTTATTTTTTTTGTTAGATCACAAAGTATCATGAGCGAATTTTAATTGTAACACTTTTAAATGTTCTATATTCAAATTAATCTTTATTCACATCCAGTCTTCCAATTAAAAAGCAAAGTGCTATTGATTTTAGTTTTTTCATAGAGAGGGGTTCGGCACTCTGTGGAGAGTCGAAGTATTTTTGTATTTCCTTTCCAGATTTCAATTCTCAATCCCAAACATGGCAGATTGCAAGCACCCGCGCCTCATCCTTCGCAACTTTCTATCTCTCCAACTCTGCAAGGTGATTTTCACCACTACCAGAAAACCTAAATTACAGACAGCTGAAAATCCTGAAATCCATTCTTTTGTTTTTGTTTTTTTTTTTTTTTTTTTTTAATGATCGTAGGAATTAGAGTTTATACATAAGAGCTGTTGCACAGTTGGGTACAGACCAAATGTCTTCTCCACCACACTCTTTCATCTAATTGCTACTAACTGCGCTCATTTGATCATGCCCATAATTCCTATCAGAGGTTTCATTCTCACCGCACTTTTATTCTGTTCTTCATATGCTTTTCCAGTTCTCGACAATTTCATTTAATTTAATTTTTTTTTTTCAATCTGTGAGGCTGCGATACTTTCTTGTTCTTAGTTATATTTATGTGTATTCTTTGGGTGGGTGTGGTAGAGAGGCTGAAGGAGAAAGTGGAAGAGTATTTTGGATGCGAGTACGAGCTGTTTGTTGAATTCACTGGACTAATCAGGTTGGTCTTATTATTATACTGCAAAATACTTTCAAAATTTATTTTTCTGTTTTTTCTTCGCTTCCCCTTTTTACTATTTTTCTATTGAATTTTAGCTGTGAGCCACCCCACCCTAATTAATGTCAAGGAGAATCCATAAGAATGGAATGTAATAGAAGATTGTTACTCTAGTTGTTAAGGAGTCTATTTACTTCTGTATATTTGACATGTGACATTGCAAAAACTGAGTCTTGGAATATAGAGGAGAACAAGGATGGAGTGTAGTTTTCTTCTAAAATTTGGTGAAGTACTGAAGTACTTTGTTTGATGGAGTTATTATTAGCTTCTTGGATTTGGGTCTACATTTGTATGTGCCATTCATTAGAGCAATGACACTTGAAAAAGTGGCACAGCCATGGGAGAGGATGGCTTAGCTTCCCCTAGATCTTGGGCAGTAAGCTCCCAAATATCTTAAGGCTAGATACAGTGCCTTGTACATGATGTTGGTCAGCGGATGGTAACTTAATGTAATCAAAACATCATAAAAACCTTTTGGTTTTGGCTGAATATAGAGACTCCTTGAATGCAACTTCTTTATTGGCCATTGATTAAAATTTTGTCTTTTCCTATTTAATTGTCAGATGCATGTTAGTTCATAGAATTAATTGTTCTGAAAAATCAATAACCAAAGAAGTGCAGTCCATGCCGTACACTTCACCACTCAATAACATAGTTGAATGTTTGCTTTGTCTCAATACTTTTTGACATTCAAACTGTTCATAAACAGTTAACTAGTGTTATAGTCATGTACTGATGTACCAATTCTGCATGTTATTTACCCTTGCCTAATTTGGAGGACAGCTGAGAACCAATTTTTCCAAAATCTGCTTCATTTCTCGTTTCTTCTTGTTGACGTTACTAAACATGTACTATTGAGTAAATTATAAATAGATGCCTAATGTTTTTATGTAATATTCAGCTGGTGTAAAGGATCAAGCATTGGTTGGCACAGTGACAACAATAGACCTTATCTTAAACAACGAGATTTTGCGGTGTGTTCTTTTTCTATCCGAGTATCTCCTTCCTTTTTAAATTTTCAGTTTTTTTTTTTTTTTTTTTAAATCTTCACTCTTGTCCTTTATTATTTCTTTCTTGTATCTGTTTTTCAATATTCTATGTTGATCTATGCAACCAAAATTATATGTTCACTGTGTGTTGTTGCTAGAGCTTTCAATTCCTGCTGTGGATAACTTAACGAAGGTCTTATGTACTCCCATGTTAACTTGCTATCACATCACAAGAATTATGTCTCTATTATATCCTTCTGCAGATGAGTACCATACATATTATTTATGTAGTTTTCTATCAATGGTTTTAATGTACTAGCTCAATTATCAGTTGGTTTATCCATGTCATCAAATATAACAGGTATTTCCTCATTTATACTTGATGTTTACACAATGACACCAAATTTGATAAGTAGGGAAGGGAACTCCCTTTTTTACATCTATTCCTTTATTACTTCCTCTGGGAAGGTATGCCGACCATGTACAAGAGTGAAGAGAATGTTTCTGAATAATTAAGTAGAAAGAATACACAGCCCTATATATGCATGCTAGAAGCCTAGAAGACCTATAAGAAGGAAACAAGACCAATTCTTTCCTTGTGACCACCTACTCTAATCCCTTTAAATCTCCATGCTACCTAATATATATATACATTCCATAACACTTCCTTTCCAAACAAGGGAGATTACCTCTTCACCATCCTCTCTCTCTTTTTTTTCACAAGTTCCTTTTCAAATTCCTAACCAAAGAGGAAGAAATTACCTTTGCAGCAATGCAGCTCCCTATTACTTCCATAGACAGTTTTTTATCACTTATCAGAAAATATGAAGTACTGATACTGAAGCAAAAGCACTAAGCACCAATATCTCAATCCTTTGTAGATTTTGTCTCGGATTTCGATTTACAGTGTATTGCACTGATGAGGGGAAAAGGTTGTCTACTCATTATATATACATATATATATATATATATATATATATATATATATATTGTACTTGTTAACTTGTCGCCTAAGCGGGCGCCTAGTCGCTTAGGCGACAATGCAGTCGGGGGGCACCGCGACTTAACAGGGCGCCGTGATAAGCTTGCTACTCAATTATTTTTATTTCATACATCTGTGACATTTTCTTCTTTTCCTGCAACAATTCCATAACTTCACATTAGACAGTGTTACAATGCTGGTGAAGTATAATATGAATTTCAATGACAGAAGCTTCCAGATGGAACTTAATAAACTAGACAATAGCAGTTGTTAGTCATGTACCCAGTTGATGTACTGAAAGTGAAATGAAAAAAAAAATAAAAATGCCATCGTTTTGAAGCCAAGATGTCTAAAATTTATTGTCTGCCTAATTGCATTCCTCTTTTTTTTTTTTTTTTTTTTTTTTGGTGTTGTCTGTCTCATTGTGTTTGTAGCCTCTTATTTCCTGGTTGCAAACAAAGTTCTTGATATTTCTGTAGTTTGAATGATGGATGGTGCAATACCAATTTGTATTCTCATTTATTTTCTATGATGTCTTACAGTTGCTCTTGCTGACTAGTTTTTACTTTTTCTGTTCAAGGCAGTTTGTTATTTGAATAGTTATAATGTGGATTTCAAAGGAGGGGTCTTTCATTTCCAGGACGGGGAGCCTACAGACATCTTGCCCATGGCTGGTGTAAGTGATTTTATGGCTCAACAGATCTCCATTTATTGCTGTTTGAGTATTATATTATTATATTTCTTTAATTTCAACATATTAATTTCCCTTTCCTGTTTCTAGTTGTTCTATGGAGTATGGACTTCTCTGATAGTCTAATCTCCTAAATAGTTCAAGACCAATATACTGAGTAGATTTGTTTTGGTTTTCTTATAAGATGGCACACCTTTGTTGCCCCTTACAAATTGAACATTTGAACCTTGACGAACTTCAAAAATTAGTTCATCTTATTTAGTGTGCATTTGGGCAAGCAATGAGGTTGGAGCAGTTAGAACAGTGGTGGTGAGATTGGAGCAGGCCAACTTTCCAATCACACTGTTCCCACCGGACCCTTACCCCCCTAGTTGGAATTTTTGTGATTGGAGCAGCTCACCACTCTAATTGCTTCAACTGTAGTTCATCGAAACGGCCTTCAGGAAAGCAGTTGAGTCTCTTCCAAATGCACCCTTAGTAGATGAGTTTCAAAATAAATCTTGGTGCTCAATTTTGAACAACTTGAGCAACGAAGCATATAAAGATAAGAAAGATCTCATTTTTGTGCTCCTGCCAGATGTTTCTTAGGTTTGAGTGACAATGTGATATTATGACTGCATAACTGCAAACATTATATTTGAAGTCTGCAATGAAATTAGTTGTCACATATTGCTTCTTATTTTTTACTTTAACTTCTTGTTACTGATTAGTTATGCCACACCAGGATGCCATTTTGTACACAGCAGACGATCAAAATATCCACTGTGTTGATGAGGTAACACTTACTCTCTGCCCTACTTCAGCTAATTTTTTTATTTTTTTTAGCTTTTCACATTTTCCTTCTTAACTATTGTGCAATGTGTAATATAATATACACTCACAAAATGAACATTTTAATGTTTGTATGCCTTTACCAATGACCTTTGGCCCAGTGGTTGAGGTGAGGCCCCAACCTAAGGTTTAAACTCCATCAAGAGCAACCCTGTGTGGAGTATTTTAGTATCTCTAAATAGAAGGTTTTTATTTCTTGTTTATTTAGGGGTTGTTGTAATTAGTTACTCCTTTTGTCTTATTTACTACGGAGTATTTATTTGTCAAACCCACTCTTTTTTTTTTTTTTTCCACTTATTTAATTAACATTTTTAAAAATAATTTTCAAATGTTTTTTGCTCTTTATAGAGTTTCAGGATAATGGTCAAATAGGCTTTCGTATTTGTTGCGAAAATGCATTTGACCTCTGAACTCAAAGAAAAAACATACAATTGGTCCTTTGAATACTCAAATAGCTCCAGTTAGCAGGTAGCCTTCAGTTACCCTATTGACATGGCATTTGAAATTGAAAAGCTGGCTTTTTATTTTTTATTTTTTATTTTTTATTTTTTATTTTTGCTGATGTGGTTATTCTCAGCTGGAGGCAGCCTTGAATCCCCAGTTCTTTCTCCCTGTTGACAATAAATGCATTTAGCTGCCCGATTCTCTATTTAGAGTTGTAGAACTTTATTAATTAACTATTGCTCAATGTATAATTATGTGCTTCATGGTTTCACTGGAATCCATATAATGTTTCAGTGGATGAGTTGAATTTTTAACTTTGGAGCTAATCCAGTCATCCTCTTTTCAATGCCAAATGAGGTCCCTATCATTTGTATAGGACCCCTATTGCTCAATCTATAATGCTTTAGCATTCACGTCTTTATGTCCCCTTCCTATTTTCTACAAGCAGGTAACTGATGGGGAACGTGCCACGCTTACTTTGTGGTTCAGCCGTGATGCATCTCATGATGAAGAGTCCAAACTGATCTCATTACTCTCACAAATTTCACTCGATGATTCATTTTTACCCATTCCATCACCAATTAATATGTATTGGTTCCCCCCAGACGAAGCCTCAAAGTTCTCCTCGGGATTTGATATACGGTGTGGAAGGTTACATGTTCTTGGATTTGAGCTTTATTCCTCTTGGGAAATAAGTTGTGGCTTGCCATCAGATTCATCCAGTAATTTGTTAGAACTACTCAAAGAGCCACTCCAGTTAGCACAAGTTGACGAGTTGTCTGCAAACAAATTTGCAAATGTAACACATGCCCTTCAGGTATCATTCATTGCTCCTCCACATAGAGTTGGCATTGCAAAATATCTCCGGGCCATCCTTTGTCAGGACTTTTTGCTAATTGTTAATGTTAAGAGTCCCACGTTGATAAAATAAGAGAGAACATATGTGTTTATAAGGCCATGTGTTAGACTAGCTAATTAGTTGGATTCAATCTTTTAGTGTGGTTTGGCCTATATGCATTATAGCCCAGTTGAGTGGCCCTAGCCCAATCTAAGATTATTATTATTATAACAGTTAACATGATGTCTCATTTTTTTTTTTTTTTTTTTTTGGAATATTGTTAGAAAACGTAATCAACAAGTGAGATGGAACACTCAATTATGTGATCTTCCAAAGCGGGACACCACTAGCTACTTGCTTTAGGACATTTTGTTGGCATCTAAAAACGAAAATTAAGCTGTTTGACAGGGAATCTTGATTTTGTGCTATTCGATATGATTGCTAAACTAGATTGAATAAAACTATATGGACAGAGTCAATGTGTAATTTTCATGCTAACACTCCTTTTCTTTACCAGGTCGTACTATTTTATTGTTGGAAGTTCTTAGATTTGAAGACTGAACTAAAACCGGTATCTGCCAAGGTGGTTCCAACATCCGAAACTCAAAGGGCGCACATAAATCGGTTGAAATGCCTATTTGTAAAGGATCCCCAAGAAGCAGAGATACTCTTCGGTTATCAGATAACTGTCAACGAGAAGCAATATAAACTTGACTGGGCTAGCTTTTCTGCTGCAGTTTCTGAATGGGAAGCTTATACTTGCAGGTTACACAAAGAACTGCTTCTAAGCTTACCTTATTGGAGAACAAATCAATCTATCTTTTGTTGTCCACATGAAAAACCTGAATAAATTTGAATTATTTGTATCTTTGAATTTTCACTAGTTTACTTTCCTCTCATTAGCATCAATAGGATGGGTTTTCTCTAAAGAAATTCTTTGGAAAATGTCAGATATATATAACCTTTTGACAAGACTATGCTTTTTCAACTATCTCCATGTTGAATCTATTCACCAACTTTTTTTACATACACTTTCAACACTTGTATGATTTAGACATGAATCATAATATATATCCCATTTTATCTGTCCTACTTACTATTCATTGGTCAAACAAATTTTTTATTCTTTGTTTATTTCTATTAACATTTTTCTTATAATTTTTAAATTTAATTTTGTGTTTAACCGTACTTTTAATGTAGTTTCTAAATATATAAATTTTACATACTAATTTTAAACTTAGTATCATGAAAAATTAAATTGTAAATGACTTCAGTTATTCAATATATCACAGTTTAATTTCTACACTACTACACCCTCTTTGCCCTTGTAATGAGAATGATACGATACTCAAGCCAAGACTCTAACTCTACTACAAAAACTAGCTCATGAATGGTGGGATCATATCAGAAAGTTTACGATAATTATAATGAAAAATACTATAAAGTGCTTGCATAACTAATTATTTCATTTGCAAGTTTCATTTATATTGTTAACTAGTTAATGACGAGAAACTAAGTACAAAATTATTATTCATACATATTAATCATTTTTTCTTTGAGATAAGCCTTATAAGCTAAAAAAACCTTAATGCGTTTGCCGGGAGTCGAACCCGGGTCTATTGCTTGGAAGACAATTATCCTAACCGTTGGACTACAAACGCTTTTGTTGTAAAAGTGCTGGATTTTAATATATGGATTATCAATAAATAAATAAAAAGGATCAAATATAAATTCTAACAAAAAATTTTGTTTATATAATTTGCTTTTTCAATTTTTGTCAATAAAATTAGTTAGTTTTAAAAAATTCAAAGTTCAAAAATCTTCAATTTTTTTATTAGGGTAGAAATAACGAAATAAAATATAAAAAAATAGTTCTATATAACTATATTAACTAATTTGATTACATTATACCAAAATAAATAATCATATAGAAAGAAATTCCATTCTATTGAGATATTTAATTCTCTTTTTATATAAATTATTATATATTGATTGGCCACAAATGATACCATAATATAGAAGTATTATTGTTTTATGAGTCATATATGTTATTAGGAGAAACACAAACTCTTTATAAATATTGGATTTTTTTTTTTTCTTTTAGGATATGAGATCTTTTTTTTTTTTTTTTTTTTGAAAAGAAAAAAGACGAAAATATTATTAAATCAAGGTCTGAATACAATTGGGAATATCAAATAACCAAACAAACGGACCAGCTTGAGAACGGGCAGCCCTTGCTAGAGCATGAGCAGTCTTATTCACTGATCTAGGAATAAATCTGAATGACAGTACTTCAAAGTGTCTACGAAAGTCTCTAATTTCATTAAAGACGCAGCCGGCATAAGAGAATATGAGATCTTTAGATGACTATTAATTGTTTTGTATTACAATATATGGAGGAAACAATATTTATAGATTGATATTATTGATATATGTTTAAATAGGAAATGATACAAACTAATGGAAAATATGTTGGCGTAAGGATACATTTGTCCAAGAAATTTTGATGGCTCAACATCTTTTGCATAATGTATAATTTTTTCAATATAGCAATATAAACATAATTCAAAATACGAGCATTATTATTATTATTACTTTTTTTTGGTTAATACTATTGATTCTATTACAAAGGCTTTGTGATTGAGCGACATAGTTGTAAACTCTTAAATGCGATGTTTTAGGTTTGAAACTTAGTGTGGGGTATTATTATTTCTATACTTAATGTATATTTCTTTTTTTAAATACAATGTATATTTTTAATATATTAGAAGTAGATTAATGAATGTACATTACGGAGTATTTGATAGTATGATTGGTCGAAAGAATAATGATTGATAAATATATAACAAAACCTAATATTGGTTAGGCTGTTAAAAGATTTAGCCTGTCAACTTCAAATAGCAAATATAACGTGTGTTTTCAACAGCAATATATATATATATATATATATATATATATATATATATATATATAGAGGAGTGATCACATGTGGCCATGTTGTTAGGTGTGGTCATATGGTTAATTATAGACCATTAGATTAGATAGATCTAATGGATCATATTAATCAAGATTTTTTCAGTATTTTCGCGCACATTCTTCTACCCAGCGAACTGTAAGGGTAAACTTGTCATAAAACACCGGAATAAGGAAAATCACATTGTTGTGTGTTTTATTACACTATTGGTGCATGTTGTCAACACTGTTGGTGTATTCTGGAACTCGACGGCTATAAATGGCCACTGTAATTACCATAACACGGGAATACACCATTGGTGTGTTTCACTGTGGTGTGTTTTATTACACTATTGGTGCATGTTGTCAACACTGTTGGTGTATTCTGGAACCCGCCCGCTATAAATGGTCACTGTAATTATCATAACACCCCCACTTACTAAAACGCGCGAAAATCCTCAGAATTACCACAGCCTTTAGATTAAACTGATTCAACGACACAGATACGACCACACGACCACACCTAATGACATGACCACATATGAGCGTTTTTCTATATATATATATATATATATATATATATATATATATATATATATATATATATAAAAGGTGTCAATGTGTCATAAACCAAGATTTTGTAGGATATTATTATTATTATTATTATTATTATTATTATTATTATTATTATTATTATTATTATTGTTGTTGTTGTTGTTGTTACAAAAGTGAATATTATTCATTATTAAAATTTTAGTTGGTATTGTGTCAATGAATAATACTTTTTAAGGAAAATATAATATCTCAAAGGGTATATTTTATGAGTTAATGAGTCTTACATTTTCACTAATACGTCGAGGAACAAGTAATACCTCCCAATGAAATATTATGTGGGTGTTTGTTAAATGGTTGTTATTTAATAGCTGTTAGCTGATTGTGTTAGTGAATTTGAGTAGTTGATATCATTACTTCATTAGTTAATTATAGAAAAGTGTTTGGTAAATTAGTTGTTAATTAATAGCTGATTACATACAAATTGACTTTCTCAAAAAGCTATTTTGAGCAGCTTTTTAAATTTTAGCATTTTGGTGCAATAAGTTGTTACAAAAAGTTAATTAATCAAACACTTTTATTCATTGTTTAACCAAGTTAAACAACTAATAATGGTCAAATAAGTAAAAATTGACCGAGGCTAACTATTTTACAAAATAAAGCCTACATCTTTTTACCAATACAAAAGTATTATATTTTCATTAAATCTATAATTATTAAAAAAGTGTTGCTTTATTTGTTGTCATGAGAAAACTTAGTAGGTAAACTTTATTCATGTGTAATAAGTAATAACTACAGATCACACAAGAAAAATAAACTACACTAAGTAAATCTTCTGTGACGGACTTATTAAGAAAGTGCGGGTAAAAATCAAACTCGTAACTATTAGGAATAAAATATGAGTTTAAATATATTGATTAATTAATTAGCTTGTGAATGATATAATTGAGATTCAACCAAAATAGTAAACAAACCAACTTTCTAACAAAGAAGAAATATTACTATTACAATTGGTCAAACCTCAACTATATATATAACTCATAGATATAACTAGAGTTAACAAACTTAAACTTTTTATTTGAATGAGATAAATGTCCACTTGATGGTCCCATCAAGTGGAACAGGACCATATGATCACACTACACTGAATTAGTTATTGAGACATGTCACAAGGCACAACTAGCATAGGATGGTATGATGACCCACAACTAAACTATATAGTTGTTATTAGTTCATTCCATGGCTGCAAAAAGTGATTTTGCAGCAGATATGGTATGGGACTAATTAAGTATGCAATATAATTTTCACACACTAAAAAAGGTCACATGTTCTAATGGATTATGTTTTCTCCAAACTACAGTGTTAGAAAAGAGATCATGCATGTTTTATCATCAACCTTTTTCTAATTTGAATCTGCTTTTGTGTTTCCAAAACTACAGACTCTTGGTAGTGGGAGGAAGGTGTGTTGTCTCTTTCACATAAATATAATGGACTTTAATTTCATCAACTTTCATTTTGGCTATAGGTATTATGTACCAGCTAGGATGAGTGTGGAGCGGATTAAAGAAGATATACGGTGAATCTTAGTCTAATTCGTTAAAGGTATATTTGAAAAATCTT
>NW_017619273.1:5824015-5986515 GCF_001879475.1 Ipomoea nil | reverse complement strand
TGCTTCCCGTGACAATCATATTAGACATGTATGCCCTATGAGCCAACATTTATTGTTTTGGACATTTATTTTTGTTTAAATAAATATACGAAGTAATATAATAAATAGATGTTTTTATTTATTTATTTTGACTTAATTAATATTTAATATTATTTCGTACAATCTTCTTAATTCTTCATTCTTAAGAGTGAATAATATGAGAGTCGAAGAATTAATAAATGAAGTATTGTAAAAATGTTCATAGTCATAGAAATTCTAATTGAGCATTAGAATTCCAATAAGCTCATTGTTCTCTTGTGTATGAGATATAGAGACTGGACATGTGGATGATTGTTAGATAACAAGTCATTGAATTGAACAATGATTGACTACAACGTACGGCATGGTGCAGTGTTTACCTACGTGTCATAAAGATGTTGTATGTTACAAGTATGCAATAGTCCTTTGACTTGAGATGACATGGTTGTCTCGTACATATTGTGGACTAGTGTTTGCCAGTATGCGTATTTTATTCCATTATAGGAGTATAAGTGTACTTGGTGACCTAGTTCAATATTGCACGGAGACATGTGTACGTTCAATAAATCAGAGGATCGCCTTGAGGTAACAAGGATATTATAGTCTATTCAAATAATCATACAACAAGAATCTCTAGCCAGAGTATTATAAAGTTGGACTTCAGGTTAAGAATATTGAATAGACATTTAAATCATGTTTATGGGTTTGACCAAGTTTGACCATGACCTTTGCCTGGTTAGGAACAAATGTTGTGTGGAAAGAATGTTGCATTGTTCATTATAATATATATAAGTATATTTCTTTGTCAACTATGTAGTCATTACATACTGCTAGGTATCACTCATGACTTACGAGTTATTTAAAAATGACTTATTAAATATTACCCGTTGCTAGTTTGACTATAAACCTAGAAAGTCACACCTTAATGATTCGTGGTAATGTTGAGAACTTTAAAAGAAATGGATAAAGGAGTTATCAATATTGAATTATTAATTAATATCTTAATAGCCGATTAATGAATTAATTCAATATTGGAAAGAATGAATTAATTCAATATTGAGTAGTTTTAAAATTTTAAATGCTAGCACCTTTTGGCCCAAACCAAGCTATACAAATATCCTTGCCCTTTTTTCTTAAAGAGTAGGAGAGAGAGATTTGGCCAAAAAAAAAAAAAAAAAAAATCTCTAGGAGTTCCCGTGTGTCCTGTCGGTGGACGGACTAGAGGCTGGACAATTAGACGGTTTAGGCTTTGTTTTGCCAAAAGCACGCTTCAAGAGTAAGATTGTTCAAACTCTCATTTTAAACGCCAAATCTAAAAAAAGTGATTGGTGTTTCCGTTGTACTTGTATAATTTTTCTAACAAGTCCTTGAAACAGTTACGGCTAGTTCGACAACGTGTTCTTCAACTATAATTTTTCCATTTGTTATCGAAAAAGTAAGTAATATATGGTCACTAATAATCTTATATATTGTGATTGAAAATCCATTCATTATCAATCTTCAATAGATTACATAGTATGTAGTTGGCAATCTTTACACAAGCAAAATTGTTCAATAAGCATTTGGAAAGTTGTTTGTCAAAATATCAAATCAACATCGTTTTATTATGAAATATTGTTGGCAAAAAAAATTATTTTTGAATACTACTGACTCTATTACAATGTAATATCTGTTTATAACTAAATATCTGTTTATAATTATTTTGGGCCAAATACTACATTGTAATAAAGTCAGTAGAATTCAAAAAAAAAAAAAAAAAACAGTGTTGACTATTGAGCATAAAATTAAAGTTCGGTATAAACCCATAAAATAATCATTTAATACATATATTTGGATGGAATAACTAACCCTTAAATTTGACAATAATCAGAAAGGGTGAAGTGTCTATATATATATTAAAACAGGTTGGTAAGGGAAACTAATTTCTCATTATAGGTGGGGCAAAGTAAATTATAAAATGAGTAAAGTGTACTTTCGGTCATTTAACTATTAATAATTAGAATACTACTGACTCTGTTACAATGTATTGTTCATAACTATTTTTTCAATTTATTGGAGCACAAAGAGCCAATACCGTCTCCACTCAATCCTACAACCTCGCTTATAAAGGAGCAACTTGGTGCCATTGAAAAAAAAAAAAAAACTACTATTAACAATTAGATATGGAGTAATTTGCTTTCTCACTATCACAAAGATGTCAATATCATTTAAAATTGTTATATGCATCATTGTCAAATTATATTAGTCTTCGTCCTATTTGGTAAAATAGTTAACCTATATATAGATTAATTTTGACTTATTTGATTACTATTAATTGTTTAACTGTTTGACTTGATTTAAAAATCAATATAAGTGTTTGTTTAATTAGCTTTTTGTATTTCAAAATGCTAAAATTCAAAAAGTTACTCAAAACAATTTTTTCAATTAGCTTTTTGTGAAAAGAAAATTATACCAAACAACTATCAACTAACAGCTAATTTTACTAAACACTTTTCTACAATCAGCTAATGTTATCAACTAATTATACCCTCTAATTAACCCAATCAGCTAACAACTAATAGTTATTTACCAAACATGGTCAATTGTCTTATTTCTCCATCATTACTCACTAGGGTTCCATGCATGATAGTAGGTCACTAGGTCGGTATGCTGAAGAATCAATTTGATAACGATGACTAAACAAATCAATTTGACAACGATGTGCGTGGAAAAAATTGGGAATGAAATTAATGTCAGTTTGAGTAATAGCCATGAACCAAATTGGAGATATCAATCTAAAGTAATTAATTTATAACTAAAGTAATTACAAGTTTTGGTATGTCCGATTCTTAGCTTAAAAAATATTACGTTTTCTATAAAAATTAAAGTGTTATACTATTTCACGTGAAATACTGAAATAGTCTTGATGGAATAATCACGGAACCGGAGCGGGGCGGAACAATACGAACTGGGTTGGACCCCGTGCCCACCCGCGATGCAGGATGAGCCGCCCCCGGGTCGTCCCAGTAGGGGTCGGCGTGGGCCGACCCCCCGAGCTCGGCCAAGGGCTGGGTCCTCGCGCGGAGCGAGTCCCGCGGGCCCAGGGCCCATAGCAGCCGGGGGTATATAAACACCCCCGGTGTCCTAATCAAGCATCTCATACTTTCTTATAACATTTGTACTGTTATTACACGTCCCGAACCTCTGTAATAGCATTTTATATCCAATTAATACAATATTTACCGTTTTATTATTCGTTCGTTATATTCCATACATATACGAGTTGTAGAATCCATCATGTCTTATACGATATGAATATACAATTAATGAGTCATAAGGATACATACAAAAATGTTAACTTTGATTATTTTTTGTTCAACTTGAAACGTTGAAAATACAAAATGAGTTTACACGACGCTGGCTAATGGCCAAGAACAATCCAACAAAACAAAAGAAGCCAGCCACTATACATAAAATACATTCAAACCGGCCAGTAGCATCACCTGAGAAAACAATTGCCCTAACAGCCACATATTCTTCACCAAAACCTCCTCTTTATCCATTTATTCAATTTATAAATGAATTCTGGATCATATGTGAAGACTGATTCTCGTACCTCAGAAGCTCACATGTTCAGTTTTTATCAACACCCTCTTAGTCGAACCTGTGGACACAGGAGCGGATTTTACCTAGATGCACCCTAAATTTCCTTCGTCATCCAGAAGATGTATTTTTATTATCTCAATTAAAGATTAACTAATAGTAATAAGACTGCATATTCATTGTTTTATATACTTTATTACTTAACATGTTGCAAGCACCATTGTAATCAGTTGACACCTCTGTGGCTCTTTTTCAAGGAACGTCACTACCTTGTAATAGAGTCAATTAGTCAATAATAATACATAAAAAAAAAAAAAACATGTTGTTTTAATGAATTGAATTACAAACTGTGCACCTTAAATAAATTTAACAACCACATGCATGTCACATGTTATAATGCAATGTAGCCATATATTGATAATAAACAGCTAACATGTTTTGATTGGAATAATATAAGCTGTGCATATGATCATTGATGTTGTAATTAGCATTTTCCATGTCTAAAAACTAATAAGTATAAATGAAAGTTATACCTTCAGTTATGTTCATTTTTTTCGTTACATTTTTATACATTATGCTATAAGAATTGTACTATACAATATTTTGAACAAACATACCCATATTGTTATATCTTCCGTTATTTTTTCCACTATATTGTTACCATGCACATGCATCCAATATATTTTCTTATCTTCTTCAATAATAATAATAATAATAATAATAATAATAATAATAATAATAATAATAATAATAATAATAATATATACACATTATATATTGGAGTTACGTTATATGTTAGTTATTTTCTAAAATATAAATATCAAATTTATAAAAATGTTTTGCATTATTATTATTATTATTTACAATAATATAAATATATAAAACCTAAATGAATCTAAGATTTTAATATAAAGTATTAATATTGGACACCTATTTTTGCGCATCGCACATAAAAAATACTAGTATATATAAGAGTTAATGAACGATTTGGTCCATCAATTATTAGCGAACTGTCAATGTAGTCACCCAATTGCTTATTCATCGATTTTGTCCCCGAAAACAATTATTTTTAGTCGATTTAGTCCCTCAGACCGTCTTCTGTCGCGGGCGGGGGGACTAAATCGACTAAAAATAATTATTTTCGGGGACCAAATCGACGGTCGGAGGGACTAAATCGACTAAAAATAATTGTTTTTGGGGACCAAATCGATGAATAAGCAATTGAGGGACTACATTGACAGTTTGCTAATAATTGAGGGGCCAAATCGTTGATTAACTCTATATATAATTTATAAAAATCAAATATGTTTCCACAGTGACTAATCATGGTGGTTGATTGGAATGCATTACAAAAGTGTAAAGCAGTTGCTATCCCATACTTTAAAACCATAATAAATTTGATGATTTAATGGCCCCAATCCACATATGTTTTCAATGATTTTTCTTTCTTTTGGAAATCGGAAGCGTAAGGTGTTGGGTACTGGTACGTAAGGGCTAGATTGGAACTTGGAATATTCAATTCTTTAGATAGGGGGTTAAAATTATATTAATTTTGTATAGTTGTACTTTATTTTTATTTTTATTTTTATTTTTAAGGATCCATAGGGAGGGGGACCCAAAAGAAATACACTTAAGTCTTGTTCCAACCACTTTTGGTATCCGATAAATTTTTTGTTGCTATTTCCGACCACTATTTGCTTTCGACTTGATTTAAGATCACTTTTAAATGGTCGAAAATTTCATAATTTTCAGCAGTGTAATATGCATCCTTTTTGTTATAATTTACATGTTGGTCATCATCATCATTTTGCTCCTTATTGTTTATGTTTTAAAATCAAAATATTCATGATTGTTTATAGCAACCGAGCTTCGTCTTAGCTTGTATACAAAGACGCGGGAAGCATTCATGATTGTCCCATGGCCGGACAAATAAAGATGAGATCGAAATGAGGTCGCTTGTTAATTAGACGAAGATGTTTTGTCTTCACCTTAATCAAACAACGCTTATGTGCAGTCATGGTAGTCATTAATTATTAATTAATAAGAAAAATAAAATATTTGCAAATTAAAGGGCTACAAGTACATAGCAAAGGGTGTTAGCTTAGGTGGTTGTAATGGTGGCCAGCAGTGAGCTAGCAATGGAGTAATTTGGACGTGTTGGTTAGCATTTACACATAATACAAAAATAATTATAAGGTATCGCATTTTCCTTTTTGAACATGTGTGACATTTGTTTAAAAAATGTCAATCATTAAATTTCGATATGTCACGCATATAGTATGTGCACAATAAAAAACTTGGAAACGTTACCATTAATTGAACAGTACATACCCATTGCAATTGAATACGATAATATTAATGAACTTGAAGTTTGGACACGCACGTCCTATTGGAATGGTTGCCAAGAGAACAGGCAAATGAAAAGTGGGAACTGTCGAAATTGACAATCGACTAGGGAAAATACTTGATAAATACATTGCGACAAAAGGAAAAAGTGTTGCAGCAAAGGAAAGAAACGTTGCGGCATAGGAAAGAAACGTTGTGGCAAAGGAAAAGGGCGCATTGGCAAAGAAATAATATGACGAGGCCATGAAGTTACAAATATTGTATAAAGATACTTCATAAATGATAGAATAACAACTAGCAAATCACAAAATGATTTGCGACTATATATATCATGAAGAAGATTTGTCCACAACAATTCAATGTAATTTTCATTTTATTTATGCTTTTGTACTTTTGTTTATGTATTAAATTTTGAGTTTAATGTAAATTTTGTAGAGATATTTTTAAATTTCGAGTTTAATTTATTTGTATTTAAAATTGAAAATTGAAATTATAATTATAAAATTGAAATTATTTTTTAAAACTTGAGTTTAACTTATTTGTATTTTAAATCAATAGTTGAAATTATATTTATAAATTTAAAATTATTAATAAAATTACCAATTCAAAACGTGAAGCTAAGCTTGACAACCAAGTTCTATAGCATCTCGTATGAGTCTCCTCCACTTGAGTAGTACTTGATTGTATTCAACTTCACTCATCCCTCTTGAGGTTTAATTTACTCCACTTTAAATACTTTGCTTGTATGAATTATATTATTAATAAAAGACATTTTTTGTCCTAACTTATACTGACACGAACATTTTTAGTCTTCCATACAACATTTAGACAATTTATGAACACACTTATTGAGACGAGGACAATTTTAGTTCTACTTCTACATTCCCGTTAGATGGCTATTTGAGAGGAGGGCATTTGTGTCATTTCATGATATCCGCTTCTCTTTATTCCATGCATCTTCGGTTGGAATTGAGAAGTCACATGGAAAGACTGATTTGCATTTGAACGTGACCACACACACACACATATATATATATATATACACACACACACACACAAACAATGCAAGAACTTTGTCCATTTGCATTCATGCATGCATGTCATCTGATCCACCACTGATCACTGCAGAGGAAGAGAAGCCAGTTATCTACACACTGCTATTAGCTATATTATAACCATGCAATTTGGTTGGTTATGTATTTTTATGAATTCTGATTATTTTTGTGGTCCAAAATACAAATAGTCAGTAGTAGTAGTGAGGGAGAAGGGGCATTATCGTCCTTTCACTAAACTAACAACATGTGATTTTCAAATGCTTCTGAATTCAAGGTGTTCAAAAATTCAAAAAAATTTGCAGCAAAAAAAAAAAAATAATAATAATTCAGTAGTACTGTATTTCAGTATTTGTATTTCCCACTAAAATGCTTTTTGAGCTTTAAGGAGGTAAAAGAAGAAAAAGATTGCTACAGAAGTACAGAGAGTAGCAAAGCAAAAGGGTAAATGTTCTTCCTTCTCCGTTAGTTTTGGGGGTTTTCTTTCTCGATTCTCTCTTTCTCTCTCTATAGAACCACCCGAGGATTAGCAGTAGGGTTTTCAGTCGGATTTTGCGAAATTTTGGTATTTTTTTTTACTTGAAATAGGTTAATGTTGGGTGTAGTTTCAGTGTTAAATGCATGTGTTGGAACCGACTTTGATGATGTTTTGGTGATGCGGAGAGAAGATTGAAGTTGAAGCTGTCTGTTTCATGTTTGAGCTCTCACTCTTTTTTTGTAATAATTTTATTTTTCTGAAGGTGTACAGATTTATCACTTCCAGTGAAGCATTTCTGACGGAATTTGGTTTTTGAGGTTAGTGTCAGATCGAGTTTTGCTGGACCTGTAGACTACATTGTGTTTGGAGGGATCGGAATTGTGATATGTTGGCGATGTTTTGTTGAAGCGAATTGAGGGGTTGGGACTGGATTTGGAGCTTGGAAGTTCGTTTTTGTTCGATTAGGGTGACTTGTTTTTTTCAGTTATCTTACAATTTTTTTTATTTAACTGAACATTTAAGATTTTTTTTGAGGATACTATAGTTTGGAGATGATGTTGGAGTGATTTTGATGTTGATGTGGTGATGGTGTGATTGATCAGTAAGGAGCCACTATTTGGGGTCTATTGTTGGTGGTGTGTGTTTGGCAAGCTATATTTGTATGTTATGCTCCTCTCCATAGTGGGACCTTGTGGAAAGCTTAATTCACTTTTGTCAAGAAAAAGAGGAGAAAAGGTTTAGCTTTTTGATCCAATTATTAGAGCCCGATCATATTGAAGAATTTGGTCGAAGGGAAGCAGTTAAAAGAATGACACAGAGGGCTAACGGTTCTTTGCCATCTCTTCAGTCAATCAAATCTTTGCCTCTGGATGCTAGATTTGTGCATTCTGCTTCCTTAAAGAAACCTGATGTGGTGAATCAGAAAGGTTATAGGATGGCATCAGATATGGTTGCAGATAATGGAGAATTCTTCGCTGAGGTTAATGGCATTTCTAATGAGGACAATGACGAATCCCCTTACAGAAGTTTTAGCTTTTCTGCTGATGAAAGGCCTTCTGCAGTTGATGATGATCTGAATGTCACTACTTACCCTTCACGATCGGTTGCCCCAACTAGTGCTGAGTCAAAGTGGAGTGATAACAAGTTCTATGCAGCCAAGAAGGTAACCTCCTAATCTTGGACTTATCTACATGCCATTAAGTTAGTTCTTGTCACGTTTTATGTTTGTCATTTGAAGAATGCTTTAAAAACCAACCGATTAGTTATGTGCTTTGTTTTTTAGTGGCATCTTGTTTCCTAGTGTATTTTGAGAGTTGAGACAATGGTTTGAGAGTTTATGAACCTGATGGTTCATGCTTTACAGCTCCTGAGTGAATGAAACTGTAGGGTAGCTTCTGTATATGAGGTCAAGCTTGAAGAGACATTTTAAACTTTGCAGAAATGAAACAGATCCAATTTTATTCTCCAAGGATCAGCTGCTGTTTTGCTCAAAATAACAAGAACAACAATAGCAGCAGCAACAATAACAACAACAACAATATTACTGAGTAGTAGATAATTCATCTACTGTTTGGTGAAAAGGCAAAAATATTGGGAGCTCCCCTAAATGATGAATCTGTTGGCTAATACGTAGAGTATTATGCTATTCCTTTTACATTTGTAAAATTTTGGATGCCTTAATAATATGCTCTAGATGAATTGATTATTAGGTGTTGTGCTTTCCTTGTGAACTATGTGAGAAGCTAGTTTTTGTTTTCATTCTTTCTGTTTTTCCTTGTATGTCCTCTTGGAAAATGGAAAATGGTATAATAAAATAATCCTGATCCTAATCATCCTATACTAGAAATTTTCTCTACAATTTTACTTCAGGAGTGGAATATTAGTGTGATGATAACTCCTGTACTTCCATTCAACAATTTCATCCAGTGTGATTTATGAGCTAATGCTAGGAGCACCTTACATTGCATAGTGGTTGCATTTATTAAAAGAGAAGAGTAGGCAATGCTGCAATGGAATTTGTAGGACATAAAGCTCTTTTACCTGGTTTGAGACTTTGAAGGAAACTTGATAAAGAAGTGCATTGCCTCTGACACGCATCAGAACCATTGGATGGCATATTACTCAAGAAAGGCAGTCAGCACAAGAATGGAAATCAAGCAAATCAGGCAGCAAATTTGCAGACCATAAACAAATCATAAATCATGAGATTTAACAGAAAATCAGTTCCATAATTGATCCCGTTTACTAAAAGATTGAATTCAATCAATTAGTTATTCTAACCCATGGCCTTATAAACCCATATGCTTCTCTCTATTTTTTCAATGTGGGATTCCTAACACTCACCCTCAAGTGGACAACCGGGCCATTTTGAATCTAACTGGTTGAAACTTGAATTGGATCTGACCCTCCCTTGAAACGGAAGCTTGGAATTGGGTGAACCATGGGCAGGCAACTGGGTGAACGGACCTTGGGCCACTAGGACGGGACATCTAGACAAACTATTGGGCAAACAAAGTGGGCCAAACAAACTTTGATATCATGTTAGAATCTAAGATTGAACCGAGGTCACTCAATCGGGCTGTAATGCACATGGGCCAAACCACACTGGGGATTGAATTCAATTAATTAGTTAGTCTAACTTGTGACCTTATAAACCAATGTGTTTCTCTCTATTTTTTCATTTCGGATTCCTAACATATACATTGTATTACATCATAAGTAGGGACCTCAAAGGCATTGAATAAACATCCTAAGTAATATAGCTCTAGGAACTGGGCAAAGGATCTATATTCTTGCTGGAGGGTGTCTCTTCACATCCTTGTTTGATCTCTTTGTTCAATAATAACAGTTGCCATCATTCTTCCCTTTTTCCGGCTGCTTTACTTTAACAGCTGGGATTCTCAGAGTGATAGCTATTTGAACAGTATATTGTTTAATGTATATTTAACTGCAAGGCCTCCATTGTTATAAGTGTAATTTGGGATGTAGAAGATTTGTGGTCAAGGTGCTTTTGCTGTCCTGATCATGTGTCTGCTTCCTTTTCAGATGCGTTTTACTTGTACTTCCATTGTCTATGACTCTATTCCAGTGTTGAACCTTGGTAGATAGCTACTGTCTAATCTATCTTTGATATTTTTGATTTGCTTCGGATAATAACAGTCATAAATGTTTTCTCTTTTTGGGATATTCTGCTGTCATCATTTTCCAGTAATATTTTCTCCTTTATCAATGAAATGTTCTTTTCTATCATTTTCTGCGTATGTGGAGAATTAACTGCGTCTCTACTCTCTGTCTCTCTCTCTCTCTTGGGGTGATTGGGCCTTTTCTTGATTTTTGTAATCATATTTGCATAGGAACCGAGGATTTACCCATCTGAATTTGTTATCATCTTTGCACATTTTTACTGATTTTATTACCTATTTATTAAAGTTGGCTTTTTTTAAAAGGTCCGTTCTTGGTTACAACTTCCGGATGGAAACTGGCAGCTAGTAACAATCATATCCACCTCTGGAACTGAGTCAGTGATATCATTCTCTGATGGAAGAGTGAGTTTATTTGGATTTTTTAGATGTAAAGTAATCAATTCAATATCTCTTTTATCTTTTTTTTGTTCTGCCTTGATCTCAGGTGCAAAATGTGAAATCTGAAAATCTGCTACCAGCTAATCCAGACATCCTTGATGGGGTGGATGATCTTATGCAACTAAGTTATCTGAATGAGGCATCAGTTCTGTATAATCTTCAGTACCGGTACAATAGAGATATCATATACGTAAGCACATATTTGGATGTTTTGTTAATCTCGCTTGTGAAGAACTTGTTTGACTCATAAAATAATGTATTTTCATTTTCCAGTCAAAAGCTGGACCTGTTCTTGTTGCGATTAATCCCTTCAAGAATGTTCCATTGTATGGGAATGATGACATTGAAACATATAAGCGTAAATCCTCTGATAGCCCACATGTGTATGCTATCACAGATACAGCAATGAGGGAGATGGTTCGAGGTACTCTTTGGTTACATAATGACTTCTTTTTTTTTTCTTTTTTTTTTTCCTGGGGATAATGATTATGTTTCACGGACTTCTGTGGTTATTTATTTTAGAGAAGTCTGACACATCATTTTTATTGCAGATGAAGTAAATCAGTCTATTATTATAAGGTTAGCAAGTTCAATTCTTCATAGTTATCATTGTTGTTGTCTTGTAAAAGTGAAAACTTTGTTTGAAAGTCAAATTCAAAACTATACCTAAACTGTATTGATTTCGATTTTTTTCTTTACTGAAACTTTGAAGAATGTAACGAACATAAGCATAGGTTTGATAACCAAGTGAAACATGAATTATTGAAGGATGACAGGCATGAAGTGTTTTCACCAGTGGCATATTAAATATACCATGTTACATAAACTACATGTCCTGCCTGGTATTGTTCTGCCAGTAAGGCATAGAATTATATTTTTGGGTACATTGCAAGCGCTGCTCATTTATTTACTCTTTGTTTTGTCACCAGTGGAGAAAGTGGAGCAGGCAAGACTGAGACAGCAAAGATTGCAATGCAATACTTGGCTGCACTTGGAGGTGGCAGTGGAATTGAGTATGAAATTCTGAAAACAAATCCCATATTGGAGGCCTTTGGAAATGCAAAAACATTAAGGAATGATAACTCAAGTCGATTTGTAAGTTTAATTAATAATCATTAGTTAATCCTTTTTCTTTGTTAATATAATGGAATATAATGATATTTTGTACAAGTGAAGTTCTGATGTACTGTTGCTAGACTTTGATAATTTAGCGATTCATTGACAGGGAAAGCTGATTGAAATCCATTTTAGTGAGACTGGAAAGATATCTGGTGCAAATATTCAGACTTGTAAGCAAGCATTTTGTTTGGCTTTCTTGTGATGTGTATGCACATGATATTTACTTTATGATGTTACTCTGACTAACATTGTGATGCACTTTTGTTTTCTGCTCTGCAATATGGTGCTTAATCTTCTCAGTTCTACTTGAAAAGGTATATTTCTGTTATATTTTTTCAATGTTGGTTTATTCAAGTGTTTCTTATATTGACTTCATTAAGTTTCTACTTGCAGTCAAGAGTGGTCCAGTGCACAGAGGGAGAAAGGTCATATCATATCTTTTATCATCTCTGTTCGGGAGCTCCACCTGCACTAAGGGGTACAAATCTAATACAATATTAATTTTCTAATGGGGTGTTCATTGCATTAGTTTGGCAAACAAACAGTTTGCTTGCTAAAATGTTATGTCTGCTTGTGTGTATAAGAAATGATACTCCATATAAGTCTGTTAGAGGGAACATAAAAATGACTTTTCCCCTCGTCTCTTTGGGCCATGTGAGAAATCATTAGTAGAGGGGATATTTTATCTGGCGCTCTCCACTACAAATTAGGTATGAGCTTGAAGTCAGGATAGGATATTTGCAAACCAAAACCAGGTTAAACTCAGACCAGATGGTTGCTGTATATTTATAGTCCTGCATAAGTAAAAAGTTTCCTTAAACAGTGAATGGTTTCCATATTTTCACGCTGCTTTATAGAGTTGCAAAATCCTAGATGGATAGATGCTGAAACTGTAAGAATAATGTGATACAGGGAAATTTATTTATAGTATTTCGCAGTTCAAATGTCTTGTTCCTTACTCCCGGATACTACCATGTAATTGATTTCTAATGTATTTTTCTGACATGTTAAGTATGAATTTTCTTAATTTTCACTTTTTTGAGTCTCCTCTTGCAGACAAATTAAATTTGAAGGGAGCTTATGAGTATAAATATTTGAGACAAAGTAATTGCTTCTCAATTTCTGGGGTTGATGATGCCGAACAATTTAAATTTGTCACAGTAATTCTCTTTCCTAGTCTATTTTAGACTTTTGCAGATGCTTCACATTATTGTAATCTGTTTTGATATTTTTTTTTTCTTTCCATGTGAAGCAAAATTATGTTTCCAGAGGCTAAATTTTATTGTTATGTTTCAGGAAGCTTTAGATGTTGTCCATGTTAGCAAGGAAGACCAGGAAAGTGTATTCTCAATGCTAGCAGCAGTGTTATGGCTGGGGAACATATCCTTTACGGTTATTGACAGTGAAAACCATGTTGAACCTGTTGATGATGAAGGTAAAAGTTTTTAAAACCTTAAAACTCTTTAGTAGGTTGAAGGTCGAAAGAGCTTCAGGGGTTTAGCAAAACACTTCTGCAGTTTCAATTATTCTTGCCCCAAAATTTGTATTTCATAACTGTTAGTTTATATCATTTTAATGTGCTTATAGAGAAGTAGCTCTTCTTGTAACTTGGAAGTTTTGATGTTAACTTTGATATCTACTTTCCAGGTCTGATTACTGTTGCTACTTTATTGGGATGTGAGGTTGAGGCATTAAAACTAGCTTTGTCAACACGAAAAATGAGAGTTGGAAAAGATAATATAATTCAAAAGCTGACGGCATCTCAGGCATGGATACATTCAGATTAAGCAGTTTTATGTGGAAAGTGGTATTTTTTAAGATATTTTATGTACTGGGAGACTAAGTACTTATTGGATCATATGTTTACATCATTCAGGCCATTGAAACAAGAGATGCGTTGGCAAAATCAATTTATTCTTGCTTATTTGATTGGTTGGTTGAACAAATAAATAAGTCACTTGCAGTTGGAAAACGTCGAACTGGGAGATCTATTAGCATTCTTGATATTTATGGTTTTGAATCATTTGAGGTATGGTCTGTTTTATTCTCTGTTTTTGTTGTTTCTTGCTTGTCCTGTAATTCAACTTCACTTTCCTTTTCAGAGGAATAGCTTTGAGCAGTTTTGTATTAATTATGCCAATGAAAGATTGCAGCAGCACTTTAATCGCCACTTATTCAAGTTGGAACAAGAGGTGACTGTCCTGTTTCTCTACTTATATTAAAGCTCATTGTTGTCTGACATTCAAATGCCTTAGTGAGGCATGCCCATTTTCACTTTAAGGTTTTTTCTTCGGCTCGCCTAAAATACTTATATAAATATACATCTTGTCTACACTAGACTAGATGCTGTTTTCTATTTATCTTTTCTCCAAGATATGCTGAAAAAATCATCTAGTCTTTTTCTGTACAGAGTACATCAATGGGAGTTGCAGTTGGGGGGGGGGGGGGGGGGTATGGGATCTAAGCCTAATGCCAAATGCTTGGGAAGTGTAAAAAAATATAGGTTTATTATTATTTCTGTGTATTTACACTGTACATAAGGTCCTATATTTATATACATATGAGATACAAGTTGGACTAAGCCCACCAGTCCACCACTACAATCAAGGGTTAGGGTTTAATATTCAACATTTCAACAGGAAGAAACTTTGCCTAACACCAATCTAAGCTCAAACCTATCAAAATTGCTACTCCCACTGACCAATTTATGTGTCACTTTTTAGTATATTCTTATTTCATAGATGATCAAGATCTGAACTGATGAACTAGATCTCTTGCAGAAAATTTAACCTGCATTTTTTTTTGTTTAACACTTTGGATCAGAACAAGATTTCACAGATATTTAGAATGTACTTATGGATAAAGAAGTGAAGAATAAAACTTATGCTAGAGATAATGTTGGCTGAAAATTTTATCCTAAAGTTTTTTGTTGTTTATTTGAGACAATAAAAATGGTCTTTTGTTGCTTTGTAATATGCCTATGTCTAATTTTTCTATTATAGTACACTGTAACTTTGCCTGAATTTTATCATTCTACAGAACTAATAATCTAATATGGTAATCCATATTATTCAAAATATGAAAATCATACGTGAAGGATTTTTTTTTTTTTTTTTTTTTTTTTTTTTTTTTTTTTTTTTTGCTTTTTCTAATGGATGGTTTGTAAATGTAGGAACTTTTTGGAATTTTTATTTTCATTTTGTTTCTATATCGGTTAGCACCTTCACGGCTTCAAGTTCTCTTGGAGTTATCTTACTGTTCAAGGACTCTCTTTGGATCTCACCAACTTAGTTTTATCATATTAAATTTCACTCATTTGATAAACTCATAAAAGGATGAAGCATGCTGATTTATAGATGTCATTTAGATCCTTGAGAACACAAGAAAAAGAGATATTCTGTGTGTTTAACACAATAAAATGTAGAACCAGTCACCAATATGATTAAAAGTAGAACCAGTTAGAGTGTGATTAGAAGTGCTTGTTAAGGGTCTACACGTTCACATGCATTTGAAATTTTGAATTCTACTATGGATTCATAGAGTTTTGGTATCCTTGCCTGCATAGCCATGTCAACTTTGATCTGAGATTTGGATTTATTTCCAGGAATACATCCAAGATGGCATTGACTGGACAAAAGTCGATTTTGATGACAACAAAGATTGCCTAAATCTTTTTGAGAAGGTACTGAATCACTTTTTTTTATTTATTTATTTTTAGGGGGGGGGGGCGGGGGGGGGGGGGGGGGGGGGTTATGATAAACATTTTGGTTTAGTAATGTTTTTAAGTAGATATTTCGAGATTAAGATTTTGATTATTTAATGAAGATGAACACCAAGGATAGAGTTGAACATGAATAGCCTCTAGATAACACAACATAAACACTCTAGGACATGCCAAAAAAGCCCTTCATCAAGAGTGGTAGAGGCGAAAGGGAGCAAAGAATAGCAAAGGATGCAGTAGAGTCCATAGTAATGAAGATAAACTCAAAGCAACGTGATGAAGATAACGCACCCAATGGCATTGATGAGAATAAGAGTAAAGTAGAACACCAGGAAAAGAAAGTAAAATAAGTAAAATAGAACACTGATTGATTTTAAATAGTCACACTCCCCCTTACTTGAAACATGGGAAATAATCAAAGGCTTATAGAAATAAAATATAGTAGTGCTGAAATTGAACACCCTTGGGATAAATATGGTATATCGGAGATAAAGAAACAAACACGGTTATGCCATAACACATTGGAAAGAAGTTTGGCAACAAACCCAAAAAGCCTTCAAATTTCGCCAGAAAAGGTCCAAAGAAGGGCAAAACAACAATTTGGAAAATTTTCACTGGAGAAATACATCATAGGAGAACTCATGCGTCAGGGCTTGAAGGATGCGACGGCACGTGACGCTGGAGATGGTGTAGGATGACGACGAAATTTTCCAGATAAGGTCGCAAAGAGGAGAGGAATCTAACAGTGTACGGGGTGAGATCACAAAATCACTGGAGAAGAGGGGATCTGAGAAAAGCCAAACGGAGATCAAGCAATTGTGACGGCGCGTGTGGGCGAGTGTTGTGGCGGATGACACCGGTGTTTCTTGGGCAAGGTCGCGAAGTGATTCCGAGTGTGATTGTGGTGATAGATCTTGAAGTAAACCATCATAGACACGTCGGAATCCAAGAGATAGTCGTGGGTTTTTGTTTACGCTGAAAAATAGGTGTTGCCAGAAAAATTGGAAGAAAAATAGCCTAGGAAAGTAGGCTTTAATACCATGTTGAAATTGATTGATTGAAAGGCTTGGCGGATGGAGAATAACAACCACCCGCAAGTTAGGCCGAAGCAAAATATGTGAGAAACCAAGAAAAAGAGAATAGAAACAATATATTATAATGAAAGATTACAATAGATTGTCTCTCTGTGTACTCTATACTTCTATCTATATAAGGATCCAATATTTATAGGAACATGGGGACTAAATCAAGGCTAATAGGAATAGGAAACTAAGCCCACTCCTACTAGGAGTTTCCTAATATTCAACAATTTACAGCTTAGAAAACTCCGTAATTATTTTGTGATATTATTAATTTATTACTAAATATATCCTTCTTATTTCAACAGTTATAGTATGGAGTATTGAATTTTTATAAATTACAGAACAACACTTATAATTAGGGAATGATGAGTCATGTATATTTATATACATAAACTGTAACATCTTGTATACTTAAATTATTTTTAATTGTTTTTCCAGCCTTGTCTGATTGTCTGACTCCATGTTCTGCTTCTAAGAAATTTGCTGTCATGAATGCATAACATTTTTACTCTGCGTTCTGTTCTTCTCATTCCTCAAGTTGCCAAATAATATGGAAATGATGGCCCACACAATCCTCTGTTACATCATTCCTGGCATCCTGTTAACAATAACATGTTGAGACTCTAGCACTCATGGCATTGCCATTAGGTTGGTAAAACTATGTGGGCAAATTCATTTTGTATCACAGGGTGAAATTATTGATACTGATGTGAGAACTAAGATCTTCATGTTTTCTGTCAAGACACTCTTCGTATTATTTGTAGTTCAATATGAGGTATGCAGTTGATCTCTTTGTAACTTCATTTCTCTATTGGCAGAAACCACTTGGATTGTTATCTCTTTTAGATGAGGAGTCCACCTTTCCAAATGGCACCGACATGACATTTGCCAATAAACTCAAGCAGCATTTAAATTCTAATCCTTGTTTCAAAGGCGATCGAGAGAAGTCTTTTACAGTATCCCATTACGCAGGCGAGGTATGCAGGTCTATGATAAATTCTTGTTTGCGGACCTCTCAACCCTTTCCCAGAAGAAAGGGAAGAAAATAATCCTTTACTTTCAAGTTCTTTATCAGTTTATCCCTTGATTGTCATCAGGTCATTGGTTCAGCCCTGAAAATTGTCTCTGAAAATATAGTTAGGGTGGCATACATATTTTCTCTCCATCTTGCAATGTTGTAGGAGTTTAGGACATTAGGCCTGGCCTTTTAATACAGGATTTAAGATGATTGAAGTTGAGCTTTAGTTAGTGCTTTTCTTTGGTATATTATGTAGCACTGCATGGCCATATCACTTTCTGGAGAGTGCTTCTACAGACAACTGATGTGTGTGTGTTTTGAGAATATCAGAATGACCTGTTAGAACTGTTCAGCTTTATTTCATTTATTTTCTTCAATCTGGAAGTTCAGTGGTCTTTCTTCCCCAGGTAACATATGACGCATTTGGTTTTCTTGAGAAGAACCGTGATTTACTCCACTTGGATTCCATTCAACTTCTATCTTCTTGCAAGTGCCACCTTCCTCAGATATTTGCATCTAATATGTTAACTCAAAGCGAGAAGCCTGTTGTTGGGCCCTTGTACAAATCAGGGGGAGCAGATTCTCAGAAATTAAGCGTTGCCACAAAGTTCAAGGTAATATTACAGACTTACAATTGATTTATAAAACATAAAATATCTTGGCGATTACTTGCGCTAAATTATTTTAAGTATGGAGCACCAACATGGTTGCTGGGCTTGTGATGATCAACTTTTGAGCATTAAAGGTCAAGGAAAAAGATCATGATATTTAAATGTTTTTACTTATTGTAAACTTTTTATAAAAAATACTAGTGAATGTTAATTTTTGTATTATTGTTAAAATTTTTAAAGACTTGTATTCTGTGCTTCGTGTTGTTTAATGGAAGTGTAATCAGCTGCTGGGTGTATAATAGATCTTGCAGAGCAATTGTTTTACAGATAGACTTATGCTCCATGTAATTCTATGGTTTATTTATTCAGTTTGGTGGAAATAACTGCTGAACCATAAAGTGCATACAGTATTTTGTTTAGGATAAATGATTTTATAGTTCAATAACAGTGCAAAAATGATACTCCGTAATAGAAATAAAATTTTAGGTTTAGTAAGAGCAATTCATTCATCCTTTTATTCAAGTCGTTAAAAATATTATACCTTTTTCTGGACAGGTGTAGATTGCTATTATATTTAAATTGTGGTTGTATTTGTACTTTTAGGGTCAACTGTTCCAATTGATGCAACGCCTAGAGAGCACAACACCCCATTTTATACGTTGTATAAAGCCTAACAGCTTTCAATCTCCTGGAAAGTATGATCAAGGACTCGTATTGCAACAGCTGCGATGTTGTGGTGTCTTAGAAGTAGTTCGAATATCGAGATCTGGATTTCCTACTAGAATGTCCCATCAAAAGTTTGCTAGAAGGTAAGCTTGAATGTTGTTGTCACTGTGAAGCATCTTAAAGTTTTTATTTTTCACCATCTTTATAATTGCCGTCATATATAATGATATCAGATATGGATTTCTTCTATCGGACCATGTTGCATCACAAGATCCACTTAGTGTCTCAGTTGCAATACTCCATCAGTTCAACATTCTGCCTGATATGTATCAGGTTGGATACACCAAGCTGTTCTTCCGAACAGGGCAGGTGAGATAAATAGTTATCCTTGCTTTCCCTCTTTCTCCATTTCAGTCCGTGTGATTAACCTGATGATCGAACAAGAAATTCTTCATTGCTACATTCAGGTTGTTGCATTATGGTTAGTCACTTAATTGCGGCATTAATTTCAGGTTGGGGTGCTTGAGGATACTAGAAATCGCACCCTCCACGGTATCTTGCGTGTTCAAAGCTCCTTTAGAGGTCATCAAGCCCGTAGTTACCTGAAACACTTGAAGAGAGGAGTTACAACTCTTCAGTCATGTATGCTAGCTTGCTTTCAATCGAATATTGGAATTTTTATCTTGATGTACAAGGAACTAATCCCTTCATAACTAATTCTGCATAGTTGTTCGTGGTGAGAAAACAAGAAGAGAATATGCAATCTCATTACAGAAACATAGAGCAGCTGTTTGTATACAGAAACAGATAAAAGGACAGATTCACAGGAGGACCTTCAAAAATGTTCATAGTGCATCAATCATTATACAATCAGGTAAATATTCAAATTAATCCATTATGACCAAACTGATCTGATGACAATGGTCAAGTAGGACATCTTTAATGGCAAATGGAATGTATTTCAAATCAATTGCTGTCATTTGGGGCTTTATTTAGGCTCAGATAAAAGTTACTCCAGGCTTGCCTGGATTGTCAGAAAGGATGTTTTTGCCACTGGCTTTAATGTTTACAGTATATAATGATAAAAAATGATCTGCGTTTTACTAGAAGATGCAGATTTGTTGATTTATTCTCTTTTTTTTTTTTTTTTTTTTCCTACAGTTATCCGTGGGTGGTTGGTCAGAAGATGCTCCGGGGATATAGGGCTGCTACAGTTTGGAGGCAAAAAGGTAATTATGGAATTAAGGGTCCGTTGAAAACCTGGAAAATGATTTCTAGAAAATGACTCATTTTTTAGAAAATATTTTAACTTTCTGGTGTTTGACTGAATGTCAGAAAACTATCTTTTTCTGTTTGGTTCATTTTCTTAAAAATGAACATATTATTTGATATAATAATAATAATAATAATAATAATAATAATAATAATAATAATAATAATAATAATAATAATAATAATAATAATAAAATAAAAATATGTGGTGATGGTGGTGGTGTGGTAGTGGTGGTAGAGGTGTGGTGGTGGAGATGGTGGTAGTTGTGGTGGTGTTGGTGTTGATGGTAGTGGTGGCAGTGATGTTGGTGGTGGTTGTAGTGGTGGTAATAATAATAATCCGGAAACTAACTTAAAAAAGAAGAGAGGGAAGAAAGATGGAATATAAAGAATTTGGAAAATGCCTTCTAACTACAAAATTAGGAAGACATTTTCCGCCAAATTGGATAATTTTTCCTTTGACCAGAATGAATATTTTCCTTTGACTTCATTTTTTTGTGTGTACAAAATACTAAAAATCTGGAAGTCATTTTTTGAGTTTCCAAACAGATTCTAAATGTGTCTTTTACCTGATAGAAAACTATATCCTATTGGGATAAAGTGCAATACATGGGGATGTTCAGAAGTGTGCAAATTAAAGCTCCCTACAATATTTGCACAATACTGTGTAGAAGAATATACTAAGCTTTAGCGTTTGGAACACCAATGAGCAGAGCTCATGTCTGATCATTACACCTTGCCAGGAGGCCTGCTTAATCTTCTATTATAACGAACTTCAATGTTATTCAAAATCATAATCAGAAAGTCACTCGTACAGTCCTACCTATATATAGTTCTGAGTTCTGTTGCAATCCCGACCAATTGCTGGCTGGCTTTTTAATTTGTACTTGTGAGATTGATGAGCTTCTTGTATTGTATACATACAGGGTAATGAGTGTGAAGAGGTGCTAGTGAAGTCCTCATTTCTATCTGAATTACAACGCCGCGTTTTAAGGGCTGAAGCTGCACTTAGAGAAAAAGAAGAGGATAATGACATCCTACACCAGAGGCTGCAGCAGTATGAAAACCGTTGGTCAGAGTACGAGCTGAAAATGAAGTCAATGGAAGAGGTTTGGCAAAAGCAAATGAGATCGCTGCAATCCAGCCTGTCTATTGCGAAGAAGAGCCTTGCTCTGGATGATATGGAGAGGAACTCCGATGCATCAGTCAATACAATGAGTGACGATAGAGAATCAATCCATTTGGGAATTGAAACAGCAGGGAGCAACAGGAACCGCGACAGCAGCAGTGGAGGAGCGAGGCCTATGAGCGCTGGCCTGAGTGTAATAAGCCGACTGGCGGAAGAGTTTGAGCAAAGGAGTCAAGTATTCGGTGATGATGCCAAGTTCTTGGTCGAGGTCAAATCAGGTCAGGTCGACGCTAACTTGAATCCTGACCGTGAGCTCAGAAGGCTCAAACAAATGTTTGAAGCTTGGAAGAAAGACTACGGAACAAGGCTAAGGGAAACCAAGGTTATATTGCATAAGCTGCAGGGAAACGAAGAAATGGTTAGTGATAAAATGAGAAAAAAATGGTGGGGAAAGAGGAACAACAGCTCAAGGTTTAACTAACTAAATTGGTATTTGTATGTATGTACATGTCAAAGCTCTCTGATCTGCATTTTGGACTTTTCATCAAAAGCATTTTTTTTTTTTTTTTTGGTTTATGTATTTTATTTATACATCTTATGTTATGTTATGAACAATTATTAATCTTATATAAAGAAATGTTTGTGGTGTGCTTATCTTGAAAGCTAAATCTGTAGTTGTACACTCTGCTTTTAATAATTTAAAGAAGTGATGTTTTGTACTTTGCTGGCACTGCAGAAGGTCACTTTAAAAAAAAAAAAAATTTAATTTACAACTTCAATAAGTAGTAAATACATAAGAATTTAATAAGCATAAAATCAATATCACTATTTTTTAATATGATGATCGCATCAGTCATTACTTTATTAAATTAAAGTATATATGTATATTACATATTTTTAAAATTGTATTGGCCAACGTGATGGACCTGCAGGTTGGCCCGATTCATGGGTCAAAAATTAAAGCCTAACCATGTCCATAGTATAAAGCGGGCTAGCCCTAGTTCGTTCATTGTAGCAAATGGATTAGATTGGGCCAGCCCAAACGGTTGGACTTTGACTGATCTTTGGGCTAATCCGTCCGTTTGACACCTCTAACAAGAGTTGACAAGCAAAAGTTTAAATAGGAAGGTCATCCTTGAATCATCAAGGGAGATGGGTTAAAAACCTTTGAGGTAAGGAATTCATGATAGACACCACTATGATGGTCAAACGAAATCATGGAAAGACTTACATCTAGTTTTTGGAAATAAATAGTCATAATTCACTCTGTAGCCTGTAATAGGTGGTCTATGTTGAGATAGACTTGACAGAGGTAGAGTCTATATTGAGATAGACTTGATGAAACTTGAAAAGTCATTGAGATAGACATGATGAGAATTTTGTGAAAGTTAAAAAGTTTATATTGAGATAGACATGACGACGGGGATTTTGTGAAAGTTGATGTGTGCATTAGAGTTCAAAATTTCTCTGACCAATGAGTTCAAGATTCATATCACTCTTGGGAAGAAAATTACTCAGTGTCACTACATGTTAGTTCAAGATCTCATTCATTAACATTAAGGTCAACTTAAGTAAATTGCTCAAACATTCCTTTCTTAGCCTTCCTTTGAATGGGGGGGGGGGGGGGCGGGGGGGGGGGGGGGATTGTTGGAAACCATTCAAAGAAGCTTAGTTATCCTCCTATTATTTTGGATCTGTCTGAAATCTTCTCTGCCTTGTCCGCAGATAAAAGAGACGTGGCTTCATTCTTTATCCACTCTCCCTAATATTGCGTTGAGTATGTGGTCTGCGAGGAAGGTTGTTGAAGCTTTATATACTATAAATACTTCCTCCCAGATTGAGCAAATGGACGATGACAGCCTCTTCTTCATTCATTCATGGCTTTGTGTTTTCATGTGTGAGCATAACACTACATCTGTGTAGCCTGTCGAAAGCGTGCCGAAACCGTCACCAGGAAATTTACGCTTTTAAAGTAGTGTTTTCATAAACACGGCACAGAGTTCTATTTCCAATCTGTTTCGAATTCCTATTGGTGTTCTTCGTCGCACACCATCTTCCTGTTCAGGCTTCACGTGGCATTGTTTCAGCACAAATTACCCAACACTTTTTACCCTGAATAATTCATGTTAGCATATTAGCCCCTCAATTATTCTAAAAGTGACGATTCCCCCCCCTCCCCGATATATTAAATTGACATTTCTACCCTTAAAAGTAAACATTTTATTTATTTTTCTTCTCTAACAAATTATTGCGTATACGTAGGGATGACCACGGTTCGATTCTAACTGAACCGGACACTATAGCAATCGAATTAAAAGTTTCCGGTTAAGGAAAAATTGTACACTTTTTCACTCTGAGTTATATGATTATAACATTTTTTTTCCTCTCAGTTATTTGTTTATCCACATTTGCTCCCTCAATTATATTAAAAGTGGCAGGTTTTCTCCATTTTATGTTAGGTGAACATTTTTACCCTTAAAACTAAATATTTCATTTATTTTGTCTTCTCCAACAAATTATTGTTTATATGTACAGATGATTATGGTTCGCTTCGAACAATTTTTTATTTTATTGCCAATTCAAAATTTATTTATTTATTATAAATTCTATTTCTTATTTTTAAAATAATATAAATTCAATAATTATTTTATTTTATTTTATTTCATTTTTTCGGTTTTGAATCGTAAGTATAAGAAAATAAAGTTGTGTTGTGCCTTCACAATTAGTTATATTTGTTATACATTTTCTTAAACATTTTTAACCCTAAGAATCTAAGCTCCACTCTCAAGGTTCGAACCTATGACCATTTATTTGAAATGGTAATTGAAATGTCATCATATTACATTATAGTTGGCTTAATCATATTATATATAATAATCATATAAAAACCAATTGCTGTTAAATCAAAGTAAATGTAGATTACTAGTATATATGTCCTCTAATGAAGGTGTGCATTCCTCAAAAAGAGAAATCAAATATAATCTTAGATATAAAATCACACTCCAAAATGCTATTGGAACTTAATGGATTGTCAACTTCAATATGACTGCGAAAATCTAAGAA
Source organism: Ipomoea nil (assembly GCF_001879475.1). Lineage (NCBI taxonomy): Eukaryota > Viridiplantae > Streptophyta > Magnoliopsida > Solanales > Convolvulaceae > Ipomoea > Ipomoea nil. Next base: position 5,961,777 of record NW_017619273.1, on the reverse strand, counting down.
ATCAATACTTTTTTCCCCCTTTTAACTGGAATGAAGTTCAGAAGAGTAATATATAACACATGTGATTGCAAATTAAAACAAACTCCCTTTGGCTTTGCTTACGATTCAGAACCGAAAAAATAAAATATAATAAACTAATTATTAAATTTATTTTTTTTAAATAAGAAATAAAATTTATAATAAATAAATACATTTTGAACTGACAATAAAAAAAAAAAAAATTGTTAGAATTAAACCGTGACCATCCATACATATAAACAATAATTTGTTGGAGAAGAAAAAACAAATGAAATATTTAGTTTTAAGGGTAAAAATGCCTATCAAACATAAAAGGGAGAAAACATGCCACTTTTAATATAACTATGAGGCAAATGTGGATACATGAATAATTAAGAGGGAAAAAGTGTTAAAAGCATATATCTAAGGGGAAAAGGTGTCATTTATAATAAATATTTGTTAAAAAAAATAATGTTTTGACTAAAATTAATGAATGTGGTGCAAATAACAATTTTCTATTTACACCACCTAAAAGTTATCACACCTATTAAATAGGTGATGTAAATAGCAATTAGGGTGGTGCAAATAGAATTTCCCTTTATTTAATGACACGAGTATGTAGGTTAACAGCAACATTTACACAAGTGAAAGGGAAACAGATCTATGGAAGTTAGAAATTTGGTGCACTAAGCTTGTGCTGCAAGCGTTAGATCAATTTACCGTGTGGGTACGTCCAATTTCATCATCCCTGCCCTATATCTCGATTAACTGCTACTATATATGGGCATACATACATACATACATACATATATATATATATATATATATATATATATATATATATATATATATATATATATAATAAAGTTCAAATGCGGCGGGGTCTTCCCGTACGGCGGTGCAACGGAATTCCAGAATACATCAACAGTGTTAACAATATGCACCAACAGTGTAATAAAAACACACCACAATAAAATGAAATGCAATAAAACATCACAAAATACACAACAGACTCAAAAAAATACATCATATAACTCACCACCCCCAATGGTGTATTTCCGAACAGTGCATGGTGTTTTTACTCACACCTAATGGTGTGTGTTTGGTGATGCAGGGCTCTGTTTACTCTGTTTTGTGTGGTGTATTTTCATAATTAACTTTGATGGTGCATATTTGTTGAACTATTGGTGTTGACGCACCGTAAAAAATCGCCGCACCGTAAGACACTGCCGCACCTAAACTCGCCTATATATATATATATATATATATATATATATATATATATATATATATATATATATATATATATATAAAAGTAGCTTAAAGTTGAAAACTAAGAGTTTTTTTTTTTTTTTTTTTTTCAAAAAAAGGAACTCTTATTAAAAACTTTTAAAGATGAGGTTGGCGTATTTGGTGGCCCACACAGGTCTTATTTTGAAACGGCTACCAAATATAATTTATATTTTATTTATAATTTAAAATAAGTTATAAGCTCTACCAAACAGAGCCAAGCATGCATTATCATGTTAAACTTTGAGCACTCACTTAATTATTTGTTGTTTGATTTCCTTCCTATTTAATTGGTCACACTAAACTTTGATTACTTGTGAATTCTTTAACAAAACAGACTAAATTATCATATATTCTTAGTTTTTTTTTGCTTAATAATTTTTATACGAGCAATAGTTTTATAGCACTAACTTATTTTAATTTATTAGATTGATGAGAACAAGTACATTTTCTTGATTGGAGGGAATGACTTAAAATGGGTTAAAGCATTCGTTTCCAAGGTAATGCAAGTAGTTTCTTTAAACCCACAACTCACAATTAAGATCAACTACATGGGTAGCAATGTGAAAGTTGGATCAACGATTCTTGGAGACAACATTTGTGATGCGACATCGGACACACCTATGATGTCATGGTTTATGTGGGCACGTCTTCGAAGCACATTCTTATCAAGGATCAAATTTTTAGATCAAACTTGTTGTGATGAAGATGATGATGAAATTGTGGAAGGACTAAAAAAGATGCTAGCCTATGAAGCTAAAGATTTAGCAGTTGATGGATGGGCTATGTTGTGCAAAGGTAACAAGATAGTTGTATGTGACTTGGGTGATACAATGTTGACAGTCATGAATGAATATGAGAAATGGAAGGAGAGTGCAATAGTCAAAGGCTTTGACCAAGCGTTCAAAGATCATCATGAGATGCTTAGTCGTTCTATTTATGCTTCAAAACATCATCCTTGTTGTGCTCTTGACTACCCATGTAATTTTGACAAAGTTCCAGAGATTGTAAAGTGTCCCCAGTGCTATTACAATATGCAAAAATTTGTTACTTTTAGGTGCCACCATGACATACTTGATGATGAGGGCTCCAATTAGAATACACTTAGCTGATATTGACACTTACTGTATTTGCATATGTATATGAAAGTTAAACTTGTACATTCAATTCAATTTCTTACAATATATGTTATGCTGAGTCAGTTTGTTTGATCTTTTTTTTTTCGAAAATAGTTTGTTTGGTCTAGTTAAGTAATAATTAATATAAAAAGAGAGGAAGAATAACAATGGAGTGCTACTTTAAGTAAGATGTTTTACCACTTAAGGCTTAAGCTAGTCTGTGGTGGTGGTGGTGAAAATGTCTTCTAACTAAAAAATTAGGAAGACATTTTCCACCAAATTAGATAAATTTTCCTTTGACTAGAATGAACATTTTCCTTTGACTTCATTTTCTTTGTGTACAAAACACTAAAAATCTGGAAGTCATTTTTTGAGTTTCCAAACAGATTCTAAATGTGTCATTTACCTGATAGAAAACTATATCCTAATGAGCAGAGCTCATGTCTGATCATTACACCTTGCCAGGAGGCCTGCTTAATCTTCTATTATAACAAACGTACTTCAATGTTATTCAAAATCATAACCAGAAAATCACTCCTCCACTCGGCCTATGAGCGCTGGCCTGAGTGTAATAAGCCGACTGGTGGAAGAGTTTGAGCAAAGGAGTCAAGTATTCGGCGATATGATGATGCCAAGTTCTTGGTCGAGGTCAAATCAGGTCAGGTCGACGCTAACTTGAATCCTGACCGCGAGCTCACAAGGCTCAAACAAATGTTTGAAGCTTGGAAGAAAGACTATGGAATAAGGCTAAAGGAAACCAAGGTTATATTGCATAAGCTGCAGGGAAATGAAGAAATGGTTAGTGATAAAATGAGAAAAAAATGGTGGGGAAAGAGGAACAACAGCTCAAAGTTTAACTAACTAAATTGGTATTTGTATGTATGTACATGTCAAAGCTCTCTGATCTGCATTTTGGACTTGTCATCAAAAGCATTTTTTTTTTTTTTTGGTTTATGTATTTTATTTATACATCTTATGTTATGTTATGAACAATTATTAATCTTATATAAAGAAATGTTTGTGGTGTGCTTATCTTGAAAGCTAAATCTGTAGTTGTACACTCTGCTTTTAATAATTTAAAGAAGTGATGTTTTGTACTTTGCTGGCACTGCAGAAGGTCATTTAAAAAAAAAAAAAATTAATTTACAACTTTAATAAGTAGTAAATACATAAGAATTTAATAAGCATAAAATCAATATCACTATTTCTAATGTGATGATCGCATCAGTCATTACTTTATTAAATTAAAGTATATATGTATATTATATATTTTTAAAATTGTATTGGCCAACGTGACGGACCTGCAGGTTGGCCCGGTTCATGGGTCAAAAATTAAAGCCTAACCATGTCCATAGTATAAAGCGGGCTAGCCCTCGTTCGTTCATTGTAGCAAATGGATTAGATCGGGCCGGCCCAAATGGTCGGAGTTTGACTGAACTTTGGGCTAATCCGTCCGTTTGACACATCTAACAAGAGCCGGGCATTGACAAGCAAAGAAATAATTGGATAAAAAATTACAGGAGATGTACTACAATCATAAGAAGCTAACACCCGGTGGTTGGAGAATTGTTAGGCAGAGGTAGGTAAAAAGGCTTAAAAGGCAAAGTTTAGTACCCAGCGTCTCAAAAATGTGTGGTGGTAATGTGGTAAAGGAAAAAAGTTGCACCTTCACTACTAGCTATGGCTTTTGGCGTAAGTGGTAAGCGCTTGATCCTAAAAGGTGGTATGAGAGTCAGGTTATGGGTTCTGGGAGGGGGGGTGGGGGGGGGGGGGGGGGGGGGGAATTGTGGGTGAAGGCCTATAAAGGTCAAGTCTAGCACTCGGTGGTTGGGGGATTGTTGGGTGGAAAGTCGGTAAAGGGACCTGGTGGCTGGGCGATTTTTGAACAGAGGCCAGTAAAGGGCTTAAATGGCCAAGTCCAGTACCTAGCGTTTCGAAAGTGTGTGGCGGTATAAGGAAATAAAGTTGCCAGTAAAGGGCTTAAATGGCCAAGTCCAGTACCTAGCGTTTCGAAAGTGTGTGGCGGTATAAGGAAATAAAGTTGCGCATTCGCTACTAGCGGAGTATAATATTTTGGCGTAAGTGGTAAGATTGAAACATGTGCTCCATCTCAACTAAAAGCACGCCCCCTCACGTGTACGGTGGATTCCAACCAACACGTGGACCGATAAACCGTAGTCGCTTATGAGTGGCGTTGAGATTCGAACCCAAGACCTTTGGTCTAGCTCTGATACCAAATTGAAACATGTGCTTCATCTCAACTAAAAGCCTAAGCTGATAGTTGGATACACATTAATGGATATATGCTCACAGCGCTTGCAGGAAAAATCAAGTGCAGTTTTCAGTGCGAATACTGCTGCTGAGTTGAGGAGTTTGGTGGCCGAGTGTGTGGGGTCCATGTTGCAGTGGATCTGGGCCGTTATCTTGGTCTCCCTTAGGTTTTAGGCCGTAACAAAACCGCTACGTTTTGGTATATCGAGGAAAAGGTACGAAACCGTATTGGAGCTTGGCAATATAAATTCCTTTCTAAGGTAGGCAAAGAAGTACTCACTCTTAACAATTTATGGTGCAAATTAAAGTAAATTCCTAATAGACAAAATCAGAACCAATTTTTCTTTGCACGTTTCTTTTATATTTAGAGTGTGTTCTAAGCAAAAACAAAAGAGCTCTTAGCTTGTTTCCTAAAGGCTAAAGTTTTGTTGAATGATCTTGATTTCCTTTATATGAGCATTGATATTTTCCTTATAAGTAACAAATACTTTATTTCTGATTAGTATTACATTGTTCAGTATACGTATTACATTTTTTCATCTTGACCCGACTCGTCTCACAAATAAGGATCCATGACAGTCTCACAAGAGAATCACTCTTTATTTTTGAGTATTTATCATGTGATGAGACCGTCTTACGGATCCTGATTTGTGAGACGGATTGGGTCAAGATGAAAATGTAATAAATATACTGAACAATGTAATACTAATTAAGAATAACGTATTTGTTACTTATAAGAGAAAATGTAATACGAAAAATGTAATACTTTTAAGTCAAAATGTAAAAGTATTATTTTTTTTTAAAAAAAAAAAAAATTAGTTTTTCATCTTGTCATGACCCGTCTCATAGATAAAAATTCGTAAAACGATCTCACACAAGGCCTTATTTTTGGTTTGTTAAGTTTTACTATAGTAGCAACTTTGTTTAGTTTTTTTTTACTTAATTAGTTCCTCCTACACAAACTTCTTCCTCACCCTCTACTTTAAAGAAATTAAAGTTATATTCTTTCCTCACCCTCTTTTATTTAAGCAGCTTGAATTGCACTCTGAAAATAAGCCCACTGTGAGTCTGTGAGCATTGCTAAAGCATGAAGGGATATGATGCTTTTTAAAATATATATGAATTATTGAAGGACATTTAATTTGTCACCAGTCTGTGAGCAGTGCTAAAGCAAATAAATGTTACACTATATAGTTAAAGCAAATAAATAAATTGATTTCACTTATTTGCTCGCAATTGAAGCAAAGAATTGTCCCATTTTATCCCATTCCTTTTTTAATGCTATAAATATAAGAGGTTAGCTACACAATTGATTCACAAACCAGCAACATTTTCTCTGCTCTGATCTTTCCCGGCCAAAATCCTGCAAGCTCTCTTTACCCTAGTAAATAGACAAACCAGCCTTTGTCTCTATCAAAGATGGCAACTTCACACATAAATGAAAGTGTTATCTTGGACGAAGTTATGAGTACACATGATCCAGATGGCAAAGAAAATTTTGAAATTAATGTTATCTTCGATTTGGTGAAGAGCATTCTTTATCCTATCACGGTTTGTGTATTTACTATTAATTTACATTGATGTTAAACTTCAAGTTTTATTTTGTACGAGTAAGTTCTAGTACATATATATATCAAGTATTTGTTAGAAGTTGTATGGTACATATAAGTTTCATGCATGTTTTATCCAATTCTAACTATTTAAATCTTTATATATGTTATATTGAATGAGGCAAGAACTTGGTTGTTAGGTGGCAATTTATTCTCTATGTTATAGTATATAGAGTTAATCATCATTTTGGTCCCTCAATTGTTTCCTAACTATCAATGTAGTTCATAGTTTTCAATTTCAACCAATTATTTGATCATCCAATTGTTCAAAATTTCGTCAATTAAACCCTTCCAGAGACCAAACTGGTGATTTCACATTTTCAAAATTTCATCAATTTCATTGTATATCTAAATATATACAAATAATAATTGCTCATAATATAGTTTCACTATAAATCACTAAAATAAATAAATAAATAACATTCCGAAGGATGATTTATATATGGATCGGATTTCATGCATGATAACTTAATTGGATTTTAATGAGTTTGTTGTGTTTTGGTCTATATATTTGGTTGGATGATATATGATTTAGATTGGAGATAGCATTGATGAAGATGAAGATTCTGATAAGGAAGACTCTAACAAGTCTGATGAAGAAGAAGACTCAAACGGTGACGAGTCTGATGATGACAAAATGTCTAATGATGAGAAGGAATTTGACAGAGAGAGGCAATATGCTAAAGACATGGAACTTCCCTTTCAGTTAAAACGGTTTTCCTTTGAGGTAATTCTCTAATTTGAAGAAAAAAATTATAGTTCAATTATATATGCTATAATAATAGTAACTTTATAAATGTGCAATTATTCTCCACATACTATAATTTAATTAGAAAATTTTATAACAAATGCCTAACTTTCATGATTCTTTGTAAAGTAGTGTCATGATTTCATGATACAATAAGTAGTTTACCTAAAGATTTTTTAATAATTTTAAAATTTTCTTACTTTATTCAGATGTCATTGATGTGTTCAAAAAATGTGGATCCACATTCGATTGTATTATATTTTCTGAACATGTTGTCCACATTTTCATGGGAAGGCAAGATATTGATTTTGCTGGCATCTTTCTCCCTCTATTTTGGAAAATTCAGCCTTTTTCACAGTCACAAGGGATTGTCAGGCAAATTGGCAATTCTCAATGAGCGTGAAAGTCAACTTTTGCCAATAGTTAAAGATTTAATCAAATCAATCTTACATTTGACTGAGTATATTGCTGAGCTTGCAAAATCATCCTCTCATAATTCATCACCAATCATACCGATTGGTTGCTATTGGATCGTCACAAGTATCCTTACTTATGCATCCTATTTCACTTCTGGCCTTATGCATTCGGGGTAAGATTTAATTTCGCTATTCAATTTATTATAATATGTTTTAAATAACTTCGATAAACATTGATTATAAATATATAATCAATATGTATGAATATATTATTGTAGGTGTTTTATAGCCGAAGAAACACGACTTTCTAGTTTAACTGTCAAAATCAAAGACGTAATCTCTGAATGCCACCCGATACTAGGTTAGGTTCAATAAATTCAAGTATATGCCGGAAATTAAAGTTATTATTACTTGTAGTGAGTTTAAATTAACGAGTACTTGAATTGATATATGCAGAAGAAAAGAGAGAAGTGGATTCTTATAATGCATTATGTCATGCATTCTTTGATGAGAATCCAATCCCCTTCACTTCTAATTTGGATGTTTTGAAGTTATTATTCAATGTCCAGAAAGGTGGGAAACAGAAACTCATCATATATGATGGTGATGAGCAAGAAATGGTATAGTATGAGCTTATAACTCCGTAAATTTGAACAATTAATAATTGCTATTGATTTGATTGTTAATTGTAAATATAAACTAATATACTGTATATAAAAAATTGTGAACTGCAGGTAGAATTACGTTCGTTGGAGAATAAGAGCTTGCTATTATTAATATCGTCAAATCTTGACATTGAGGAGTACTTGATTAAGATATTTAAATACTTTCAAAATGAAACTAAGTTGCGTGTACTTTGGATTCCCATATTAGACTATCCTATATTATGGGATATTAGACATATGAAAGTAGAGTATAGAAGATTAGTAAATAAAGGAGAATTACTTTCAGTGAGAAATGTACAGAAATTAGTAGCACCAAGCTTTGTGCGATTTGTTAGAGAGAAATTGTTCGAAATAGGGGGAGGGGGTGAGCCTATCATTGTGTCACTGGATCACCAAGGGAGGATTGTTCACCATAACGCAATGCACATGATATTGATGATATTTATAGATATTGTTCAAGGGATTAATACTGGAGTTGAGATTGGAGATAGTATAATTCCTTTGTTACAGAATGTGTTGAAGGATAGGACGTTGGCAATCAGGAGTTTGGTGCCTGAAATTGATGGGAAATTAAAAGAAATTGCTGGTAAAATGGAAAGACTAATGCTTGATGAGTTGGATGAGATGGAGAAGCGAATACAAAATCCGGTACGTACTACGGTATATGTTTTATTTTAATTTAATGTATGTTTTATTAGTTAGTTAAGTCATATATGTACGCGTATTCATTTAAAATTTTGAATTGGTAGCATGATATATAGAATTACTATCCAGCTTAATTAATTATATATTTATTTAATGATGAGTAGGTTTACAGCAACATTTACACAAGTGAAAGGGAAACAGATCTGTGGAAGTTAGAAATTTGGTGCACTAAGCTTATGATGGGAGAGTACGAAGGAGTGATCAAGTTGGTACGTCCAATTTCATCATCCCTGCCCTATATGTCGATTAACCGCTACTATAAGCTCTGTTTGGTATACATAACTTAAATAGAATTTATGCTTTTTTTGTAGTTTAAAATAAGCTCTACCCAATAGAACCAATAAGCACGCATTATCATTTTAAACTTTGAGCACTTACTCAATTATTTGTGGTTTGAATTCCTTCCTATTCAATTTGTCGGTCAAAGTATCTATAAGATCCATGTACTATTGTGTTTTGTTTAATTTAGTCCTTCTACCTTAATTTTGTTCAATTTAGTCATTGTGCTTTAAAAACTGAAACAATTAAGAACAATAGCTTATATAGTGCTGGCATTATCTTTGCCATATCATCATACTTACATGCCAACTCATATATTATTTTATAAATATTTAAAATTAATTACTTTTACTACCAATATATTACATTAATATGTCCAAAATAAATACATAAATATTTGCCCACATAAGCTATTGTCCTTAATTGTTTCAATTTTTAAAGTATAGAGACTGATATAAACAAAATTAAAGTAGAAGGACTAAATTGAACAAAACACTATAGTACGGGAACCTCATAGATACTTTGACCTCAATTTGTCACACTAATAGGGATGCTTCCTTTTTTTTTTTTTTGAATGTAATGGGGATGCTTCCTAAATTATCATATATTCTTCGTTTTTTGCTTACATTTTATAGAGCAATAGTTTTATAGCACTAACTTATTTTAATTTATTAGGTTAATGAGAACAAGTATATTTTTTTGATTGGAGGGAATGACTTAAAATGGGTTAAAGCATTCGTTTCCAAGGTAATGCAAGTTGTTTCTTTAAACCCACAACTGGCAATTATGATCACCTACCTTGGTAGCAATGTGAAAGTTGGATCAACGATTCTTCAAGACAACATTTGTGAAGCACCGACCACAGCTGTGGGCTCATGGTTTATTTGGGCACGTCTTCGAAGCATATTCTTATCAAGGATCAGATTTTTAAATCAAACTTATTGCGATGAAGATCATGATGAAATTGTGGAAGGATTAAAAAAGATGCTAGCCTATGAAGCTAAAGATTCAGCAGTTGAGGGATGGGCTATGTTGTGCAAAGGTAACAAGATAGTTGTATGTGACTTGGGAGATACAATGTTGACAGTCATGAATGAATATGAGAAATGGAAGGAGAGTGCAATAGCCAAAGGCTTTGATCAAGCGTTCAAAGATCATCATGAGATGCTTAGCCGTTCTATTTATGCTTCAAAACATCATCCTTGTTGTGCTCTTGACTACCCATGTAATTTTGACAAAGTTCCAGAGATTGTAAAGTGTCCCCAGTGTTATCACAATATGCAAAAATTTGTCACTTTTAGGTGTCACCATGACATAGTTGATGATGTGGATTCCGATGATGAGGATTTTTATTAATTAGGATATACTAAGTTGAAATTGACACTTATTGTATTTGCATATGTATATGAAAGTTAAACTTGTACATTCAATTCAATTTCTTACAATATATATGTTATGCTCAGTCGATCAGTTTGTTTGGTTCCTGCAGTTACATAATTGATAAGCCATGGAATGACTCATAATTGTGCTTCATTGTGAGTTAATTTTTCTTGAGTGTAGGTAAGTGCGGTGGAACAAGGTTTACTTTGAGGTGTTTTTGATTGTAGGAATGAAAGATTGGGCCTAGGCATGCATGAGTTGGAAAAGATCAGAGGATGTTTTTGGAAGAGTTTAAGGTAAAAAGTGACAAAACGGAGGCTCGAGAGGTTGGCACGGAGCAAGGGAGCAAAGACACGTACGACGTCCAAAAGTGCCGCTGAATGGGTGTCACGATAGAGTTCACGACGTGAACTCTACCGTGACACACTAGCAAGCTTTCAGATGATTAGTCGTCACACTGATAGTCAGGCTGTGATCAGCAACATGACGACCTAATCATCCGCAATGTGGCCTAGCCTGTCACGCCGTGACCTACATTGTGACTTACTAGGTCACCTTGCAGATCCTAAGTGTCACTCTAGTGGTCACGGCGTGACAATCAGTGTGATGCCCTAAGGTCTAAGAGCTAGTTCGGAGGGTCACGAAGACCTTCACGAAAGGTCATCGTGACCCTTGCAATCTGTAAAGCACTGGGCGTGGTCACGACTCACGATTGTGATTAGGCGTCCAGTAGGCGATCTCCAGGTGGTTATTTTGGCATGATTTTCAAGTATAAATATTTTGGAACAATTATTTGGTGATCACTTTTCATTTTTCAGTTTCTCTCTCTAGATTGTTCCTCATAGAACCTTTCCTAAACAATTCTACGTTGGAATCCATCATCATTTGAAACATCTAAAGGAAGATTTCACTTTGTAATTACAATTGATTCTCAATTTTTAGATTTACTCATTCAATTTCTGTTCATTTACCTTAATAAATAAACATAAACAAACGCTTATCGAACACAAATACGAGTAATTTATCAAAATCTCTATTTGCAAACACCCTAAGCCCACTCAATGCTCTGATATCTTTCCAGACAGGCATCCTGTATGTTAACAATGTCTGTCTCACAATAACATGTTGAGACTAACGGAGTCTTGGAAGTTTTATTCTCTAAAGTAAAAGTTGAACCAAATAATAGAAAAATAATCTATTTCATGGAATGATTTCTACACTAGCGACAGCGGCAGCTGCATGAAAACCGTACCGTAACATTGGTTAGATTAAAGCAAATGAGATCAATTGCTACAATATGACTATTGCGAAGCAGAGCCTTAAATTTTATTTTATTTTATTTTTTTTATCATAAAAAGGTATCATTTATTAATGACAAATAGTCCAAAGGGTGGCGAAGTCAATTTGGCTTTTTCCGACAAAGAATTGATAGAACAAAAAATCTGAGAAGATCTAGCGCTAAGACCATCTGTTATTAGAGTGTCAGCCTCACGATAAACATGTCTGATTGTGGAGCCCCACGAGCCTAGACAGGAGAGAACATAGTGAATAGCATTCTTAAGTTTCCACGGAATCCTTGTCGTTGATTGCAGCAGCCGCTATATACATATTAGGATTACATTGTTCAATATACATATTACATTTTTTCTGATTAGTAACAAATGCTACTTTATTTCTGATTAGGATTACATTGTTCAATATATATATTACATTTTTTCATCTTGACCCGACTCGTCTCACAAATAAGGATCCATGACAGTCTCACAAGAGAGTCACTCTTTATTTTTGAGTATCTATCATGTGATGAGACCGTCTTACGGATCCTGATTTGTGAGACAGTCCGGGTTGAGTCAAGATGAAAATGTAATAAATATACTGGATAATGTAATACTAATTAAGAATAACGTATTTGTTACTTAATTATAAGAGAAAATGCAATACAAAAAATGCATGTAATACTTTTAAGTCAAAATGTAAAAGTATTATTTTTTTTCTTTAAAAATTTACTTTTTCATCTTGACATGACCCGTCTCATAGATAAAAATTCGTAAAACGATCTCACACAAATTTTTACCTTATTTTTGATTCGTTAAGTTTTACAATAGTAGCAACTTTGTTTAGTTTTTTTTTTTTTTTTTTTTTTTTTTCACTTAATTAGTTCCTCCTACACAAACTTCTTCGTCACCCTCTACTTTAAAGAAATTAAAGTTATATTCTTTCCTCACCCTCTTTTATTTAAGCAGCTTGAATTGCACTCTGAAAATAAGCCCACTGTGAGTCTGTGAGCAGTGCTAAAGCATGAAGGGATATGATGCTTTTTAAAATATATATGAATTATTGAAGGACATTTAATTTGTCACCAGTCTGTGAGCAGTGCTAATGCAAATAAATGTTACACTATATAGTTAAAGCAAATAAATAAATTGATTCCACTTATTTGCTCGCAATTGAAGCAAAGAATTGTCCCATTTTATCCTATTCCATTTTTAATGCTATAAATATAAGAGGTTAGCTACACAATTTATTCACAAACCAGCAACATTTTCTCTGCTCTGATCTTTCCCGGCCAAAATCCTGCAATCCAGCCTTTGTCTCTCTATCAAAGATGGCAACTTCACACATAAATGAAAGTGTTATCTTGGAAGAAGTTATGAGTACACATGATCCTGATGGCAAAGAAAATTTTAAAATTAATGTTATCTTCGATTTGGTGAAGAGCATTCTTTATCCTACCATGGTTTGTGTATTTATTATTAATTTACATTGATGTTAAACTTCAAGTTTTATTTTGTACGAGTAAGATCTAGTACATATATTATATATATATATATATATCAAATATTTGTTAGAAGTTGTATGGTACATATAAGTTTCATGCATGTTTTATCGAATTCTAACTTTTTAAATCTTTATATATGTTATATTGACCAGGACTATGTGGTCTAATGGTACCCGGGTTGGACTTCCATTTGGAAGATTATGAGTTCAAGCCTCAGTGGAGGCGTTATTGATTCTTTGTGTTTCAGTAGGTTGAGAAAGTATATGAACAGATACTACAATGTAATAGAGTCAATAACTTTCAAAAAAAATATATATGTTATATTGAATGAGGCAAGAACTTGGTTGTTAGGTGGCAATTTATTCTCTATGTTATAGTATATAGAGTTAATCATCATTTACAAATAATAATAATATAATTTCACTATAAATCACTAAAATAAATAAATAAATAAATAAATAACATTCCGAAGGATGATTTATATATGGATCGGATTTCATGCATGATAACTTAATTGGATTTTAATGAGTTTGTTGTGTTTTGGTCTATATATTTGGTTGGATGATATATGATTTAGATTGGAGATAGCATTGATGAAGATGAAGATTCTGATAAGGAAGAGTCTAACATGTCTGATGAGGAAAACTCTAATGGCGACAATTCTGACAAGTCTAATGAGGAAGACTCTAATGGTCACAAGTCTGATGAGGAAGACTCTACTGGTGACGAGTCTGATGAGGAAGACTCAAATGGCGACGAGTCTGATGAGAAAGACTCTAATGGCGACAAATCTGATGAGAAAGACTCTAATGGCAATAAGTCTGATGAGAGAGACTCAAATGGCGACGAGTCTGATGATGACAAAATGTCTAATGATGAGAAGGAATTTGACAGCCAGGGGCAATATGCTAAAGACATGGAACTTCCCTTTCAATTAAAACGGTTTTCCTTTGAGGTAATTCTCTAATTTAAAGAAAAAAATTATAGTTCAATTATATATGCTATAATATAATAACAGTAACTTTATAAATGTGCAATTATTCTCCACATACTATAATTTAATTAGAAAATTTTATAACAAATGCCTAACTTTCATGATACTATTTTACAAAGAATCATGATTTCATGATACAATAAGTAGTTTACGTAAAGGTTTTTTAATAATTCTAAAATTTTCTTACTTTATTCAGATGGCATTGATGTGTTCAAAAAATGTGGATCCACACTCAATTGTATTATATTTTCTGAAAATGTTGTCCACATTTTCATGGGAAGGCAAACTTTTGATTATGCTGGCATCTTTCTCCCTCTATTTCGGAGAATTCAGCCTTTTTCACGGTCACAAGAGATTGTCAGGCAAATTGGCAATTCTCACTGGGCGTGAAAGTCAACTTCTGCCGATGGTTAAAGATTTAATCAAATCAATCTTACATTTGACTGAGTATATTGTTGAGCTTGCAAAATCATCCTCTCATAATTCATCACCAATCATACCGATTGGTTGCTATTGGATCGTCACAAGTATCCTTACTTATGCATCCTATTTCACTTCTGGCCTTATGAATATGCATTCAGGGTAAGATTTAATTTCACTATACAATTTATTATAATATGTTTTAAATAACTTCGATAAACATTGATTATAAATATATAATCAATATGTATGAATATAGTGTTTGTCATTATTGTTTTTGTTATTATTGTAGGTGTTTTATAGCCGAAGAAACACGACTTTCTAGTTTAGCTGTCAAAATCAAAGACGTAATCTCTGAATGCTGCCCGATACTAGGTTAGGTTCAATAAATTCAAGTATAGGCCGGAAATTAAAGTTAGTTATTATTACTTGTAGTGAGTTTAAATTAACGAGTACTTGAATTGATATATGCAGAAGAAAAGAGAGAAGTGGATTCTTATAATGCATTATGTCATGCATTCTTTGATGAGAATCCAATCCCCTTCACTTCTAATTTGGATGTTTTGAAGTTATTATTCAATGTCCAGAAAGGTGGGAAACAGAAACTCATCATATATGATGGTGATACGGAAGAAATGGTATAGTATGAGCTTACTCACTTAGCCATAAATTAAATTTGAGCAATTAATAATTTCTTTTGATTAATTGATTGTTAATTGTAAAAATATATATAATATATACTGTATATAAAAAATTGTGAACTGCAGGTAGAATTACGTTCGTTAAAGAATAGGAGCTTGCTATTGTTAATATCGTCAAGTCTTGACATTGAGGAGTACTTGATTCTGATTTTTGAAGAATTACAAAGAAAAACTAAGTTGCGTGTACTTTGGATTCCCATATTAGACTATCCTATACTATGGGATATTAGACATATGAAAGTACAGTATAGAAGATTAGTAAATAAAGGAGAATTACTTTCAGTGAAAAATGTACAGAAATTAGTAGCACCAGGGTTTGTGCGGTTTGTTAAAGAGAAATTGTTCCAAATAGGGGGAGGGGGTGAGCCTATCATTGTTTCAGTGGATCACCAAGGAAGGATTGTTCACCATAACGCAATGCACATGATATTGATGAGATATATGGATATTATGGAAGGGTTTGACACTGGAATTAAGACTGGAGATAGTATAATTCCTTTGTTACAGAATGTGTTGAAGGATAGGACGTTGGCAATAAGGAGTTTGGTGCCTGAAATTGATGGGAAATTAGAAGAAATCGCAGCCAAAATGGAAATACTAATGCTTGATGAGTTGGATGAGATGGAGAAGCAAATACAAAATCCGGTACGTACCACCGTATATGTTTTATTTTAATGTATGTTATTCATTTACAATTTTGAATTGGTAGCATCATATATAGAATTACTATCCAACTTAATTAATTGTATATTTATTTAATAATGAGTAGGTTTATAGCAACATTTACACAAGTGAAAGAGAAACAGATCTCTGGAAGTTAGAAATTTGGTGCACTAAGCTTGTGCTGGGATGGTACGAACCAGTGACCCAGTGGGTACGTCCAATTTCATCATCCCTATCCTATAAATTAGTTTAAAGTTTAAAGTTTAAAGTTTAAAGTTAGTAACTACTAACTTATTTTGACACGCTTCTAAATAGTGTTTATGCCTTATTTATAGTTTAAAATAAGCTCTACCCAACAGATCGAGCCAATAAGCACGCATTATCATTTTAAACTTTGAAGACTCAATTATTTGTTGTTTGAATTCCTTCCTACTTGTGAATTCTTTAACAAAACAGACTAAATTATTATATATTCTTAGTTTTTTTTTGCTTAAATTTTATACGAGCAATAGTTTTATAGCACTAACTTATTTTAATTTATTAGATTGATGAGAACAAGTACATTTTCTTGATTGGAGGGAATGACTTAAAATGGGTTAAAGCATTCGTTTCCAAGGTAATGCAAGTAGTTTCTTTAAACCCACAACTCACAATTATGATCACCTACATTGGTCGCAATGTGAAAGTTGGATCAGCGATTCTTCGAGACGACATTTGTGATGCGGCATGGGCCATGCATAGAAGGTTTACTTGGGCACGTCTTCGAAGCACACTCATATCAAGGATCAAATTTTTAGATCAAACTTATTGTGATGAAGATCATGATGAAATTGTGGTAGGACTAAAAAAGTTGCTAGTCTTTGAAGCTAAAGATTTAGCAGTTGACGGATGGGCTATGTTGTGCAAAGGTAACAAGATAGTTGTATGTGACTTGGGAGATAAAATGTTGACAGTCATGAATGAATATGAGAATTGGAAGGAGAATGCAATAGCCAAAGGCTTTGATCACGCATTCAAAGATCAACATGAGATGCTTACTTCTATTTATGCTTCAAAACATCATCCTTGTTGTGCTCTTGACTATCCATGTAATTTTGACAAAGTTCCAGAGATTGTAAATTGCCCCCAGTGCTATCAGAATATGCAAAAATTTGTCACTTTTAGGTGCCACCATGACATAGTTGATGATGAGGGTTTCGACTTTGTGGATTCCGATTAGAATATACTTAGTTGATATTGACACTTGTTGTATTTACATATGTATATGAAAGTTAAACTTGTACATTCAATTCAATTTCTTACAATATGTTATGCTTAGTAGGTTTGTTTGGTTTCAGTTACATAATATTTAAGGTTTCTCATTATGTAATAATTAATATACAAAGAGAGGAAGAATAACAATGGAGTATATGAGATTCATCTTATTCTTATCCTGTCACTGTACTGCTGGCTTTAAGTTAGGTGGTCTACCACTAGAACTAGCCTAGTTCACTTATCATTTTAGTACAACCAATCATCTTCCCAATGTTCCGGTCTTGAAATTCACAACTCAGAGGATACCAACTATGTTAAATTATATGTATATGTAACATTTGGTGTCAAAGTTCTATTAATTTTGGCCTAGTTGATTAGTTAGCATCAAATATATATTTTGAAAATATATTTGTTAGTTTTTTCTTCCTAAAAAATAATGAAGATTATTACGGAGTATATGTTTTTCTAATATATGAAATTTCATGCTTGTCTGCCACTAGCTGCCCATGCAGGTAGACAAATTTAATACATGAGCAAAGAGAATGTTGTCTATGTCTCTCAGTGGGCAATCATCCTAGACAAAAGAAGTCCTATGAATTATACTCACAAAGTCAAGGAACATTAAATGATTAATACTTTTTGTCAAAGGAAAAAGCTACAATGCTTTTGGACTTCAATGACTACACAGTACAACCGCAATAAATGTTCCATGCCCAATGGATATTACACGATGGTTAATAGGTTCGAAATTTTATCTCCCTTCAACGGATGAAATTTTTCTCACCTATAAATACATTTCTTCACCACTGAAGAATGGGCTGGTTATTCAACTGATTCTATCTAAGAAAAGCTCTTCAAACAAAGTTCATTTACAAGCTTTTTAAAACCAGTGTGTGTGATTGTGAAGTTTTCAAAGAAGCTCATCCAGATTTAGCCTTCACTTTCACCAAGGAAGTCTTGCATCTTTAAAAGAAAAGATTCATCCAACCATCAAGTCAAGACTTCAAGCAGTTGGAGAAACACATCAAATTCATCCAACACTCAACTCTGAAGAAGAAGTTGATAGAGGCGGAGTAAACTCTAGGAGTTGAAAAACCTTTCAAGTAGTTGTCCGACTTAGTGATCAAGGAAGCTAGCTTGAGTAGTTTGTATTAGGAGTGATAATGCAAACCCTTTCAGAAGTTGTGAAAGAAGAGTGGATCGGAGTAGGCTTTGTTAATAGCCGAACCACTATAAAAATCTCTCTCTCCATCTCTCTTTACTTTCGTGCATTGATTTATCTGACATTGTTGACACATAGCAGAGGATCGGATGAACAAGAAGAACGAGAGCCAAAGACTTTATTGTAAATGATGATTAAGTTGTTACAACTCCTTTTCCCGCCTCCCTTTCCTCTGTATATATTCTCTACATATTCCTCATAACAAACTAATGAAACAGTTACCATCTTCAACTCTCTCAACCTACCTTCAACTCTCTCAACCTATTTTCATGTTACCACTCTGAATCCAATATAGTATCAGAGTTGCGGCCAACCAGCTACGCCGCAGTACTCTCCGGCACCAGAGAGTCCAACCAGGGACCGCCGAACAGCCAAGCTCCAGTTCATAGCCCTCCGATAGCTGTTCTGCAACAGAACTCCATTCTGCAGAGGAACATCTCCGACGATATTGAAAACCCCCTATATCTTAGCGTTAATGAGAATCCTAATGCGATTCTCGTAAGTCCTCCACTCACAGACAGTGGAAACTACGGATCCTGGTGTATTTCTATGCGAGTAGCACTTGAGGTCAAAAACAAATGGGGACTCATCGACGGAAGCGTAGCAACGCCGAAAAAGAGTCATCCTCAGTATCCGACATGGAGGAGATGCAACCTGATCGCTTGCTCATGGATTCTACAATCTCTTCATCCGTCGATAGCACAAAGCGTGATATATATGGATAAATGTAAGGACATTTGGAATGATCTGCGAAGACGGTTTTCCTAACGAGATCCACATAGGATCTCAATTTTGCAGAGTGATATATATGATCTGAAACAAGGAGCTCTCTCAGTGAACGATTACTACACTAGATGCCGTACGTTGTGGGAGGAAATGAACTCATTGAGACCGTTACCGGTCTGTAAGTGTGAGCCGCGATGTAGTTGCGATCTGGTGGATGAAATCAGAAGAGATCGGGAAACAGATCAGATCATTCGATTCTTGCAAGGCCTCAACGAGGACTATAATTCTCTAAAATCCAGTGTGCTTGTCCTTGATCCACTACCTGAAATGCATATATAAGATCTTCGTCATGGCTGAGAAATATGAGAGGCAATTGAGCATCACTAATCTAAGCATTGGAGGCTTGGAGATCAGCCATGCAAACGTAGCACAAACTGCCCAGAGTTCCACTGATGAGACAGTTGCAGCGTTTAGTCACTTCAACAACAAGAAAAACTTCAATACGGGAGGTGGAAACAAAACTGCTAAGTGCGTGTTCTGTGGTATGACTGGGCACACCATCGAGAAATGCTATAAAAAGCATGGATATCCACCGGGGTGGATCCCAGGCTATAAGTCGAAAGGAAAACAACAAGCAGCTGCAGTTAGCCTGAACTCTGATGGTATTGTTACCACTGACCAAATTCAAAAACTCATCTCACTCCTTCAAGCTCAAGCAGGAGAAGGCCAAGCTTCTACTACAGCAGCAACAGTGTCTCTCATACCAAAGTTTAACAAGTCTGACAGCAGCAATGCAGGCAAGTGTTCTGACTTATCTTGCATTAATTCTGTTAGTCTATCTTCCTCAACTTGGATCCTAAACTCAGGGGCTACTGATCATATAGCATGTTCCATCAATTTCTTTCATGAATTATACTATTCAAGGGATGATAGTTAATCTACCTAATGGTGATCACGTTATTGTGGAACATGTGGGAATCATTAAATTAGCTGATGGCATATAACTGAGAGAAGTGTTGCATATCCCATCATTTAAATTCAATATCGTCTCTGTTAGCAAGTTATTGCAAAACTCATCCTATTCACTAATGTTTGCCTCTGGCCAGTGTTATCTGAGGGACCATGGGAAGATGACTGGATTTGCTGAGGAGGAGAAAGGGCTATATATGCTAAGTAGACCTCCTGTTAATTCTTGTAATCAATTTGTCTTGCAGTGTAGTGTTGGTCTTTGGCATCAACGTTTGGGGCACTATCCCTTTAATAAGATTCACTTACTTTGTGACATTCCTAATTCAAATAAAAGGGATTTGGCTTGTGATGTGTGTCAGTTTGCAAAACACAAACGGAGTCCATTCCAGTAAGCAGAACTACTTCAGGTGCTTGCTTTGATTTGGTGCATGTAGACATTTGGGGCCCTTTCTAAGTTAAGTCACTACAAGGAGAGAGATACTTCTTAACCATAGTTGACGATTATTCAAGATTTACCTAGTTAAGGTTGATGAAAAGCAAGTCAGAAACACGCAATCAGATGAGGGATTTTTATAAACTCATTCAAACTCAATTTGGCATGCCCATAAAGACAGTACTAAGTGACAACGGGCTAGAGTTTAACATGGAAAGCTTCTTTGCTGAGAATGGCACGATCCACCAGAGGTCTTGTGCATACACCCCTCAACAAAACGTCATCGTTGAACGTAAACATCAGCATATTTTGAGTGTGGCTCGTGCACTTCGTTTTCAAGCTAATTTTCCCCTTGAATTCTGGGGACATTGTGTGGTTCATGCTACTTATCTGATTAATAGACTACCATCTGCAGTGTTGGAGTGGTCTACTCCATACCACAGGTTACATGGAAAGGATCCAGATCTCAGTAACCTCAGAGTACTCGGTTGCCTATGTTATGCTGCAAACGTATCTCCTTCTCGCCATAAGATGGATGCTCGAAGCAAGAAATGCGTCCTGATTGGAATGCCCGCCGGAGTGAAAGGTTATCTATTATATGATCTAATCAATGAGTCTACATTGGTGTCTCGTGATGTAATCTTCTACGAGAACCAATTCCCTATGGCTGAGCAGAATGACCAGTCAATCATCTCTGAAGAACAGGCCTATAATCCTTCACTACCAAATGTTTCTATCATGGGTCATGAAGAGATGAGCCTTCAGGGTTGTGATAAGGGCACTCCTCAGTTCCCCAATACTCTGCCAGACATACACTCTCCCCTTTAAACTCTCTTTCGACCCTAAACTTTCATATTAAAACCGTGCAAAGTTCAAACTAAAATGTAAACACAATTTTCGCTGTGCATAACCACGAAAGGAGTTAAATCTGAAAAATCGATTATAGTCTATTCACCTCCCCTCTAAACTCTCTTTCGACCCTACCGGGACTAACAAAATCTGAAGAGGAAGACTCAAATGGTGACGAGTCTGATTATGGCAAAATGTCTAATGATGCGACGGAATTTGACAGCGAGGGGGAATTGCTAAAGACATGGAAGTTCCCTTTCAATTAAAACAGTTTTCCTTTGAGGTAATTCTCTAATTTGAAGAAAAAATTATAGTTCAATTATATATGCTATAATAATAGTAACTTTATAAATATGCAATTATTCTCCACATACTATAATTTAATTAGAAAATTTTATAGTAAATGCCTAACTTTCATGATTCTTTGTAAAATAGTATCACAATTTAATGATACGATAAGTAGTTAACGTAAAGATTTTTTTAATAATTTTAAAATTTTCTTACTTTATTCAGATGTCATTGATGTGTTCAAAAAATGTAGATCCACAGTCGATTGTATTATATTTTCTGAAAATGTTGTTCACATTTTCATGGGAAGGCAAGCTTTTGATTATGCTGACATCTTTCTCCCTCTATTTTGGAGAATTCAGCCTTTTTCACCGTCCAAAGGGATTTCAGGCAAATTGCCAATTCTCAATGGGCGTGAAAGTCAACTTCTGCCAATGGTTAAAGATTTAATAAAATCAATCTTACATTTGACTGACTATGTTGTTGAGCTTGCAAAATCATCCTCTCATAATTCATCACCAATCATACCGATTGATTGCTATTGGATCGTCACAAGTATCCTTACTTATGCATCCTATTTCACTTCTAGCCTTATGAATATGCATTCTGGGTAAGATTTAATTTCACTATACAATTTATTATAATATTTTAAATAACTTCGATAAAAATTGATTATAAATATATAATCAATATATATGAACATAGTGTTTGTCATTATTGTTTTTGTTATTATTGTAGGTGTTTTATAGCCGAAGAAACACAACTTTCTAGTTTAACTGTCAAAATCAAAGATGTAACCTCCGAATGCCACCCGATACTAGGTTAGGTTCAATAAATTCAAGTATAGGTCGGAAATTAAAGTTATTATTACTTGTAGTGAGTTTTTTTTTTTTTTTTTTGTAGTGAAACACAAAGAGCCTATAACACCTCCACACTGAGGCTCGAACTCATAACCTTCCAAATGGAAGTTCAACCCGGATACCATTAGACCACATAGTCCTGGTTACTTGTAGTGAGTTTAAATTAACGAGTATTTGAATTGATATATGCAGAAGAAAAGCGAGAATTGGATTCCTATAATGCATTATGTCATGTATTCTTTGATGAGAATCCAATCCCCTTCACTTCTTCTAATTTGGATGTTTTGAAGTTATTGTTCAATGTCCAGAAAGGTGGGAAACGGAAACTCATCATATATGATGGTGATAGATAGGGAAGAAATGGTATAGTATGAGCTTACTCCCTTAGCCTTAAATTAAATTTGAGTTAATACCCAAAATCGTCCTCGACTATAGTGGTTTTTCTCAAATTCGTCCTAAACGACTTTGGTGACCTAATATCGTCCCAGACTTTTGTGTTTTGTTCAATTTAGTCCTCCATTTGTTAATTCGTCAAATTGGTGTTAAATAAAGGGACAATTCAGTAATGTCAATATTGATATCTCTTTACTTTCAACTTGTGAAGTGCGAAATTTCTCTTTCTTGTACGAATTACACCCAGAATTACTCCCGGACCTGCAAATCAAATTTTATATTCGCAGTTTTAGGAGTAATTTCGGGAGTAATTCGTAAAAAAAAAAAAAAAAAAAAAGATTTCGCAGTTCACATGTCTATGAGTAAAGAGATGCCAATATTAAAATTACTGAATTGTCTATTTATTTAACACCAAATAGACAGAATAACAAATGAGGGACTAAATTGAGCAAAAACACAAAAGTCTGGGACTAAATTGAGCGAAACACAAAAGTCTAGGACGATATTAGGTCACCAAAGTCGTTTAGGACGAAATTGAGAAAAACCACTATAGTCGAGGACGATTTTGGGTATTAACTCAATTAAATTTGAACAATTAATAATTTCTTTTGATTTGATTGTTAATTGTAAATATAAAATAATATACTGTATATAAAAAATTGTGAACTACAGGTAGAATTATGTTCGTTGAAGAATAGGAGCTTGCTATTGTTAATATCGTCAAGTCTTGACATTGACGAGTACTTGACTGTGATATTTAAATACTTACAAAATGCAACTAACTTGCGTGTACTTTGGATTCCCATATTAAAGTCTCCTATATATGGGATATTAGACGATTGAAAGCAATGTATAGAAGATTAGTAAATAAAGGACAATTACTTTCAGTGAGAAATGTACAGAAATTAGTAGCAACAGGCTTTGTGCGGTTTGTTAAAGAGAACTTGTTCCAAATAGGGGCAGGGGGTGAGCCTATCATTGTTTCACTGGATCACCAAGGGAGGATTGTTCACCATAATGCAATGCACATGATATTGATGATGAGATATATATATATATATATATTATTGAAGGGTTTGACACTGGAATTGAGACTGGAGATAGTATAATTCCTTTGTTACAGAATGTGTTGAAGGATAGGACGTTGGCAATCAGGAGTTTGGTACCTGAAATTGATGAGAAATTAAAAGAAATCGCTGGTAAAATGGAAAGACTAATGCTTGATGAGTTGGATGAAATGGAGAAGCAAATACAAAATCCGGTACATACTATTATGAGTTGGATGAGTTAGATCAGATAGTTTGCAAGAAATAAAGTAATACCATAACACAATTGCAAATATAATTAATATTTTAGAGTAAAAGACATTTTTGGTCCTAGACTTACAGTGACACGGACAATTTTAGTCATCTTTAAAAAAATCAGACAATTTGTGAACACTCTTATTTTGACGAGGACAATTTTGGTCCTCGGTCAATATTTCCGTTAGATGCGCCGTTTGAGCGGGGGTAATTGCGTCTTTTCAACACACTTCCTTCTCCTTCACTTTGCAGCCCTTTTCATTGTCGTTCTCAACCAGCCATTAGACCCAAAGTGAGATGAAGTTTCAGTGGTCTAAACAATTTCCTTTGAGTTTAATTCAACAATTTCCTTATGCTCTCGGGTTGAATCCTTATGCTCTAAGTAGAGACGGTGCAGAATCGCGAAATAGAGATGGTGCAAAATCAAAATCGTGAAGCAGGATCGGAGTAGCATTTGCCTGCGAATGGAAATCAAGGTACAATTTCTGATAATCTGGGTTCAGCTACTCAAAGGAAACACGAAGGAAAATCTATTGTTTCAATTAAGGAATCAAATTGGGAAAATCTAGTAGAAAAAGAGAGGAAACTAACCTTGATTGGCAAGTTTTGGAAGGAGAAGCCCCAATTGAAGCAATTAGGGCTCAATTTCAGAAAATCCTTCCAACTACAAGCAATGTGCACATCGGATCTCTTGATTCGAGAAAGCTCTCATTAAATTTATAGTGGAAGCAGATTGTGTGAAGGTATTAGCGAAAAATAGAGTGAAAATTGAAGGAAAATGGATATCCTAACTGCCGCCATTTCTGCCACTTCTCCGGAGCACGGCCGGAGGTCGCCGCCGCCGTTCACCACCGGGAAAAGCTCGAACCGGACCGGAAGACGTCCGATATGTCGTTTTTCTGCCTTCTGCTCGCCGGATCTACCACCTTCGCCTTAGGAAAACGAGAGACGACGAGAGTGAGGAAAGGTCACTGGAGTGGAGTGTCGCTACTGTTGGGTGTTGCTGTCGTCGCAAATGGAAGGAGGAGGCCTTGGGGGTCACCAACTTTGATGGGAAGTTGGCCATATCGATTTTTCGAAACAACTTGAGGTCGGGTGTTTTCCACCAAGACCTCATCCGGTACCCCCCCCCCCCCCCCCCCCCCCCCCAAGGAACTATACCGACCTGATGGACAGGGCGGCCAGGTATGCTTACACCGAGGCCGCCGAGAAGAGGAAGAAGGAGTAGGAGGAGGGGAGAGGCCGGAAAGACAAGGCACCCCAAGAGGAACGCAGGGCGCCATAACCACACCGACGTGAATACGCCGAGGGGCCTAGATTGACCCCCACACGCTACCTCACCCCGTTGACGCAGCCTGTGAGCACCATCCTGGCGCACACGGATGGCCAGGTGATGCGTAGTATATTTGCAAACAAATAATTCTCGGAGTACGAGTTATCGATCCACAGGGAAGTGGTTGTATCAAGCACTAGTTACTAACTTATTCATTAGAGCTAATCCTAACAATTACTTAGATGATTGATTGGCATAAAATAAATAAAATAAAACAGAGGTTCAGGATTTTGAAAACAATTAGAGAGAAGTTGAGATTCATGGGATTCAAGTATTTAATCACCTAGTGCCAATTATCGTTTGCAATATTTAGTTTGGAATTAAGATTTGTGTGGGAATGCAAAGTGGAATCGAATTACTCCCGTAATCTCTATTCCTAGTGAATTTCCACTCCCGTGGCTTAAACACCCATTAAGATCGAAGATCAGCATTCAATTATTCCTAATTACTACCATCTCCCGATTGGCAACAATCTAGAATAAACTTCCCCTAATAAGTTCCCCTTTCCCAAGGTCCAACCATTAGGTGCAATTGTGTGTACCCTAATTTATGCCCCAACTCCCATTGGTGACACAAACATGGCTATGAAGCTAGTAACTATGGCCATTAATTACAAGCATCAAACAATATTATCACGATTGCAATACAAGTATTAAACCCAAATAATAATATATTAAAGAAACTGAGAGCTCAGACACATAGGTTCATAAACACTTTTACCCAAGAATCTCTAAAGAATTTAGCCAAGCATGACTAAATTATACATAGCAAATATAAATAAAGAATTACAAATCATCAAAAGAGTACAAGAATTAACCAGACGATTTTCCCAAATCTCCCTAGTCTTCTTCTTGCTTTCCAAGACAACTTGTGGCTCTTGATTTCTCTCCTTCTTGTCTCCAAGAATCTCTGAAAATCTCTCTGTGTGTGCTTAGGGTTGAGGAAGGAGGGATTTTATAGTGGGTACAAAGTTGAGATGAAATAGAAATCTTGTACCAAATTGGACTCAAATTCTAATTCCTATATTTAAATAAAGAAATTGCCGTCTTTAATGATATTTAGAATTTGGAAGATTCCTTGAATTGCTAACTTTTAATATGGAGATATGAGCCTTGAAGTCCGCGCAATTGATATTAGGAAAAGAAATCTCGCACTTGTATTGAATTTTGCCCAGCTGCGCCACTTTAGGCGTCTGTTTTTTTATCCGCGCCACTTTAGGCGTCTGTTTTTATCCCAGAAACAGACGCATATTCGACGCGTCGAGACTTCCTGTGCGCAAATTAATTAGCTACTGGAAAATTTCGACGTGTCGAGCCCTTGGCTCGACGCGTCGAGTCCACTGGGCCCCGAACTCATCCAAAATTGCTCCAAACTCATCCTTGAACTCCCCTTGGTCATATCTTTGACCTAAAATGGTTCAAAAACACTAACAAACACCGTAAAATATTCAAAACAAGTGCGAACCATAATTAAATGATAATAGCAAGGAAAACATGTATTAAATAAGCAAAATTAAAGAACTTAGTTACTGGATGATTCAAAATAACCATAAAAACAAGCACAGATGTGATAACATCACCAGGGGATCGTCGTATTCCCGAAGGCCTACGTCGACGACATGATTGTCAAGAGCACCGAGACCGACCTCTACACGGATAACTTAGCCGTGGTATTTTCGATAATGCAACGCTTCAATTTACGGTTGAACCCCAAGAAGTGCACCTTCGGGGTGCACGGGGGAAGTTTTTGGGGTACATGGTCTCGAAGAAGGGCATAGAGCCCAACCCCGACAAGATCAAGGCCATCCTGAACATGGAACCTCCGAGGTCTCTCCGGGAGGTCCAGCGCCTCAACGGGCAGTTGGCAGCCCTCTGCTGCTTCCTTTCAATATCGGCCGAAAAATCTCTACCATTCTTTGGAGCACTCAAGAAGACCAAGGGGTTCGAATGGTCCGGAGTGCCAGAAGGCTTTCGAGGACCTCAAAGCATACATGATGTCATTCCCCCCTAGCCAAACCCATTTAGGGGGAGGTCTTATACATGTACCTGGGCATCTCGCAGGCCGCGGTCAACTCCGTGCTGGTCTGGGACGACGAAGGAGTCCAACGACCCGTCTACTATACAAGCAAAGCCCTACGAGGGGAGGAAATCAGATACACGCTCATTGAGAAAGCCTTTTTCGCATTGGATGTCACAACAAAAAAGCTCGGCCACTACTTCCAGGCCCACCCCGTACAGGTCCTCACCAACCAACCACTGGATGCAGTATTGAGGGCGTCGGGGTCGGCCAACAGATTGGTCAGGAGGGCCATGCGGCTGAGCCAATTCGACATCCAGTTCAAGCTCAGACCCGCTATCAAGGGGCAGGCACTAACTGACTTTATAGTCAAGTGCACCGCACGGGAGGCCACGGAGCGCGTCTGAGACGAAGACGAGGAGTGATGGATCCTTTCGACGATGGGTCCTCCAGCACTAAAGGCTGCAGAGGAGGGGTCGTCCTCATAACCCCGGAAGGGTTCCGAGCCTACTACGCCCCCCGCTTCGCGTTCAAGCTATCCAACAATGAGGTCGAGTACGAAGCGCTCCTAGGGGGGCTCCGCCTCGCGTTGAACATGAGGGCGGAAAAGCTCAAGGTCCGGTGCGACTCCAGACTCGTGGTAGGCCAGGTCACATGCAAGTTCGAGGCAAGCGATGAGCGAATGAGGAGGTACAGAGACGTGGTGCTCTAATTGTTGGGGCAGCTGATCAACTACGGGATCCTACAGGTAAGGGTGGGAATAGGCCAGGCCCCTTCATAAGGGTCTACGGCCTGACCTGTTTAGTAAAAAGGCCAGACCTAGGCCTAATTTAAAGCCTATTTAGTTAAATAGGCCTAGACCTATATTTAAAAGTCTGGCCTACAAGCCTACAGACCTGACCTGTTTATAATATATATATATATATATATATATATATATATATATATATATATATATATATATATATATATATTTATAATAGATTATAATATTTATATTTAATATTTAATTATAACATATTACATTTTGTATCTAATATATTTTCATATTTATAATTTAACCCCCACTATATATATTAATATATTAATATATACATAACCTACCCCAGTCAAGTGATCAACTACCCTAATTCCCAATACGGCAATACCCATTACACAAATCAAATCGTCGACTGGAGTCCGGAGCCTGGAGGGCGAGGGTTGCGACGCGACTGAGCTACGAGGGCTGCGACGGGGTGAGGCGGCGAGGCAACGACCGACGAAGGCGCGGTGATTCGGCGAGGCAGCGACCGACGAAGACGCGGTGAGTCGGCGAGGTAGCGACCGACGGCGAGGTTTGTGGTCCTCTTACTCTTCATAGACTTCTAGAGTTCAAGTGTAGCCGACTAGCCGTGTAGAAATGTAGATTGTAGGTACGTTCGTCTGCACTCTGCAGTAGACAGCAGCGACCGACGGCTAGTTCTGCCTCCGTCGGTGCGGCGGCCGGCGGCGGCTACTCTGCTAGTATTTAGTTGTTTACTACTGGTCTACTGCTAGTCTGCTACCTTGCGGGCTGCGGCTGCTATTCTGCTAATAATTTGTGTTTGTTAATTACTAGTAATAATTCTGCTATACTAAAATGCTAATAATTTGTGTTTACTACTGCTAGAGTGCTAGTGTTTACTAATTAGTAATTAGTATTACTAGTAATAACTACTGCTAGAGTGCTAGTGTTTACTACTGCTAAATACAGTGTTAGATATAATGTTTACTTCTGCTAAAAGTTGTTACAGTTTACTAGTGATTAGTAAAGTAGTAAACTAGTAATACTAATGTAATATGAGCCTACTAGTAATTAATTGTAGATTTGTAATAGAGTAAATACCAGCCAAGGTCCCTTGAGTTTGGTGGTTTCACCACTTATAGTCCCTAACTTCCGTAATTACCATCTGTGGTCCTTCGAGTTGCGAAAACTGACCTGCTACCATCCTCTCGTTAGTTTCTGCCGTCTAAGCCGTCAAAAGCAGGGGTAGAACGGTCATTTGACATATATAACTCTACAGTGGTCATTTTCAGCCATGGGAGGGTTATCAATCCCTCCCCTTGCCGTCGGATAAACCAAATCCCAAACCTTGGTATGCTTTGCTCACCGCCCTTAGTCCAAGAAGATAACATAATAGTGCTTTTTTTGGATCTTCATCTTCACCACCCAAGAATGCTTTGCTTTTAATCCGGTGTAGATCTGCTCCATATAGATCTTCATCGCGCGCTGGCTTGTAGGTTCTGGGGTTCGTCATTATGCCCCCCACAAAAACAGATGATTCCGGGATTGAATCCAAGCATCTGCCGAAAAGCTCACTTCTTCACCAGATTGTGGAAACGCAAAACCTGTGAAATTAGGGAGGAGACAAGAAAGTGAAGATTTTGAGAGCTCAAATGGTGAAAAATGCAGAGAAAAAAAGTCAAGAACCCGATAATAAAGTCCACACATTGTTGCTCATAAGGTGCAAATCTGAACCAGCAAGAACATGGGAAAGACTCGTTCCAAATGCTGGTTTCTGGAGACTAAGAAGATTTGCCGTGTGCCCGAGCCCCAGCCTCATTGATAGACATCATAATTATGAATTTCTTTTTGTTTATATTGACTGGGTATAATTTTTTTTTTTTTTTTGTATTTACTCTTTAGTTTAATTATCTTGTATTTTGAATATTGTGTATCTATATACCCGCAAAAATTGGAAGGAGATTCCAATGCCCGAAGTGGAGCGCCCCGCTAATAAGTAATGGGAGTAAAACATGACACCATTTACTCTCTCCCTTGAGCTGAAGCGGACTATACAAAGCTTGATGATATTGATTAGCCGCTCTCTACTCTCTCACCATCGATCCTCCTCCTGCTTTCGCTCTCTTCCTCAGCTTGCATCTTCTTCTCACTTGGCTTTCCCCACTTCTTCCCCTACACCCTGTAAACACCTTTTCTCTCTTTCTCCCCTCTATGTATACATGTGCGTATGTATGTATGTATGATTAATTACTAATACTTTTTCATTTTATACAACTTTAACTTTTGTTTTTTGGGGTTAGATATGGAATCAGAATCATCGGCGCCTTCACTTTTGGTGTTATGCGGGAAATCTGCACCTGAGAATGAATTGGCCAAGTCATTGAAGAATAACAATGCTATGAAATTCCTTGGGGACGATCAATTCGAAGTTGTTTTGCATCCGGAGGTCGAAGATAGCCTCGGAAACGAAGGGTTTCGCATTAGAGATTACTTTAAATCCCTTTTGACGATAAGCCTCGGGAGGTTCCTTGTTTACTCTCCTAGATTGCCTTCAACACAGGACGTCGTTGCACGGTATGTATGGGTTTAGTAACTATTTATTAGGGTTTTAATCTTTTCTAGTGACCCTTTGTACCAAAAAAATCTAGAAATTCTTTGAAAATGAGAATATTCATTATTTTTTACCTTCAGTTATCACTATTTTTAGAATACTTAAGAAATGATATCTGGATAAATATTTTGTAATCATGGATAGAACAAAAGAGGTTATGTTATTTTGTATTATTGAGTAAATAAATTGTATGATGATTATAATAATTGGATAGTTGTTTAGTATTTTTATGAACTAACTAGAGCCAAAAGTTAAAGTAGATTGAATTCCTATTTTAAAGCTCATACTTAGCTTCAATAAAATTTATCCTAGCTGATAACTTTAGGATTTGAAAATTTAAGGGTGCATTTACCTCAATTATCTAGTTTTCCGTTTTCCGTTTTCCATTTTCCATTTTTTTGTTTTCCAGTTTTCCCATTCCCTTTATCATATTTTTCAATTTAGAAAATATGTTATGGGCAGCAATTTTTCACATTCGTTTTCCAAACTCAATTTTTTGGGACTATAATGTTATAAAATTAATTACATAAAAAAATTTGTGTGCTTTTTAAGACTTGATATTCAAAATGTTTTCAAATGTGTTTAGTTTGAGTGAAATGTATATACTTTTATTTTGGAGGCTAGTCTATGTGACATTTTAACATCTTATGTTTGGATCAAATTTTTATCCGGATATAACATGACTAGAAGTATTGAAACTAATAACCTATACAGTTTATCAAATTTTATAAATCAGTTAAAATTTCGACTTTAAATATGATAAGAATTGGCCCAACCCAAGCACTGCCCCCTGGCCCTGGCCCTGGCCCCTACTACAATTTCACCATTGAAATTATTCTTTGTTGGGCAGAAATTTCTGTGAGCTGCCAGTTGGTGCAGTGTGTGTCGCTGATGTGCAATTCAAGGGGCGAGGTATTATGGGAGTTGTGCTGCAATAAATGGTTTAAGTTTATGATACTTTTTGTCTGATCACTTATCTGTGTAGGTCGTTCAATGAATGTGTGGGAATCACCAAAGGGATCCCTTCTATTTTCCTTTACCTTACAAATGGAAGATGGACGAATGGTGCCACATGTTCAGTACGTAGTCAGTCTTGCCATGACAGATGCTATTAATGATCTCTGCAAGCAATATGTAAGTGCATTGCAAAATTTATTTGCCTAGTCTTGTTGCATTTTGAAATTGTAGGTTGAATGTAGTACAGAGAATTCAGTTTAAGATAGAAATTGGATGTGTTGCACCTGTTTAACAGCATCAAATCTGGTTAAGTTTTCATAATAAAAAGTGGGAATGCAAGCACCTCTAAATACGGTAAGTGCATGTAAAATAGATGAATGATTATTCTTTAAATGACACTTTTGAGATATTATTTTTGCTTGATACAATGAATATCAAATTACAACTGTAGAACAGTAGTAGGGAAAAGTAGAAATGATGTTTATTGTTCCATATAAAGCTTCAGATTACACACAAAATATATAGGCAAGCAAAAGACATTTGGAAAAGTACACAATAAATTCTAAACTGCCCAAGAAACCTAATCCTCTTCTCAAAGCACAACAACAAGAGTAAATTTCAGCCTGGCCAAGACAAATGTTTCCAACAAAAAATATTTTCCAACACTCTCCCTCAAGTTGGAGCATATAAATCAAATGCTCCAAGCTTGCTACAAATGTATTCAATCCTAGGTCCACGAAGAGATTTGGTGAGAACATTTGACCCAACAAATGTGGTAACAATGTCTCCGGATGCAACCTTCTCTTGTATAAAGTGGCAATCAACCTCAATATGTTTGGTCCTTTTTCGGTAGACAAGATTAGATGCAATGTGTAGCGCTGCTTGATTATCACATTAATTTCATAGGATCGGGCTTATAGAAATTGAGTTTTGTAAGTGTGAGTAATAATGATTAATAATGTTTATTATTATTGTTATATGTAGACAGGAATTAGTCTCATCGTAAGAAGTTGTTTAAACCCAAATTAGCTCACATATTCCACAAGTGCCATTGCTTGGTATTCTGCTTCTGTGCTTGAACGTGCAACCACATCTTGTTTCTTACTTTTCCAAGAAACAAGATTACCCCCAAATAGAATATCCTGATGTTGATCTCCGTTAATCTGAGTTTGAAATCCTAGATAAATGGTGGAGTTCCCAGCTCCGTCAACCATTGCATGCAGTTGCGTACTACTTGAATCCATATTGCTTCCGGTATAGTGGTGAGACATCGGTTTCTTCTACTGTTAAATTGCCAGAAGTTATTGCTGGCTTTTATGAGTGTTTGGAGAGGTTGGTTCCAGATCAAGATGTCTATGAGAAAATTGCCGAGGAAGTGTCTACTTGGGAAGTTGGGCGTGGTTTATTTGGCTTGCCAATTGCCAAGAAACAACGTGGTTCTAACCTCTAGGGTCTTACTCCTTAGACAATCGAACTTACAATTTTTATTTACAATCAAAATATTGCAAACTTTGAATAATTTTCAAATTTATAGTTGATTGGTGGAATTCTTTTGAGAGTTCAACTCCACATTTGAAAGAGTTTGCAATTAAGATTCTTAGTCTCACCACTAGTGCGTCGGGATGTGAAAGAAATTGGAGTGTGTTTGAGCATGTAAGTTAGTCAACTTATCATTTTGAAGTTATTAATTAGCAATTATAACATATTTAAGCACTAATTAATTTTAAATATTCCAGTTGCATTCGAAAAGGATAAGTCGCCTTGAGCACATTGCGCCTTAATGATTTGGTTTTCATTAAGTATAATAGAGCATTGAGGCGGCAATGGGAAATGCGGGATACCATTGACCCAATTAGTTTGGATCAAATTGATTTTGCTAATGAAATGCGGGGCGGGATACCATTGACCCAATTAGTTTGAATCAAATTGATTTTGCTAATGAATGGTTGACAAGTATCCCAGATGATGCTAATGAAGAGTTGGTGTTTGATGATAGAGATGGATTGACTTGGGGAAAATTGTTAAGTTTTCGGGTGCAAATGAAACTCCTTATTCTCTTAGGCATGCTTCTAAAGGAAAAGAGAAGGTAGGGAGTTCAAGGTTTAAGGGAAAGGAAAAGGTTCCCGAACGTAGACTAGTGGATGAAGAAGATGAAGAAGCATTTGAAGATGATAGAGTTATTAAGTTTGACAATTTGGGTGATGAAGAAGATGATTTTGAGATGGAGGATTGAATGATTGATTATGAATATTGTATGTGATATTTTGGTGACAATTTGGCTTGAATGACTTTATTTTGAAGACTAAAGTTTGTATTATTATGATATTGTGACTTTAGGAGTTCTTATTTATGTTATTTTGCATTACTATTTGAATATTTGGAGTTTTTTTGACTATATATATATATATATATATATATATATATATATATATATATATATATATATATATATATATATATATATATAACGTTTCGTTTTGCGCTTTAAAGCAAAGCCCAACCTTGTCGCTTTAGTGCGCTTTTTCGCTTTAAAAAGTTTGGGCAACACTTATTGAGATAAAATCTCCGAATTATTATGTGATATAAGATTCATCCTGAGGACTCTAGTTTGTTTAAACATACTGCAATTTGCTGTTGCTTGTGGAGAGCCTTTTAGTAGTTTTTCTTATGAATGATGAAAAGGAAAGTTCATGGCGCACATCCAATCTTTCTAGCCTCAAGAGGAGAGAATCTAATTTTCCCAATCTATAGTAAATGATTTATTCAAAACCTATAATGTTTAAATAACGTGTATCAAGTGACGAAATGAATATATCTCTTACCTTAGACATATTGCCATGCAATTTATGAAGTATTTCCCCTAGGTTTCATCAATGATTTTTATATGAAGGAAATGTGAAGCAGTGATATGTAAGTTCTTTATAACTGATTTTTATCCGTTAGAGTTGATTTTGCTGAATTTCCGCTGAGTGATATTTAAATGTATTCTAGTTTAATGCTTTAACTCTTCCAAATTTCAATATTTGCGTCTATTGGATTTTGTTTAGTATCATTGTTTTGGATAATGTATTTCATTTCAGGGTATACCACATCTTGATGTAAGAATAAAGTGGCCAAATGATTTATATTTAGGTGGCCTTAAGGTTGGTGGCATTTTGTGCACTTCAACATATAAGTCACAGAAGTTTAATATCAGTGCTGGTAAACAGTCAGACTTTCTAACAAAAAAATTTCTTATTGAGTTCATTCACTTAATGAACTAACAATACTACTTCTCCTTTTTCTTCAATTTCTCTTCCTCTTGTATTCTCTTTGTGTTTTTCCTTTTGGGGGCAAGGTGGTTAGAGTTTAGGGGAGATGCTTCCTTCTATTAATTTTCTTGATTTCCACATCACAAGAGTTAGTGTGTTGGTAATATTAAAAATAAATCTACTTAAACTTGTCATAATATGGGATCTGTGCATTGGGACTTTTTATAAATTTCAGTTGCTTGCCTTATTGAACTGCTTAAATCTCCAACAAGACTACAAGAGGACTTTGGGATTTTCTTGGTGGTGTATATATTTATCAGTGTGAGGGTTTTAAAAACTTGATTCAATGGTCTTTTGACATCTGACTGTTGTTATGCAGGAATAGGCATAAATGTAGATAATGAAAAGCCCACAACATGCTTGAATACTGTTCTGCAGAAATCAACTTCTGTTCCAAACATATTTAAAAGGGAAGATATAATGGCAGCCTTTTTCAATAAGTTTGAGACCTTCATTGATGTTTTCTTTAATCAAGGTGAGATATTTTTCCTTTGAATATGAGCAATCATGGGATAATAAGACACATACTTGCCACTTTTTGAATCCACTTTTTATTTTTATTTTTATGGTTTCTGTGAACAAGAAAGTAAAATCCCATAGTTTTCTTCCAGTTTTATGCTGTCTTGAGTTTCTTGATGCTAGTAGGCCCTTTGAGAATAAACAATAGTTACAAACTTACAATACATTATAGTTTTCTGGTTTTGGGTAAGGCTTGTTGGCCCCAACAAAGACAAGTTAGGAACAAGCAACAGTGTAATTGTTTTTTTCTTGTGATTGCCTCTGTATTTAGTCCTTGACTATAGTGGTTTTTCTTGATTTAGTTCTAAAAGTCTTTTTGTGCTTAATTGGATCCTGAACTTTGATGGTTTTACCTAATGGAGTCCTTGGCTGTTAGAATCAATGACTAAATTGAGAAAAACCACTATAGTTGTGGACTAAATTGGGTATTAATATAGGGGAAATTACCAAGCTATTCTAACAGAGGACTCAATTAGGCAAACCATCGAAATTCAGGACCCAATTAAGCACAAAAATACTTTTTGGACTAAATCGAGAAAAACCACTATAGTTGAGGATTAAATTGGGTATTAACTCAATAACTAAGATTGTAGCTACTTCCAATAAAGCTCCCAGATATCTCTTATGTATTTAACAAAAAGTGTGGGGGGCACATATAGTAGTTTGACATTTTTTTTTTTACCAAAGAAGTTATGCTAGGGTACCAAGGTGACTTTCTGAGTTTTTTTATTCTGAGAATTATTTCCACTTCATCTTGTTAAATTCAAAGGGATATTAAATAATGGAAACATACGCCCTGATTTTTTATCCATCTTGCAATGCTTTATAAAGGTTAGTATGGTTGTAACATTTGCCCTTCTGATTTCTTTTTGTACCTTCTAGCCAGACTGTAATTTCAGATTTCCCTCTTTTACTTCATTTCCTCCAATTTTTGCTCATTTATTCCCTGTTCATCACGTGCTTACTTGGAGATCTAGTAAGTACACTGCTTAAGTGTTTATAGACTTTAGAATGATAGACCCTTCTAGGCCCAACTTAATTGCTTAGTTTGTTGTGTTAGGAGATTATATCTGTTTGTCCTTTCATTCAGAGGGATTGTAAGTAAAGAAAAATAATTTTTTTTCTTCTTCTTTTCACTCATTTTACAATAATCAAGACTTTATGAAGGCTGATAAAGTTGTATTCTCCACCCTTCCAATTTTCCTCTTTGTACCCTGTAACCAGAGAATGTAATGCCTATCTCCCCCCTCCTTTACTTCCATCCCTTGGGTTTGGCCTCATTTATTCCAAGTTTGTCATGATGCCTGGAGATGTGATTATAATAGTGTTCCTAAGATCTTGTTTTTCTTGAACTGATGTTACAAATTTGCTGTTAACAACATTTAGAATTACAGGTCCATTAATTGTTATACAATCATCTCGATTTTAGTGGTAATGGATCATGCAGTACTAGTCCTATACCTCTTCTGTGTGTTAATCATGTCTATCATTATAGTTCTATTGTAATTTTCGGTCTATGCAGGATTTCAGCCTCTTGAGGAGTTGTACTACAAGACTTGGCTCCACAGGTAAAACATTTGCATTTACTGTGTTTAAAAATGTCTTGCTTCTGAAATTATTTCACTTGGATTTATGCCCAATGCAAACTTATTGTATATATATATGACAATCATCCCTACACATGACTGTGCATCTGTTTAACATAACAATATATGATATAATATGGGAGAGCTTTTTCCACGATTTTGCTTTCAACTCAGTATTTGATTTACAAGTTTAAAGGATTGTTTTACTGGATTTGGTTAACAAGTGTTGATATCTGTGAAGTTTAAATGTGCTTGGAATTATTTTCATGGATTTGCTAGTATTCTTTCTTCTGATTTATTTTGACTACAGTGGACAACGAGTTATTGTACAGGAGAAAACTGAAAACCAGGATCAGTTTGTAGAGAATGTAGTGACCATTCAGGTCAGCTGATTCCTTTAATATTTTCCCTTCAGATAAATATATGGGATTACAGGGTCTTTATAAATTCTTATTTGACCAACTTCTCCAATTTGATTTGGTGCCATTGGTGTCATCTCATGAACCGATTTTTTTTTTTTTTTTTTTTTTTTTCTGACTTTATGCTGAGATTTCTAAATTAATTTTGTATTCAGGGCTTATCATCCTCAGGTTACTTGTTAGCCATAACTGATGATGGTCAAACATGTGAACTTCATCCCGATGGCAACAGGTATCATATTTTCTCATATTCATTATCAGTCTTGTGTGTGTTTTAAGTAGTGATCAGATTGGGAAATTCTAACATTTCAGCCAGAAAACCTTGTTATACCC
The DNA here is from genome assembly GCF_001879475.1 of Ipomoea nil. Classification (NCBI taxonomy): domain Eukaryota; kingdom Viridiplantae; phylum Streptophyta; class Magnoliopsida; order Solanales; family Convolvulaceae; genus Ipomoea; species Ipomoea nil. The sequence continues at coordinate 5,923,598 of NW_017619273.1, read as the reverse complement.
GCATTATATGTTTCTGCTTTAGCATACAGCACATTATTGTGCTTCTATTATAAAAGTTATGTTGAGTCTCTGCACAATTAGAGGGATACAAAATCTGGGATGATTTGAAGGTAAATTTGTAAGGTTTCTCTTATGTAACACTAACATCTTTTACGTAAACCAAAAAGCTTGTCCACTCTCTCATTAACCAAATTTGACTAGGGTCTGGGAGAGTGAGTCCCAGGATGTGGTTGATTGTTTTCTCTTGGATTTGGAGAAAATAACCATTCATACATAATCTCAATCTCTCCAATCCCCACCCTGACATCATGTCCTGGGATTGCTTTACTTACAATCATTAATCCTCCAACCAAAAATAGGTACCACTCTTTCTTCCAAGTTCCAATTACAGTATTACTAAATACTAATCGTGCTCACTAAGAAAAAAAACATTGCTAGTTTTGTCCCATCTTTAGTCCCTAACAATCACTAGCACAACTTGCCTCATAGTTCTCTTTGAACCAAACTACCCTTGATGGTACCACCATGTCTTCAGCTGGACAGCCTGTTAATAGAAGCTACCCTAGTGATGAAAGATAAAAGCATATGGTGATTGTTTCACAAAGTATTCATATTTAAGTTTGCTAGATATGTATTTATTTTTTTATTATATCTTTGCATAAGAGTTGCTGATATATCGATGATGATGATTTTGTTGCTTGTGTACACTTACAGTTGATTGTGTGTATCGTCTCCATTAGACACTTAATCGATTTGCTACATACCCAGTATATATGTGCCCATATGAATGATTTTGTTTTATTATTTTCTAGATGTTTATCATTAAGGAAAATTTTGTGCAGGAGAGAATGTATTATAAATGTGCTTTCTTGATAATATCACTGGAATTGTATTTTCGAAGAGGTTTTTTTTTTTTTTTTTTTTTTTTTTTTTTTTTTTTTTTTTTTTTTTTAATTTTAGTTTTACTTTTTTAAAAATTTGACAGATTATAAACCAATCTTATCCTTTTTATATTTGAATTTCATTTCAAGTAAATTGTGTTTTTGGACTTAAAAAGATAGTAATCATTTTTACTGCAGTTTCGACTTCTTCAAGGGACTTGTGAGAAGGAAATTAAGTCAATAAAGATCTTCCCTGTGTCCATGAACTTAGCCTTATACCCTTACTGCTGAATGAGATCTAGTCTCCCTTATCCTGGTTAAGCTTCATCAAAGTTTTATAATTTGTTTTATAATTTGCTGAACAGTGGAAACAGAACTTCAATATTTGTATTTGATTTTTATTATTTATTTATTTATTTATTTATTTATTTATTTATTTTGGTTAGACTTTGTAGTCTAGTGACCTGAGGATATGGATTAACCCCCACTCTCTTGGGATGTACTAAAAAGAATCTGAATATATTTTCTAGCCTTGAGCATGGTTAATTTTTTGGGACAGTTTACATAAATTTACTAAATGTACATTATTCGTGTACTGAATGTATATTATACAAAATAATATACTTTTAGTACTCAAATAATGTACATTCTTTGAATACAATATACATTTTTAATATACTGTACTGAATGTACATTATTTTACAATATACAAAATATGGTTCATACAGCTTGTGTGGACCATGGTCTATACAATAATGATTGAACCCCTAGGGCTCTCCATATCTTTGCTTGATGGGATATAGTGGATGTAAATCACGGTAATTTAGTGATTCGCAAGATCTAACATCTGATCTAAAGCTATGTACATGAACGCTAGGCCTATTAGTTCTGCAAATGCAGAGAATGTAAAATGAAAAAATGAAAAGGGAAGTATGCAATCAAAGTACACGGACGCGTGTGCACAAACACACATAGGGTCTAGATCTTGTGCAGCTATTACTTCTCATATAGTCGTGAAGGGTATTTAGGTCTTCAATTATAATTTTTAAAATAAAAATAAAAATAAAAATATAGCAAGCCAACCTATATATGTATGTGTATATATATATATATATATATATATATATATATATATATATATATATATATATATATATATATATATATAGAAGATTGAAATACTCTTGTCGAAATTTCAATGATTTTGTTGACGAAGGACCAAAATGATCATGTCAAAATAATACCAAGATCAATGAGGATGTATTTGAAAAAGAAAGACTAAAAGTGAATTGTCACTTATAAATCTAGACTAGAACAAAAATGTAATTAACTTTATAAAGTTGTATCATGCTAAATTTGATGTTATGATGCAATGTGGCCATCATACTCTATACATCATAAGCTTTTCCAATAAAAAGTACATTTATTTATAACAAAGTTACATTTTTCTAGGTAATGAGAAAAACTTACCACTACTCCATAATTTTGTATTACTTAAAAATGTGTACTAGATTAACTCTATTTCTATATAATAACTCGTCAGCTACAGTACAATTACACTATTTCTGTATAATAACTTACAAACTACACAAGAGGTACACCACACTAAAAAAATACTTTGTGTTATAAACTTAACCAAACGATTATTGATTAAAATCAAACTCGTATTCAGAGTTACACTTCCTTTGTAGTTTCTCAAGCCCCTAGCACCACTACTCACGTGCACTTTGGCACTACACTATTGCATATAATTCATCTCACCTAAATACTAACATATTAATCTGAGACGTTGTTATTGATAAAGCTTGTATATTTATTAAGTACATGCAAAGTTTTGCCTTCTCAAGTAGATTTCAATTTTGCATTATTTCTCGAGAGAGTCCATTCCATCTAGAGCAGAAGCTCGTACTGGAACTCCAATAACTAGTAATGGAATCAATGCAGCAACCATGCCTAGTTGTCATAAATTCAAAAAGTTGATCGAGTGTTTGTGAGTAAATGATAGTCCCATTTACCCGTATTCTGGTCAATTAATCCCGCAACTCTAGCTCCAGCGAGTTGAGGTGGCATCGCAGTTTGGATCATAGGGTCGAGGTCATCCTGGAGCCAGGGGTGATCCCAAATTAAGGTAGAATTTCCATTCTGCCTTACACCATTGCATATTAATTCTTTAGATGTCAATGGTTGTGTGAGTTTCATCCAATCTAATGCGGTGAACTCCTTGTGAACATACATCATGCACTAGTCCTTCTACCTAGGGATAGTTAAGTTACGGTAATTTATCAATTCATTATCTTGTAAGGTCAGGGTGTGACTATGTGAGTGTGATGAAATAACATAACAATAATCAAACGATCATTTTAAAAATTAACTCAGATATAATAACATAACAAGTTAATAAGTACAGACATGCAATTCTTTCATAATTATATATTCTAATTAATACCATAATAAGTGCCATTCGTTTGTTTTGTTTTGTTTTTTTTTTTTCTTTTGTTTTTTAAATTTTACTTTAGATATAACTTGAAAATGTGTTACACATTCACTTTTATCATTTTTTTATATTTAGAATATATGCTTGCATTGTGAGCAAGAATAATTTCTTCAAATTCTGTTCACTTTCTTAATTCACTCTTAACAATTTATGGTAAAAATTAAAGTAAATCCCTAATAGACAAAATCAGAACCGCATTTTCTTTTCACTCTTCTTTTATATTTAGAGTGTGTTCTAAGCTAAAACAAAAGAGCTCTTATAATATTTTCTAAAGTTTTGTTGAATGATCTTGATTTCCTTTATATGAGCCTTGATATTTCCCTAAGTAACAAATACTTTATTCCTGATTAGTATTACATTGTTCAGTAACTTCAATTTAAGTATTACATTTTTCATCTTGATCTGATTCGTCTCACAAATAAGGATCCATGTGACAGTCTCACAAGAGAGTCACTCTTTATTTTTGAGTATTTATCATGTGATGAGACCGTCTTACGGATCCTTATTTGTGAGACGGATCGGGTCAAGATGAAAATGTAATATATATACTGAACGAACAATGTAATACTAATTAAGAATAAAGTATTTGTTACTTATAAGAGAAAATGTAACACGAAAAATGTAATACTTTTAAATCAAAATATAAATGTATTACATTTTTATTTAAGTATTACACTTTCCCTTATAAGTAACAAACACTTTATTCCTAATTAGTATTACATTTTTCCATACACACATTACATTTTCATCTTGACCTGATCCTTCTCACAGACAAAAATTCGTGAGACGATCTCACCCAAGTTTTTGCCTTATTTTTGGTTCGTTAAGTTTTACAATAGTAGCAACTTTGTTTAATTTTTTTTACTTAGTTCCACCTACAAAAACTTCTTCCTCACCCTCTACTTTAAAGAAATTAAAGATATATATTCTTTCCTCACCCTCTACTTTGGTCTAAAAGTTGCATTATCTTTTATTTAAGCAGGCTTGAATTGCACTCTGATCAATAAGCCCACTGTGAGTCTGTGCAGACGTTATGCCATGGAACCGTGTTCACCATTCATGGTGAACACGGTTCTAACGGTGTTAATACACCGTTATCTTTTTTTTTTTATTTTTTAATTAATTGCGTGACTTTTCTTCTTTATTTTCACATTTTGCGGTTTCACTTTAATTTGAGGTGAACAAAGATTTCGGACATTCATAAATTATGAATTCATGCCTGCACATTCACTTTGGAACCATGCCTACACATTCCCGTCCGAAATCACGGACATTCATAAATTATGAATCCATGGCTGCACATTCACTTTGGAACCATGCCTACACATTCACTTTGGAACCATGAGATTATGAATTTTCAGTTATGAGATTATGAATTTTCTGTTATGCGATTATGAATTTTCTGTTATGAGATTATGAATTTTCTGTACATCCATAATTTCGGACATTCATAAATTATGAATTCATGCCTGCACATTCACTTTGGAACCATGCCTACATATTCCCGTCCGAAATCACGGACATTCATAAATTATGAATCCATGCCTGCACATTCACTTTGGAACCATGCCTACACATTCACTTTGGAACCATGAGATTATGAATTTTCTGTTATAAGATTATGAATTTTCTGTTATGAGATTATGAATTTTCAGTTGTGAGATTATGAATTTTTTGTTATGCGATTATGAATTTTCTGTTATGAGATTATGAATTTTCATAAAATTCATAATCTCATAACAGAAAATTCATAATTTGATCAAACGAGCGCCGTTAACTCCACATCCGCGAATTTTTTTTTTTTTTTGGCCTAAAAACGACGTCGTTTTGTCTTGTGTTCACCATTCTCGGTGAAGACGATTCCATGGCATAATTTGCGGAGTCTGTGAGCAATGCTAAGGCATGAAAATGATTAGAAGCATAAAACGGTGATAGGATCACATAAGTTTGCACACTAACAGCTAATTTCCTTAATTAACACTAATAGCTCCTTTCACTTTTCTTTTATATTTGGAGTGTGTTGCAAGAAAAAAAAATATAACTTTAATGTCCTAAATATTTTGTGAACTATTCTTGATTTCCTTTAATTTGTTTTATATGATCATTGATATTAGTTAGATAGTATTTTACTTCTGGGAGGGAAAGGTAAAATATTTTATTCTTTATCATATTAAATATCAAAATATATGGTATATACTTATTAATTAAATTTGGCATCTATATATACTCACCATACTATATAGTTAAAGCAATTTAAATGATTCCACTTATTTGCTCACAATTGAAGCAAAGAATTGTCCCTTTTCATCCTATTTCATTTTTAATGCTATAAATATAAGAGGTTAGCTACACAATTTATTCACAAACCAGCAACATTTTCTCTTTTCTTTCCCGGCCTAAATCCTGCAAGCTCTCCTTACCCTAGTAAATAGACAACCCAACCTTTCTCTCTATCAAAGATGGCAGTTTCAGACATTAATGAAAGTGTTATCTTGGAAGAAGTTATGAGTACACATGATCCAGATGGCAATTTTTTTTTTAAAATTAATGTTATCTTCGATTTGGTGAAGAGCATTCTCTATCCTACTACGGTTTGTGTATTTACTATTAATTTACATTTATGTTAAACTTCAAGTTATTAGGTGGGAATTATATTTATTCTACTCTATGTTTTAGTATATATTATATAAATTTCTAAAGAGTACTTTGATGAAAAGATTGTAGGACAAAAACATTCATTGTATATCTAACTATATATTTAAGTGCCATTAATAAATAATAATTGCTCATAATATAGTTTCACTATAATCACTAAAATAAAATAAACAAATAACATTCCGCAGGATGATTTGTATATGGACCGGATTTCTTGCATGATAACTTAATTGGATTTTAATGAGTTTGTTATGTTTTGGTCTATATATTTCGTTGGATGATATATGATTTAGATTGGAGATAGCATTGATGAAGATGAAGATTCTGATAATGAAGAGTCTAATGGTGACAAATCTGATAAGGAAGACTCTAATGGTGACAAGTCTGATGAGGAAGACTCTAATGGCCACAAGTTTGATGAAGAAGACTCTAATGGCGACAAGTCTGATGAGGGAGACTCAAATAGCGACGAGTCTGATGATGACAAAAAGTCTAATGAGGAGGGATCTGACAGTAAAAAAAGGTTTGATCGCTATTGGAAATTCTGAAATTTCCGACCACCTGAAAGTGATCTTAAATCAAGTTGAAAGTCTTTTTCCGACCACTTTTGATATTCGGAAAAACCTTTGTTGCTATTTCCGACCATTTTTTGGACTTTTTGGTATCAACTTAATTTAAGATCATTTTCAGGTGGTCGGAAATTTCAGAATTTCCAGTAGTGGATGATGATAAGGAATTTGACACTGAGGAGGAATATGCTAAAGACATGGAACTTCCCTATCAATTAAAACACTTTTCCTCTGAGGTAATTCTCTAATTTGAAGAAAAAAATTAAAAGATACTCCGTATTTGTTTTTCTTAAATTTTTCAATCAGATTACAATAGGTCAATTATATATATGTGGTATAATAGTAACTTTATAAATGTGCAATTATTCTCCGCATACTATAATTTAATTAGAAAATTTTATAGCAAATACCTAATTTTCATGAATCTTTGTAAAATAGTATCATGATTTTATGATGCAATAAGTAGTTTATTACGTAAAGAATTTTTAATAATTTTAAAATTTTCAGATGTCATTGATGTGTTCAAAAAATGTGGATCGACACTCGATTGTAGTATATTTTCTGAAAATGTTGTCCACATTTTCCTGGGATGGCAAGCTTTTGATTATGCTGGCATCTTTCTCCCTCTATTTTGGAGAATTTAGCATTCTTCATCGTCACAAGGGATTATCCGGCAAATTGGCAATTCTCATGGGGCATGAAAGTCAACTTCTGCCGGTGGATACTGATTTAATCAAATCAATATTACATTTGACTGAGTATATTGTTGAACTTGCGCAATCATCCTCTCATAATTCATCACCAATCATACCGATTGGTTGCTATTGGATCATCACGAGTATTCTTACTTATGCATCCTATTTCACTTCTCGCCTTATGAGTATGCATTCAAGGTAAGATTTAATTTCACTATACAATTCATTATTATATGTTTTAAATAACTTAGATAAGGTGTATTTTCCCAAAATGTTAATTATTGAGTTTGTATAGATCAGATAAACTTTGATTATAAATATATAATCAATATGTATGAACATAGTGTTTGTCATTATTGTTTTCGTTATTATTGTAGGTGTTTTATAGCTGAAGAAACACAACTTTCTAGTTTAAATGTCAAAATCAAAGACATAATCTCCGAATGCTGCCCGATACTAGGTTAGGTTTAATAAATTCAAGGCCGAAATTAAAGTTATTATTACTTGCAGTGAGTTTAAATAATTAATGAGTACTTGAATTGATATATGCAGAAGAAAAGATAGAAGTGGATACTTACAATGCATTATGTCATGCATTCTTTGATGATAATCCAATTGCCTCCACTTCTTCTAATTTGGATGTTTTGAAGTTAGTATTCAATGCCAAGAAAGGTGGGAAACAGAAACTCATATATGATGGTGATAGCAGAAAAATGGTATGAGCTTACTCAATTAATAATTTCAATTCTTTTGATTGCTAATTAAGTACTGCATGCAATGTGTACGTCCAATTTGATTATTGGTTATGTTAATTGCAAATATAAAATAACATATATGAAATACTGAATTGCAGGTAGAATTACGTTTTTTGAAGAATAAGAGCTTGCTACTATTAATGTCGTCAAGTCTTGACATTGACAAGTACTTGATTTTATTACTTGGTGTCATACATGAGATTACTCAATTGTATGTACTTTGGATTCCGATATTAGACTCTTCTACATTATGGGATATTAAACATATGGAAGAACGATATGAAAGTTTAGTAAATGAAGCAGAAATACTCTTAGTGAGAAATGTACAGGAATCAGTTGCACCAGGATTTGTACGGTTTGTTAAAGAGAAATTCTTTCCAGAATTCCAAATAGGAAGTGAGCCTATAATTGTTTCACTAGATCATAATGGAAGGATGGTTCACCGTAATGCAATGCACATGGTATTGATGAGAGGTTTAAATATTTGTGAAAGGATGTCTGGTGGAGTTAAGATTGGAGATAGCGTAATTCCTTTATTACAAAAAATTTTGACAGAAAGGGTTTCGACGGTGAGAGATTTGGTGCCTGGCATTGATAGGAGGATAAGCGAAGTCGCTAATAAAGTGGATGGTATAATAAATGATTGGTTGGGTGACATTGAAAAGCAAATACAAAATCCGGTATATTTATTTTAGTGAATATTTTATTAGTTCCTTAACTCACATACATATATTTCTTCAATTTAAAATTATTGTAAATGATCGAATAACGTGATAATATTAACAGCATATTTTTATGAACAGGTTGATAGTAACATTTTCACAAGTAAGAAGGAAAAAGATTTATGGAAGATAGACACTTGGTGCACTAAGCTTGTGGTAGATTCGGGTTACAGATTATCAAAGTGGGTATGTCCAACTTCATCACTGCTATGTCACAAATGCAACTACTCTTTAATTTCTCCCACTTTATTTAATTTGTCTAATGCCGGTTAGAACCTTTTAAATTATATACAGTTTAATTTTGCATAATATTTAATTTAATATTAGTATATTACATATTTAAAATTTTTATTAAAATATTTTTGAACATATATGGTCAAATTTAAAATTTAAAAAGTATATTATTAAAAAAAAAATAAAGAAGAAAAAGTTTGCTTAACTGATGAATTTACATGTCATTCTCCTTTACACTGTACTTGGGGGATTCTAGAGAAATGTTTGAAATAAATTTTGATCCTATTCATCTGTAACTTTCTAAATATCACAATAGTTGTGAATTTTTTAACCAAGAAATAAAAATAAAAATATAAAAATATAAAATTAATAATAAAATCAACGACTGGTTGCACAATTTTATATTTTTAAAATTTTATACCATTAGTAATTTTATATAGTACTAACTTGTCAGGATTTATCAGGTTAAGGAGAACAGGTGCATTTTTTTAATTGGTGGGCATGACATACAATGGGTTAAAACATTTGAGTCCAAGGTAATGTTAGCAACTCAGTTTAACCCACAATCAAAAATTAAGATGCACTACGTTGGTAGTAACATGAAAGTAGCATCAATGATTAAGGAAGACAAGGATTCCAAAGTAGTCAGTGGTGCTGAATTGTCATGGCTTTTTTGGACACGACTTCGAATCATATTCGTGTCAAGGATTAAATTCGTAGAAGAGACTCATGACGATGAAGAGTGTGATGAAATTTTGGGAAGACTAAAAAAGCTGCTAGCCTATGAAGCTAATGATTTAGCAGTTAACGAATGGGCTATGCTATGCAAAGGGGACAAGATAGTTGTATGTGACCAAGGAGATAAAATGTTGAAAGTCATGAATGAATATGAGAAATGGAAGGAGAATGCAATAGCTAAAGGCTTTGACCAAGCATTCAAAGATCATTATGATGAGATGCTTGATTCTACCTATACTTCACTACATCATCATCAATGTGCTCTTAAATGCCCATCTAATTTTGACAGTGCCCCAGAGAATGTAAAATGCCCCCACTGTTGTCATTGTATGCAAAAGTTTGTCACTTTCAAGTGCTGCCACGGCCATGATGATGACGAGGATTCTGATTAGGATGTACTTAATTAGTTTGATATTGATGACACTTGATGTATTTGCATATGCATATGACAGTTTTTTTTAATTTGTTACCAACATCATATCATTTGTAATAGAGGTTTAATTTTTTATGCTGAGTCATCAGTTTATTTGGTTTCTCATTATATTGTGTTAAATTGTATGGCTTCTCATTCGGATAGGAAGCATTTTTCAATGATAATAATTCAATTAAATTGAGGCCATGGACATTATGGGGTCCCGGTAGAGTTATAGTGATTCGCAAGATCTAACATCTGATCTAAAGCTATGTACATGAACCCTAGGCCTATTAGTTCTGCAAATGCAGAGAATGTAAAATGAAAAAATGAAAAAGGAAGTCTTGCAATCAAAGTACACGTACGTGTGTGCACACACACACATAGGTCTAGATCTTGTGCCGCTATTACTTCTCATATAGTCGTGAAGGCATTTAGGTCTTCAATTATAATTTTTAAAATAAAAATAAAAATAAAAATATAGCAAGCCAACCTATTTTTGTATATATATATATATATATATATATATATATATATATATATATATATATATATATATATATATATATATATATATGTATATATATATAAAGAAAATTGAAATACCATTGTCGAAATTTCAATGATTTTGTTGACGAAGGACCAAAATGATCATGTCAAAATAATACCAAGATCAATGAGGATGTATTTGAAAAAAAAAAGACTAAAAGTGAATTGTCACTTATAAATCTAGACTAGAACAAAAATGTAATTAACTTTATAAAGTTGTATCATGCTAAATTTGATGTTATGATGCAATGTGACCATCATACTCTATACATCATAAGCTTTTCCAATAAAAAGTACATTTAGTTATAACAAAGTTACATTTTTCTAGGTAATGAGAAAAACTTACCACTACTCCATAATTTTGTATTACTTAAAAATGTGTACTAGATTAACTCTATTTTTATATAATAACTCGTCAGCTACAGTACCGCTACACTATTTCTATATAATAACTTACAAACTACACAAGAGGTACACCGCACTAAAAAAATACTTTGTGTTATAAACTTAACCAAACGATTATTGATTAAAATCAAACTCGTATTCAGAGTTACACTTCCTTTGTAGTTTCTCAAGCCCCTAGCACCACTACTCACGTGCACTTTGGCACTACACTATTGCATATAATTCATCTCACCTAAATACTAACATATTAATCTAAGACGTTATTGATAAAGCTCGTATATTTATTAAGTACATGCAAAGTTTTGCCTTTTCAAGTAGATTTCAATTTTGCATTATTTCTCAAGAGAAAATGAGATATCTCTTCATCAAGTAATACTCCAGTCATGTATACGTGACATGTTTGAATCAAATGGAGATAAAACCCCACTTCAGAATTTGTAATACCTGAACAATAGATAATAGAGAGTCCATTCCATCTAGAGCAGAAGCTCGTACTGGAACTCCAATAACTGGTAATGGAGTCAATGCAGCAACCATGTCTAGTTGTCATAAATTCAAAAGTTGATCGAGGGAGTGTTTGTAGTAAATACATACCATAGTTCATCGAGTACTGACCAGGCAAGTGGGCTGCACCCCAAGCACCAGCAATTATTACCTGCATAGGAATACATCATTTCAGGGGTCCGATGGGCAGATACTATTTTTACCTGCAATTCATGTTTTGTTTAATTATATTAATTCCATATTCCCCAATAACGCGTCTGTAACCATTCTTAACAGAATAGCAACCCTTAGGATCCCCATGCGAATACCATATATCCTCATAATCTAAGGAAATTAGTAGCTTCATAATTTTAGGCACATCATTTGGTTGGAAAATATCAGTGAGTAAATGATAGTCCCATTTACCCGTATTCTGGTCAATTAATCCCGTAACTCCAGCTCCAGCGAGTTGAGGTGGCATCGCAGTTTGGATCATAGGTCGAGGTCATCCTGGAGCCAGGGGTGATCCCAAATTAAGGTAGAATTTCCATTCCGCCTTACACCATTGCATATTAATTCTTTAGATGTCAATGGCTTTGTGAGTTTCATCCAATCTAATGCGGTGAACTCCTTGTGAACATACATCATGCACTAGTCCTTCTACCTAGAGATAGTTAAGTTACGGTAATTTATCCATTCACTATTTTGTAAGGTCAGGGTGTGACTATGTGAGTGTGATGAAATAACATAACAATAATCAAACGATCATTTTAAAAATTAACTCAGATATAATAACATAACAAGTTAATAAGTACAGACATGCAATTCTTTCATAATTATATATTCTAATTAATAATACCATAATAAGTGCCATTCGTTTGTTTTGTTTTTTTTTTTTTTCTTTTGTTTTTTAAATTTTACTTTAGATATAACTTGAAAATGTGTTACACATTCACTTTCATCATTTTTTTTAGGAATAAGGGTCAAATAGGCCATCGAACTGCACCCGATAAAACAATTAGGCCACTGAACTTAAAAAACCAACAATTAGGTCCCTAAACTAATCAATTTCAAACAATTTTTTCAATTTGAAGGTTTCCAACAAGTCATCCTTCCAAATTAATTATTTTTTAAAATTTAAATTTTAAAAATTAATTAGTTTTAAATTAAACTAAAAAATATAAAAAATAAAAAATAAAAAAAAAACTGGTTCCGGCCGGAGACGGTAGTCTTCGGCTGGATTCCAGTTTTTTTTTTTTTTTTTTAAATTTAAAACTAATTAATTTTTAATATTTATTTTTTTAAAGAATAATTAATTTGGGAGATGACCTGTTAACCTGTTGGAAACCTTCAAATTGGAATAATTATTTGAAATCGATTAGTTTAGGGACCTAATTGTTGATTTTTTTTTATTCAGTGGCCTAATTGTTTTATCATGTGCAGTTCGATGGCCTATTTGACCCTTATTCCTTTTTTTTTTATTTATTTAGAATATATGCTTGTATTGTGAGCAAGAATAATTTCTTCAAATTCTGTTCACTTTCTTAATTCACTCTTAACAATTTATGGTAAAAATTAAAGTAAATCCCTAATAGACAAAATCAGAACCACTTTTTCTTTTCACTCTTCTTTTATATTTAGAGTGTGTTCTAAGCTAAAACAAAAGAGCTCTTATATTAATTTCTAAAGTTTTGTTGAATGATCTTGATTTCCTTTATATGAGCCTTGATATTTCCCTTATAAGTAACAAATACTTTATTCCTGATTAGTATTACATTGTTCAGTAACTTCAGTTTAAGTATTACATTTTTCATCTTGATCTGATTCGTCTCACAAATAAGGATCCATGTGACAGCCTCACAAGAGAGTCACTCTTTATTTTTGAGTATTTATCATGTGATGAGACCGTCTTACGGATCCTTATTTGTGAGACGGATCGGGTCAAGATGAAAATGTAATATATATACTGAACGAACAATATAATACTAATTAAGAATAAAGTATTTGTTACTTATAAGAGAAAATGTAACACGAAAAATGTAATATTTTTAAATCAAAATATAAATGTATTACATTTTTCTTTAAAAGTATTACACTTTCCCTTATAAGTAACAAAGACTTTATTCCTAATTAGTATTACATTTTTCCATACAAACATTATATTTTCATCTTGACCTGACCCTTCTCACGGACAAAAATTCGTGAGACGATCTCACCCAAGTTTTTGCCTTATTTTTGGTTCGTTAAGTTTTACAATAGTAGCAACTTTGTTTAATTTTTTTTATTTAGTTCCACCTACAAAAACTTCTTCCTCACCCTCTACTTTAAAGAAATTAAAGTTATATATTCTTTCCTCACCCTCTACTTTGGTCTAAAAGTTGCATTATCTTTTATTTAAGCAGCTTGAATTGCACTCTGATCAATAAGCCCACTGTGAGTCTGTGAGCAATGCTAAGGCATGAAAATGATTAGAAGCATAAAACGGTGATAGGATCACATAAGTTTGCACACTAACAGCTAATTTCCTTAATTAACACTAATAGCTCTTTTCACTTTTCTTCTATATTTGGAGTGTGTTGCAAGAAAAAAATTATAAGTTTAATGTCCTAAATATTTTGTGAACTATTCTTGATTTCCTTTAATTTGTTTTAGGAAAAATGACGCTTTTTCCCCCTGAGTTATATACTTATAGCACTTTTTCCCCCTGAATTATTTAAGTGGCTCTTTTCCTCCCTAAAATGTTAAATGGACATATTTACCCTTAAAATAAATATTTAAAATAAATATTTTATTTATTTTTCTTCTCCAACAAATTATTACTATAATTTGGTTCAAACCAAGCAGATACGATAGCAACCAAACCAAAATATTTCAATTACAATTTAGAACCAAAACGCGATATTTAGAGTTTATTAAAATCGCAAATCGAAATGGCCGGTTCATGTTCCGAACTGAAAAAATAAAATACATTTATTGTTGAATTTAGACTATTTTAAAATAAAAAATAAAATAAAATTTAAAATAAAGACGGTTCAAAATCGCGAACCGGATCCGGAACCGCCGGTTCACGGTTTATGATTCAGTTTTTTTGGTTCATAAATTTAATAAATTGAAATCTAAATATTGGATTCTAGATCTGAATCATAACCGAAAACTTTTAATTCGATTGCTATAGTGTCCGGTTCAGTTCGAACCGAACCGTGGTCATTGCTACATATACACAATAATTTGTTGGAGAAGTAAAATAAATAAAATGTTTATTTTAAGGATAGAAATGTCAATTTAATATATTAGGGGGAAAAACCACCACTTTTAAAATAATTGAGGGAGCTAATGTGCTTACATAAATAATTGAGGGGGAAAAAATACTATAAGTATATAAGTTTAACATCAATGTACAAAATAAAACTTAAAGTTATGAGTACATTGATGTTAAACTTTAAGTTTTATTTTGTAAGAGTAAGTCCTAGTACATATATAACAAGTATTTGTTAGAAGTTTTATGGTATATATAGCTTTGAGTGAATTCCATTTTTGGTCCTACTGTTATAGGGGCGTTTCCAATTTTAGTCCAGCTTAATTTTTTTTGCCACTTTATAACCACTATTATTGAATGTGTTCCACTTTTAGCCCCACCGTTAGTATTTTCATCAAGAGGTCGTGTAATCTAGGGGTATTTTGACATTTCTTCTCATCCAAGACTATGTTTGACTAAAGAAATGAGAACATTAAACCTAAAACCTAAGAAACCTCGCCGGCCCATGTTGGAACGAACGAAAAGATGTTGCTTTGGCTTCCCATTCTCGTTGTTCGAAGAGCCATCTTCGAATATCGGAGGAGGAGGACGAAGCGCCTGGATTAAAAGAGAAGAGACAAACATAAAAAGACCAAAATACCCTTGGATTACACGGCCTCTTGACGGAAATATTAACGGTGGACTAAAAGTGGAACACATTCAATAACAGTGGTTGTAAAGTGGCAAAAAAAATTAAGGTGGACTAAAATTAGAAATGCCCCTATAACAGTAGGACCAAAAAAGGAATTGACTCTATAGCTTTCATGTTTTATGGAATTCTAACTATTTAAATCTTGATATATGTTATATTGAATAAGGTAAGAACTTGGTTGTAAGGTGGGAATTTATACTCTTATGTTATATTATATAGTATATAGATAGATTTCTCAAGAGTCTTTTGATATGATGAATATATAGATTGCAGGAAAAAAACATTCATTGTATATCTCACTATCTAAGTGTCATTAATATATAATAATTGCTCAGATCATAATATAGTTTCACTATAAATCATTAAAAAAAAAATAAATAAATAACATTCCGCAGGATGATTTATATATGGATTTCATGCATGATTACTTAATCGGGTTTTAATGAGTTTGTTGTGTTTTCTCTATATATTTCGTTGGATGATATTTAGATTGGAGAAAGCATTGATGACTCTAATGGCCAGAAGTCGGATGAGGAAAACTCTAATGGTGACAAATCTGATGAAGATGACTTTAATGGCGAAAAATCTGAAGAGGAAGACTCTATTGGTGACAAAAATTATAATGATGAGGAGCAAATTGACATGGAACTTCCCTATCAATTAAAGCGGTTTTCCTCCGAGGTAATTCTCTAATTAATTTGAGGAAAAATTAAGAGATAATTGTTTTCCTTAATTTTTCTAGTCAAATTATAATATGCCAATCGTATATATATGTTATAATAGTTAACTTTATAAATGTGTAATTATTATTCTCCACATATACTATAGTTTAGTTATAAATTTTCTACAGAATACCTAATTTTCATGAGTCTTGGTAAAATAGTATCATGAGTTCATGATGTAATATGTAGTTTACGTATAATAATTTTAATAGTTTAAAATTTTTCTTTCTTTATTCAGATGTCATTGATGTGTCTAAATAATGTGAATCTACACTCAATGGTAATATATTTTCTAAGAATGTTGTCCACATTTTCCTGGGAAAGCAAGCTTTTGATTATGCTGGCAGCTTTCTCCCTCAATTTTGGAGAATTCAGCCTTGTTCACCGTCACAATAAGGGATTATCTGGCAAATTGTCAATTCTCAAGGGGCGTGAAAGTCAAGTTCTGCCAATGGATGCACATTTTATGAAATCAATCCTACATTTGACTGAGCATATTATTGAGCTTGCACAATCATCCTCTCACAATTTATCACCAATCATACCGATTGGTTGCTATTGGATCGTCACAAGTATCCTTACTTATGCATCTTATTTCACTTCTAGCCTTATGAGTATACATTCAGGGTAAGATTTATTTTCACTATACAATATATAATCAGTATGTATAAATATTGTGTTGTCATTATTGTAGGTGTTTAATAAGTGGCGAAACACAACTGTCCAGTTTAACCATCAAAATTAAAGACGTAATCTCCAATTGTCGTCCAATGCTAGGTTAGATTTAATAAATTCAAGTATAGGACATTAATTAAAGTTATTATTATTACTTACAATGAGTTTAAATTAATGAGTACTTGAATTGATATATGCAGAAAAAAAGAGAGAAGTGGATTCTTACAATGCATTATGTGATGCATTCTTTGATGAGAATCGAATAATCCCCTTCTCCACTACTTCTTCTAATTTGGATGTTTTGAAGTTAGTATTCAATGTCAAGAAAGGTGGGAAACAGAAACTCATATATCATGGTGCTCGCAACAAAATGGTATGAGCGAGCTTACTCACTTAGCCATAAATTTGAACAATTAATAATTTCTACTTTTGATTGCTAAGCTAATTAAGTACAATGTACGTCCAGTTTACTTATATATTGGTTATGTTAATTGTAAATATAAAATAATATATATAAAATGTTGAATTGCAGGTGGAGTTACGTTTGTTGAAGAATAAGAGCTTGCTATTGTTAATATCGTCAAGTCTTAATATTGACAAGTACTTGATTTTATTACTTAGATACATACAGAGAAGAACTAAATTGCATGTGCTTTGGATTCCCATATTAGACTCTCCTATATTATGGGATATTAAACATATGAAAAAACAATATAGAAGTTTGGTAAATAAAGAAAAATTACTCTCAGTGAAAAATGTACAGAAATCAGTAGCACCAGGATTTGTACGATTTGTTAAAGAGAAATTCTTTCCAGAATTCCAAATAGGAGGGGAGCCTATAATTGTTTCGCTAGATCATAATGGAAGGATGGTTCACCGTAATGCAATGGACATGCTATTGATGAGAGGTTTAGATATTAGTCAAAGGATGTATGCTCGAGTTGAGATTGGAGACAACATAATTCCTTTGTTAAAAAAAGTGTTGACAGAAAGGGTTTCGACAGTGAGAGATTTGGTGCCTGACATTGATAGGAAGATAAGTGAAGTCACTAATAAAGTGGATAGTATAATAAATGCTTGGTTCCGTGACATTGAAAAGCAAATACAAAATTCGGTATGTTTATTTTAATGTATGTTTTTTTTTTTTTTTTTTTTTTTGAGGAAATTTTAATGTATGTTTTATTAGTTCGTTAACTCACATACATATATTCCTTTAATTTAAAATTGTAAATGATCAAGTAGCGTAATAACATTAACAGTTTATTTTTATGAATAGGTTGATAATAACATTTTCACAAGTAAGAAGGAAAAAGAATTATGGAAGATGGAAACTTGGTGCACTAAGCTTGTGGCAGATATGGGTTACGACACGTTCGATTGGGTATGTGAAATTATCACTGCTATGTCACAGATGCAACTACTCTTTCTCCCACTTTATTTAATTTGTCTAATGCCGGTTAGAGCCTTTTAAATTATACACAGTTTAATTCTGCATAATATTTTTTTTAAAACAATTCTACATAATATTTAATTTAATATTACTATTAAAATTTATATATTTAAAAATTTTATTAAAAATACGATTAAATATAAATGGTCAAATTTTAAAAGTAAATAAAAAATATATATATATTATCAAAGAAAATAAGTAAAGAAAAAAAAAAAGTTTGCTTAACTGATAAATAATAAATATGACATAAAATGCACCGAATGAATTTACATGTCATTCTCGTTTACAATAAGTTTTGATCCTATTCATCTGTAACTTCCTAAATATCACAATAATTTTGAATTTTTAAACAAAAAAATATATATTAAAAAAAAATTAATAAAATCAACGACTGGTTGCACAATCTTTTATATTTCTAAAATTTTATAGTACTAACTTGTTTGGATGTATCAGGTTAAAGAGGACAGGTCCATTTTTTTAATTGGTGGGAATGACATACAATGGGTTAAAACATTTGAGTCCAAGGTAATGTTACAAAATCAGTTTAACCCAAAATCAAAAATTAAGATGGTCTACGCTGGTAGTAATATGAAAGTAGCATCAATGATTGCGGAAGACGAGAATTGCAACGTACTAGGTCATCCTTTTACTTCATGGTTTTTTTGGCCACGGCTTCGAAGCATATTCATGTCAAGGATTAAATTTGTAGAAGAGACTGATGGTGATGAAATTTTGCAAAGAGTAAAAAAGTTGCTAGCCTATGAAGCTAACAATTTAGTCGTTAACGAATGGGTTATGCTATGCAAAGCGAACAAGATAGTTGTATGTGACATTGGAGATAAAATGTTGAAGGTGATGAATGAATATGAGAAATGGAAGGAGAATGCAATAGCTAAAGGCTTTGACCAAGCATTCAAAGATTATCATGATGAGATGCTTGATTCTGCTTCTACTTCACAACAACATCATCATCATCATCGATGTGCCCTTAAATACCCATGTAATTTTGATAGTGTCCCACAGAATGTAAAATGCCCTGAATGCTGTCACGGTATGCAAAAATTTGTCACTTTCAAGTGTTGCCACGACAATGTTGTTGATGATGATGACGAAGATTCTGATTAGGATGTACTTAATTAGTTTGATATTGATCACACTTGATGTATTTGCATATGCATATGAAAGTTTTTTGTTGTTACCAATATTATTTGTAACAGAGGTATAATTTTTTATGCTGAGTCATCAGTTTATTTGGTTTCTCGTTGTGTTAAATTGCATGTATGGCTTCTCATTCGGATAGGAATTGAAGCATTTTTCAAAGATAATAATTCAATAAAATTTTGAGACATGCATCGACATTACGTACTATAAGTCAATATGAATATTTTTATAAAATCTATTTTTAATTTCACTGTATAAAATTATTGATGATATTAACTATGGTTCTACGGACTATTATTATCTTGTTACTCAGACCTACGAATCAAATTTTATATTCGCAGCTTTAGAAGTGATTCTGGGAATAATTCGTAAAAAAAGAGGAATTTCGCACTTCACATGTCTATGAATAAAGAGATGCCAATATTAAAATTACTTAATTGTCTATTTATTTAACAACAAATGGACGGAATAACAAATGGGGGACTAAATTGAGCAAAAACACAAAAGTCTGGGACGAAATTGAGTAAAAACACAAAACTCTGGGACTACATTAAGTCACCAAAGTCGTTTAGGACAAAATTGAGAAAAACCACTATAGTCGAAGACGATTTTGGGTATTAATTCACCTAAACCATTCGCCCCTTCTCATTTCAACTTTATCTTCCTTCGAAATATCTAAGTGTGCAGGCAAATGTCCCTATAATGACTTTATCTTGCAATCTCTTCATAATAGCCAAACTATGTTCAAAAACCAACAGACATATTATATCACAACTCTCTAATATTAACTTTGTTCAATATATATTCTAATAATATCATAATAAGTGTCATTCGTTGTTTTGTTTTGTTTATTTATTTATTTATTTATTTATTTATTTATTTTTTATTTTAATTTTACTTTAGATATAACTTGAAAATGTGTTACACATTCACTTTTATCAATTTTTTTTTTTTATATTTAGAATATATGCTTCCATTGTGAGCAAGAATAATCTCTTCAAATTTTGTTCACTTTCTTAATTCACTCTTAACAATTTATGGTGAAAATTAAAGTAAATCTCTAATAGACAAAATCAGAACCACTTTTTCTTTTCACTCTTCATTTATATTTAGAGTGTGTTCTAAGCAAAAACAAAAGAGCTCTAAGATTGTTTCCTAAAGTTTTGTTGGATGATCTTGATTTTCTTTATATGAGCATGATATTTCCCTTATAAGTAACAAATACTTTATTCCTGATTAATATTATATTGTTCAGTAACTTCATTATAAGTATTATATTTTTCATCTTGACCTGACTCGTCTCATAAATAAGGATCCATGTGACAGCCTCACAAGAGAGTCACTCTTTATTTTTGAGTGTCTATCATGTGATGAGACCGTCTTATGGATCTTTATTGGTCAGACGGGTCAAGTCAAGATGAAAATGTAATATATATATAGAACAATGTAATACTAATTAAGAATAAAGTATTTGTTACTTATAAGGGAAAATGTAATACGAAAAAATGTAATACTTTTAAATCAAAATGTAAATATATTACATTTTTCTTTAAAAGTATTACACTTTCCCTTATAAGTAACAAATACTTTAATCCTAACTAGTATTACATTTTCATTTTGACATGACCTGTCTCACGGACAAGAATTCGTGAGACCATCTCACACAAGTTTTTTGTCTTATTTTTGGTTCGTTAAGTTTTACAATAGTATAGTAGCAACTTTGTTTAATTTTTTTTACTTAGTTCCTCCTACACAAACTTCTTCCTCACCCTCTACTTTAAAGAAATTGAAGTTATATATTCTTTCCTCACCCTCTACTTTGGTCTAAAAGCTGTATCTTTTATTTAAGCAACTTGAATTGCACTCTTATCAATAAGGCTACTGTGAGTCTGTGAGCAGTGCTAAAGCATGAAGGGATTAGAAGCATAAAATGGTGATAGGATCACATAAGTTTGCACACTAACAGCTAATTTCCTTAATTAACACTACTAGCTAGCTCTTTTCACTTTTCTTTTATATTTGGAGTGTGTTGCAAGAAAAAAATAAAACAACTTTAATGTCCTAAATATTTTGTGAACTATTCTTGATTTCCTTTAATTTGTTTATATGATCATTGATATTTTCTTGTATTGGGAGTGAATTGAAATACTCCATGTCATGGAGAGTACTTAAGGATACGATCGATAGAGCATTAGGTGAAGATTAATATTGTTAAAGTTCCTCAATATTAGTTAGATAGTATTTTACTTCTGGGAGGGCAAGGTAAAATATTTTATTCTTTATCATATTAAATATCAAAATATATGTATACTTATTAGTTAAATTTGGCATCTATATATACTCACCATACTATATAGTTAAAGCAAATAAATGATTCCACTTATTTGCTCACAATTGAAGCAAAGAATTGTCCCTTTTCATCCTATTTCATTTTTAATTAATGCTATAAATATAAGAGGTTAGCTACACAATTTATTCACAAACCAGCAACATTTTCTCTTTTCTTCCCCGGCCTAAATCCTGCAAGCTCTCCTTACCCTAGTAAATAGACAAACCAACCTTTGTCTCTATCAAAGATGGCAATTTCAGACATCAATGAAAGTGTTATCTTGGAAGAAGTTATGAGTACACATGATCCAGATGACAAAAAGAATTTTAAAATTAATGTTATCTTCAATTTGGTGAAGAGCATTCTCTATCCTACTACGGTTTGTGTATATACTATTAATTTACATTTATCTTAAACTTCAAGTTATTAGGTGGGAATTTATTCTACTCTATGTTATAGTATATATTATATAAATTTCTAAAGAGTACTTTGATGAAAAGATTGCAGGACAAAAACATTCATTGTATATCTAACTATATATTTAAGTGCCATTAATAAATAATAATTGCTCATAATAGTTTCAGTATAATCACTAAAATAAAATAATTAAATAACATTCCGCAGGATGATTTGTATATGGATCGGATTTCATGCATGATAACTTAATTGGATTTTAATGAGTTTGTTGTGTTTTGGTCTATATATTTCATTGGATGATATATGATTTAGATTGGAGATAGCATTGATGAAGATGAAGATGAAGATTCTGATAAGGAAGACTCTAATGGGAGTAATGGCGACAAGTCTAATGAGAAAGACTCTAATGACAAGTTTGATGAAGAAGACTTTATTAGCGACAAGTCCGATGAGGAAGACTCTAATGGCCACAAGTTTGATGAGGAAGACTCTAATGACGACAAGTCTGATGAGGGAGACTCAAATGGCGACGAGTCTGATGATGACAAAAAGTCTAATGAGGAGGGATCTGACAGTAAAAAAAGGTTTGATGATGAGAAGGAATTTGACAGTGAGGAGGAATATGCTAAAGACGTGGAACTTCCCTATCAATTAAAACACTTTTCCTTTGAGGTAATTCTCTAATTTGAAGAAAAAATTAAAAAGATATTTGTTTTTCTTAAATTTTTCAATCAGATTATAACCGTTCATATACTTTATCAACCTACTGAAACACAAAGCACCAATAATACCTCCATTGAGGCTCAAACTCACAACCTTCCAAATGGAAATCCAGCCCGGATACCATTTGACCGTATAGTCTTGGTAGGTCAATTATATATATGTGCTATAATGGTAACTTTATAAATGTGCAATTATTCTCCGCATACTATAATTTAATTAGAAAATTTTATAGCAAATACCTAATTTTCATGAATCTTTGTAAAATAGTATCATGATTTTATGATGCAATAAGTACTTTACGTAAAGAATTTTTAATAATTTTAAAATTTACAGATGTCATTGATGTGTTCAAAAAATGTGGATCTACACTCGATTGTAGTATATTTTCTGAAAATGTTATCCACATTTTCCTGGGACGGCAAGCTTTTGATTATGCTGGCAGTTTTCTCCCTCAATTTTGGAGAATTCAGCCTTATTCATTGTCACAATAAGGGATTGTCTGCCAAATTGTCAATTCTCAAGGGGCGTGAAAGTCAAGTTCTGTCAATGGATGCACATTTTATGAAATCAATCCTACATTTGACTGAACATATTATTGAGCTTGCACAATCATCCTCTCATAATTCATCACCAATCATACCGATTGGTTGCTATTGGATCGTCACAAGTATCCTTACTTATGCATCCTATTTCACTTCTCGCCTTATGAGTATGCATTCAGAGTAAGATTTAATTTCATTTTACAATGCATTATTATATGTTTTAAATAACTTAGATAAGGTGTGCATAAGTCATTACAAGCTCTTAGACACTACGGGAAATTATGGAATTTCTGACCACCTGAAAGTGATCTTAAATCAAGTTAATACCAAAAAATGATCGGAAATAGCAACAAAAGTTTTTCCGGATACCAAAAGTGGTCGTAACAAGGCTTTCGACTTGATTTAAGATCACTTTTAGGTGGTCGAAAATTTCATAATTTCCAGTAGTGAGATAAGGAGTATTTTCCCAAAATGTTAATTATTGAGTTTGTATAGATCGGATAAACATTGATTATAAATATATAATCAATATGTATGAACATAGTGTTTGTCATTATTGTTTTCGTTATTATTGTAGGTGTTTTATAGCTGAAGAAACACAACTTTCTTGTTTAAATGTCAAAATCAAAGACATAATCTCCGAATGCTGCCCGATACTAGGTTAGGTTTAATAAATTCAAGGCCGAAATTAAAGTTATTATTACTTGCAGTGAGTTTAAATTAACGAGTACTTGAATTGATATATGCAGAAGAAAAGAGAGAAGTGGATACTTACAATGCATTATGTCATGCATTCTTTGATGAGAATCCAATAATCCCCTCCTCTACTACTTCTTCTAATTTGGATGTTTTGAAGTTAGTATTCAATGCCAAGAAAGGTGGGAAACAGAAACTCATATATGATGGTGATAGGGGACAAATGGTATAGTATGAGCTTACTCAGTTAGCCCTAAATTTGAATAATTAATAATTTCTTTTGATTTGATTGCTAATTAAGTATCCAGTTTGCTTATATATTTGTTATCTTAATTGTAATTATAAAATAATATATAAAAAATTTGGGAACTGCAGGTGGAATTACATTTTTTGAAGAATAAGAGCTTGCTACTATTAATATCGTCAAGTCTTGATATTGACAAGTACTTGATTTCATTACTTGGATACATACAAGGCAATACTCAATTGCCAGTATTTTGGATTCCGATATTAGACTCTTCTACATTATGGGATATTAAACATATGGAAGAACAATATGAAAGTTTAGTAAATGAATCAGAAATACTCTTAGTGAGAAATGTACAGGAATCAGTAGCACCAGGATTTTTAAGGTTTGTTAAAGAGAAATTCTTTCCAGAATTCCAAATAGGAGGTGAGCCTATAATTGTTTCACTAGATCATAATGGAAGGATGGTTCACCGTAATGCAATGCAGATGGTATTGATGAGAGGTTTAGATATTTGTGAAAGGATGTCTGGCGGAGTTAAGATTGGAGATAGCATAATTCCTTTATTACAAAAGGTTTTGATAGAAAGGGTTTCGACGGTGAGGGATTTGGTGCCTGGCATTGATAAGAAGATAAGTGAAGTCGCTAAAAAGGTGGATGGTATAATAAATAATTGGTTCCATGACATTGAAAAACAAATACAAAATCCGGTATGTTTACTTTAATGTATGTTTTATTATTCGTTAACTCACATATACATATATTCTTTCGATTTAAAATTATAAATGATCGAGTAGCTTAGCGTGATAACATTAATCGCTTATTTTTATGAATAGGTTAATAGTAACATTTTCACAAGTAAGAAGGAAAAAGATTTATGGAAGATAGAAACTTGGTGCACTAAACTTGTGGCAGCTGATCCGAGTGATGACTACAAAATATCCAAGTGGGTATGTCCAACTTCATCACTACTATGTCACAAATGCAACTACTCTTTCTCCCACTTTATTTACTTTGTCTAATGCTGGTTAGAGCCTTTTAAATTATACAGTTTTATTTTGCATAATTTTTTTGAAACAATTCTGCATAATATTTAATTTAATATTAGTATATAAATTTATATATTTAAAAACTTTATTAAAAATATATTATTAAACATAAATGGTCCAATATTAAAAGTAAAGAAAAAACATATATATTATTATAGAAGATAAGTAAAGAAGAAAAAGTTTGAAATGGGTTTTATTTTAACCAAAAAATAAAAATAAAAATATAGAAAAAATAACAATAAAATCAACGTCTGGTTGCACAATTTAAAATTTTATACCATTAATAATTTTTATAGTACTAACTTGTTTGGATTTATCAGGTTGAAAAGAACAAGTGCGTTTTTCTAATTGGCGGGCATGACATACAATGGGTTAAAACATTTGAGTTGAAGGTAAAAGAAATTGAGTTTAACCCACAATCAAAAATTAAGATGCTCTACGTTGGTAGTAACATGAAAGTAGCATCAATGATTGAGGAAGACGAGAATTGCAACGTAAAAGGTGATCCTCATTCTTCATGGTTGTTTTGGGCACGGCTTCGAAGCATATTCATGTCAAGGATTAAATTCTTAGAAGAGACTTATGATGATGAAGAGTGTGATGAAATCTTGCAAGGAGTAAAAAAGTTGCTAGCCTATGAAGCTAACTGTTTAGTAGTTAACGAATGGGCTATGCTATGCAAAGGGAACAAGATAGTTGTATGTGACATCGGAGATAAAATGCTGAAGGTCATTAATGAGTTTGACAAATGGAAGGAGAATGCAATAGCTAAAGGCTTTGACCAAGCATTCAAAGATTATCATGAGATGCTTCATTCTACTTCTACTTCACAACATCATCATCATCGATGTGCCCTTGAATACCCATCTAATTTTGATAGTGTCCCAGAGAATGTAAAATGCCCTCAGTGTTGTCACGGTATGCAAAAATTTGTCACTTTCAAGTGCTGCCACGACAATGTTGATGATTCTGAGGAGGATTCTGATTAGGATGTACTTAGTTTGATATTGATAACACTTGATGTATTTAATTTGCATATGCATATGAAAGTTTTTTTTTTTTTTTGTTACCAACATTATTTGTAACAGAGGTATAATTTTTTATGCTAAGTCATCAGTTTATTTGGTTTCTCCTTGTGTTAAATTGTATGGCTTCTCATTCGGATAGGAAGCATTTTTCAATGATAATAATTCAATAAAATTTTGAGACATGCATCGACATTACGTACTATTAGTTAATATGAATATTCTTATAAAAACATTTTTCAATGATAAACCAATTAAACCGGTTGAAACAGGAAAAATAACAAAAGAAAAATATGAATAGACAAAAATGTCATGACTAAAAATAGGAAAAGTAATAAGAAGGACTAAAAGTGTCCAAAAACTAATAGTCTGGGATGTTAAATGACAAAAATGATAATATGAAATTAAATTTAAAATTACCACAAAAAATAAGGGACCTCTGGTGGAATTAACTCTTGCATTTAATTAGCTTCTAAACAGGCGGGTATTGAGTGTGCAATGAAGAGGTGCTGGATGGTGAATATTATAATAGCACTATGTTTAAGATTCGAAGTAGCCGCAACATTTTGGTTCAAAGAATAAAAATAAAGTAAATAGAATAGAATTTCAACAGAAATATAATGGAGTAAGAAAGGAATAGAATAGATATAGATACGTATATACGAATATATGAAACTTGAAAAAAAAAAAAAAAAAAACAGATCGAAACTATATATATATACACGCACATATGAAACTGAAAAAAATAACATAGAAGTATATTATTGTACCATAGCAATGATGTGTAATTGACTGATTATTCATAGGGGCTTGAATGATGCTTGGAAATATATGTACTTTTAGATTAATAAAAAAATAATAATTATTCCTAATAAGTTAAAAACAACTAATACTAAGGGAGTCTTGGGAATTTTATTCCTTACTGTAAAAATCGAAACAAACAGTATAATAAATATATTTCATGAAATGATATTTCTTTCTTAATTTAGTTTATGAACCAAACATCACCTTAAGAGAAAAATAAGAGGTGAATGACATCCTACTATACAATTGAAAATTAAACGAAGCCAATCAAATGAGATCAATAGCGCAGCTACAATCCTGCCTGTTTATGACTATTGCGAAGAAGAAGAGCCTTTAATTTGCATTGTTTAATTTTCTTAATTTAAACAAAATTAATTATATTCTTTGCTCGCCCTCTACTTAATTAATTTCGTCTAAATTAAAAGTTGCAATCTTTTTCAGCAGCTTGAATAATTATATTGACTCAGATCAAATCAGATCAATAAGTTCACTGTGAGCTGTGCTGAAGCTAAGGGATATGATCCTTTTTATATATGAATTGATCTGAAGGACATTAATTTGTCATACAATTCGAAAAAATAAATTTAATTCCACTCTTTTGTTTTGTTACCACAATCAATACATTTTTGGACCCTTTCTTTTGTGTCCCTCACATTTACTTTTCTCCTCTTTTATAATTAGAATAACAGCATTACAAGCAAGAATAAAAGAACTCCTATTTATTCAAATTTTGTTCACTTTTTTTATTCACTCCTAATAAGTTATAGTTCAAAGTAAATCTCTGACAAAGTGAGTAACACATCCTCTTTTCACTTTTCTTTTACTTTTATATTTGGAGTGTGTTGCAAGAAAAAATAAAAAAATAAAACAACTTTAATGTCTTAAAGAATTTGTTTTATATTAAGAGTGAATTGAAGTACTCATGTCAATATGTCATGGAGAGTACTTAAGGATAGAGCATTAGGTGAACAAATTTTTTCAATGTTAGATAATATTTTACTTCTATTGGAGGGAAAGGTAAAATAGTTTATTCTTTATGATATTAAAAATTAAAATATATGTTATATACTTAGCTTATTAATTAAATTTGGTATCTATACTCACCATATACTATATACATAGTTAAAGCAAATAAATTGGTTCTACTTATTTGCTCACAATTGAAGCAAAGAATTGTCCCATTTCATCCTATTCCATTTTTAATGCTATAAATATAAGAGGTTAGTTACACAATTGATTCACAAACCAGCAACGTTTTCTCTACTTTTTCCCGACCTAAATCTGCAAGCTCTCTTTACCCAAGTAAATAGACAAACTAGCCTTAGTCTCTATCAAAGATGGCAGTTCCACACATCAATGACGAAAGTGTGATCTCGGAAGAAGTTATGAGTACACATGATCCAGATAGCAAAGAAAATTTTAAAATTAATGTTATCTTCGATTTGGTGAAGAGCATTCTCTATACTACTACGGTTTGTGTATTTATTATTAATTTACATTGATGTTAAAGTTTAAGTTTTATTTTGTAAGAGTAAGTCCTAGTACATATATAACAAGTATTTGTTAGAAGTTTTATGGTATATATAGGTTTCATGTTTTATGGAATTCTAATTAACTATTTAAATCTTGATATATGTTATATTGAATGAGGTAAGAACTTGGTTGTTAGGTGGGAATTTATACTCTTATGTTATATTATATAGTATATAGATAGATTTCTCAAGAGTTTTTTTGATATGATGAATAGATTGCAGGACAAAAACATTTATTGTATATCGGACTATCTAAGTGTCATTAATATATAATAATTGCTCAGATCATAATATAGTTTCACTATAAATCATTAAAAAAATAAATAAATAACATTCCGCAGGATGATTTATATATGGATTTCATGCATGATTACTTAATCGGGTTTTAATGAGTTTGTTGTGTTTTCTCTATATATTTCGTTGGATGATATATAATTTAGGTTGGAGAAAGCATTGATGACTCTAATGGCCAGAAGTCGGATGAGGAAGACTCTAATGGTGACAAATATGATGAAGATGACTTTAATGGCGAAAAATCTGAAGAGGAAGACTCTATTGGTGACAAAAATTCTAATGATGAGGAGCAAATTGACATGGAACTTCCCTATCAATTAAAGCGGTTTTCCTCTGAGGTAATTCTCTAATTAATTTGAGGAAAAATTAAGAGATAATTTATTTCCTTAAATTTTCTAGTCAAATTATAATAGGCCAATCGTATATATATTAATAGTTAACTTTATAAATGTGTAATTATTATTCTCCACATATACTATAGTTTAGTTATAACTTTTCTACAGAATGCCTGATTTTCATGAGTCTTGGTAAAATAGTATCATGAATTCATGATGTAATATGTAGTTTACATATAATAATTTTAATAGTCTAAAATTTTTCTTTCTTTATTCAGATATCATTGATGTGTCCAAATAATGTGAATCTACACTCAATGGTAATATATTTTCTAAGAATGTTGTCCACATTTTCCTGGGAAAGCAAGCTTTTGATTATGCTGGCAGCTTTCTCCCTCAATTTTGGAGAATTCAGCCTTATTTATGGTCACAATAAGGGATTGTCTGCCAAATTGTCAATTCTCAAGGGGCGTGAAAGTCAAGTTCTGCCAATGGATGCACATTTTATGAAATCAATCCAACATTTGAATGAGCATATTATTGAGCTTGCACAATCATCCTCTCATAATTCATCACTAATCATACCGATTGGTTGCTATTGGATCGTCACAAGTATCCTTACTTATGCATCCTATTTCACTTCTAGCCTTATCAGTAGACATTCAGGGTAAGATTTATTTTCACTATACAATATATAATCAGTATTTATGAATATTGTGTTGTCATTATTGTTTTCGTTATTATTGTAGGTGTTTAATAAGTGGCGGAACACAACTGTCCAGTTTAACCATCAAAGTCAAAGACGTAATCTCCGATTGTCGTCCAATACTAGGTTAGATTTAATAAATTCAAGTATAGGACATTAATTAAAGTTATTATTATTACTTACAGTGAATTTAAATTAATGAGTACTTGAATTGATATATGCAGAAAAAAAAGAGAGAAGTGGATTCTTACAATGCATTATGTGATGCATTCTTTGATGAGAATCGAATAATCCCCTCCTCCACTACTTCTTCTAATTTGGATGTTTTGAAGTTAGTATTCAATGTCAAGAAAGGTGGAAAACAGAAAGTCATATATGATGGCGCTCGCAACAAAATGGTATGAGCGAGCTTACTCACTTAGCCATAAATTTGAACAATTAATAATTTCTACTTTTGATTGCTAAGCTAATTAAGTACTATGTACGTCCAGTTTACTTATATATTGGTTATGTTAATTATAAATATAAAATAATATATATAAAATGTTGAATTGCAGGTAGAGTTATGTTTGTTGAAGAATAAGAGCTTGCTACTGTTAATATCGTCAAGTCTTAATATTGACAAGGTCTTGATTTTATTACTTGGATTCATACAGAGAAGAACTAAATTGCATGTGCTTTGGATTCCCATATTAGACTCTCCTATATTATGGGATATTAAACATATGAAAAAACAATATAGAAGTTTGGTAAATAAAGAAAGATTACTCTCGATGAGAAATGTACAGAAATCAGTAGCACCAGGATTTGTACGGTTTATTAAAGAGAAATTCTTTCCAGAATTTCAAATAGGAGGTGAGCCTATAATTGTTTCGCTAGATCAAAATGGAAGGATGGTTCATCGTAATGCAATGGACATGCTATTGATGAGAGGTTTAGATATTAGTGAAAGGATGTATGTTGGAGTTAAGATTGGAGACAGTATAATTCCTTTATTACAAAAAGTGTTGACAGAAAGGGTTTCGACAGTGAGGGATTTGGTGCCTGACATTAATAGGAAGATAAGTGAAGTCACTAATAAAGTGGATAGTATAATAAATGCTTGGTTCCGTGACATTGGAAAGCAAATACAAAATCCGGTATGTTTATTTTAATGTATGTTTTATTAGTTCGTTAACTCACATACATACATTCCTTTAATTTAAAATTGTAAATGATCAAGTAGCGTGATAGCATTAACAGTTTATTTTTTATAAATAGGTTGATAATAACATTTTCACAAGTAACAAGGAAAAAGATTTATGGAAGATGGAAACTTGGTGCACTAAGCTTGTGGCAGATATGGGTTCTGACACGTCCGATTGGGTATGTCCAACTTCATCACTCCTATGTCACAAATGCAACTACTCTTTCTCCCACTTTATTTAATTTGTCTAATGCCAGTTAGAGCCTTTTAAATTATACACAGTTTAATTCTGCATAATATTTTTTTTAAAACAATTCTACATAATATTTAATTTAATATTACTATTTAAAATTTATATATTTATATATTTAGAAACTTTATTAAAAATACGATTAAACATAAATGGTCAAATTTTAAAAGTAAAAAAATATATATATATTATCAAAGAAAATAAGTAAAGAAAAAAAAAATTGCTTAACTGATAAATAATAAATATGACATAAAATGCACTGAATGAATTTACATGTCATTCTCGTTTACAATAAGTTTTGATCCTATTCATCTGTAACTTCCTAAATATCACAATAATTTTGAATTTTTAAACAAAAAAAATATATATTAAAAAAAATTAATAAAGTCAACGACTGGTTGCACAATCTTTTATATTTCTAAAATTTTATAGTACTAACTTGTTTGGATCGATGTATCAGGTTAAAGAGGACAGGTCCATTTTTTTAATTGGTGGGAATGACATACAATGGGTTAAAACATTTGAGTCCAAGGTAATGTTACAAAATCAGTTTAACCCACAATCAAACATTAGGATGGTCTACGCTGGTAGTAATATGAAAGTAGCATCAATGATTGAGGATGACGAGAATTGCAACGTACTAGGTCATCCTTTTACTTCATGGTTTTTTTGGCCACGGCTTCGAAGCATATTCATGTCAAGGATTAAATTTGTAGAAGAGACTGATGGTGATGAAGAGTGTGATGAAATTTTGCAAGGAGTAAAAAAGTTGCTAGCCTATGAAGCTAACGATTTAGTAGTTAACGAATGGGCTATGCTATGCAAAGGGAACAAGATAGTTGTATGTGACATTGGAGATAAAATGTTGAAGGTGATGAATGAATATGAGAAATGGAAGGAGAATGCAATAGCTAAAGGCTTTGACCAAGCATTCAAAGATTATCATGATGAGATGCTTCATTCTGCTTCTACTTCACAACATCATCATCATCGATGTACCCTTAAATACCCATGTAATTTTGATAATGTCCCAGAGAATGTAAAATGTCCTGAATGTTGTCACGGTATGCAAAAATTTGTCACTTTCAAGTGCTGCCACGACAATGTTTGATATTGATGAGACTTGATGTATTTGAATATGCATATGAAAGTTTTTTTTGTTACCAACATCATTTGTAATAGAGATATAATTTTTTATGCTGAGTCATCAGTTTATTGTTTCTCGTTGTGTTAAATTGCATGTATGGCTTCTCATTCGGATAGGAATTGAAGCATTTTTCAAAGATAATAATTCAATAAAATTTTGAGACATGCATCCACATTACGTACTATAAGTCAATATGAATATTTTTATAAAATCAATTTTTAATTTCACTGTATAAAATTATTGATAATATAAACTATGGTTCTAGGGACTACTATTATGGTGTTAATTTTGGCAAATTATATCGTGCACCACGGTGCATAATTGATTATGCACCGCGCATTAAAACGACGTCGTTTTGTTTAATGAAAAAAAAAAAAAAGACATCTGTTTCTCGTCATTCCACACCCTTCCGCAAAAAGTAACTCTGTTATTCAGTTTCATTTTGTATACACTGCAGTTTCAGTTCAACACAATTACAATTTCATTTCGATATAACTACAGTTTCATTCGATATTTATAGACACAAATATGTGAAAATGTTATTTAATTTTATTTTATATACACTATAGTTTTATTAAACATAATAAACTACATGATCATTTTGATATAATTACAGCTTCATTGTACAATATACACTCAAATATGTGAAATGTTATTCAGTTTCATTTTATATATACTGCAGTTTCATTTCACCACAATTACACTATCATTTTGATATAACTGCAGTTTCATTTGATAATATAAAAATAATACATGAGTTAGTGTCGGTTTGAGAATTAACATACAAAAAATGCACGCTCTGTTAAAATTAACGACACATCATTTCTTTACTTAAAGAAACGGTGCACGTGCACCGCAGTCTACGATATGACAACTGATTAGTTTTAATCATATTTTCTTCGTTTTTGAATTTCCACCATTTTGTGATGAGTTCTTTAATTCCCATATTAAATCGTAGTGAACTATGCTAGCACACTACGGAAATTCAATAACTATGGTAGTAAAATGAATTCTTATTTAATTTTCACAAAAATTTGTACACTTTTTTCATTAATTTCAGCAAAATATATACGGGCCGGATAAAAAACATGTTGCATTATTTCTTTCTTTATACCCTTAGCTTCCTTTTTGTATTCTTGGACTGCATTGCAAGCATACATGAACAAAAAGATTAATTATTCTTATTTTCTCAAAAATTGCAGCCTTTTATTTATTCACTAATTATCCCACTAATTTACCAGCATGACCATCCCTTATTCGTATGATTAATTGTACACTCCACCATTATATTATTCAAGCTCATAAAATATATTATCTAACACCAAAAAATTCATTATTATTCTAACACATAAACGGATGCAGTAGATACCGTTATTGACTAATGAAATTTTGTTTTTTGTTTTTTTTTGTTTTTTGTTTTTTTTTTGTTTTGTTTTTTTGTTTTGTTTTTTTTTTTTTAACGCCAAAACGACATTATTGAGTCATGGTTCACACAACTGTGTGGATCGCAATAATTTGCAATCCTCTGATCTGT
The DNA here is from genome assembly GCF_001879475.1 of Ipomoea nil. NCBI lineage: Eukaryota > Viridiplantae > Streptophyta > Magnoliopsida > Solanales > Convolvulaceae > Ipomoea > Ipomoea nil. The sequence goes on along the minus strand of NW_017619273.1, from coordinate 5,889,235 downwards.
TAGACTGTTACATCATATCATTCCAGGCAGGCATCCTGTATGTTAACACTGTGTGTGACTCATTGCGCATTGACATTAATTAATTTTTTGAGTACTACTGACTCTGTTACAATGTAATATCTGTTCATACATACTTTCTCAATTTACTGATGCACAAACAGTCAATGGCCCCACCAGGGCCGGATTTTGGGCTGTGCAAGCTGGGCTACAACACAGTTCCCCAAATTTTAGAGGTCCATTATTTAATTTTTATCTAGCTAGTTTAGAAATAAAAACTAAAACTTTTCAATTAAATTTAAAAGGCTTTATGAAAAAATGCTAAGAATGTGTCTTTATTGTATTTCAATTTAGAGGTTAGAGGTTCAAAACTTGTAGTTATATTTCTTAATCCTTTCGCACTGCACCTGAGACCTGGCCCCTTGGAGTTTGAACCTGAGACCTCTCTCATTTGAGAAAAGCTAGCTGGGAAGGCTAAGGGAAACTAAAGTTATATTGCATAACCACTTTTTCATTTCACTCTTATCTTCTTTTATATTTAGAGTTTGTTGCAAGCAAAAACAAAACAACTCTTGTTTCCTAAAGTTTTTGTGGACGATCTTGATTTCCTTTATATGAGCAATGAAATATATTATCTTTAATTCTTTATCTTGGGTGAAATACCCCACTACAATACATGGAGTTAAACCAGTCTAATTTACTCATACTAATCGACAAGATTAATAGGCTGCTCCAATTAGAAGTAGTCGAATTTAGAATCTTCTGGATTTCAAGCTAATAGTATGAGCAACTTATTGGGAGTTGTCCCAAATATTGTTAATATTTATCATATTAATTAAATGTTAAAATAAAATTGTATACAAACACTTAATACTTGTATTTGGCATCTATACTCACCTTACTTTATGTAAAGCACGATTTTAAGTTAAAAGCAAATAAATTGATCCCATTTAATTGCTCGATACTGAAGTAAAGAATTATCCCTCTTCGTCCTATTCCATGCCATTTTTTATGCTATATATTTAAGAGGCCGGTTAGCCACACAATTGATTCACAAACCATCATATCCCCATTTTCTCTGCTCTTTCCCTTAACTTTGCTACATCTCTTTTCCCTATCTACTTCTTAAAAATGGAATACCAACCTTTGGTAGGTTCAAGCATTAATGAAAATGTTATTTTGGAAGAAGTTTTGAGTACTCATGATCCTGATGGCAAAGGTTTTAAAACAAGTTATGTCCTCAATTTCGTGAAAAAGATTCTCTTTTCAATCCATATCATGGTTTGTCTATTTACGTACTATTACTTTATATTTATATTCAATTTTATGTTTGATTTGATACAAGCAAGCAAAAATACATACGAAGTATGTATTGGAAGTTTTATGGTATGCAGGGTACATATTTTGTTGTATAATTTAATTTATACAGTTACCATATATACTACTTACATTATACTTTTAGAATACAAATGTTTTATATTTTGGCAAATATTATTGTCCATATAATTTATGGATTTCATGCATGATGAGATAAGTTTCTGTTGTTTTTTCATCTATATCGTTGATATGTACGGTTTAGATTGTTGGAGAAATCGTTCATGAAGATGAGGACTCTGAAGATGATGAGAAGTCTGATGAGGAAGAAAGTGATGACAAAAAGTCAAATGAGGAGGAATTTGATGAGGAGCCTAAAGACATGGAACTTTCCTATCAAATCAAGAGGTTTTCCTTTGAGGTATAATAATTCTTTGAGGAAAAAACATAAAGAGAATTTTTTTAATTACCTATATTTTCCAATAATCAAATTATAATTTTCCAATTGTGTTATAATAGTTTATGTTATAAATGTGGAATTATTCTCCACATAACTTTTTTGTAATTTTTTTTAAAATTTTTTTTTATTGTTTTGTATGTTCAGATGTCATTGATGTGTTCAAATAAAATGGATCCACACTCGACTATAATTTATTTTATGAAAATGTTGTCCACATTTTCATGGGAAGGCAAGCTTTTGATGATGCTGGGAGCTTTCTCCCTCAAATTTGGAGAATTCAACCTTGTTCATGGTGACAAGGGATTGGCCAGAAAATTGTCAATTCTCAGAGGAAGTGAAACTCCAGTTGTTCCTTCGCATATGTTGGTCCCGATAGAGTGAGATGAGAGTCTAGAGGGGGGGGGGGGGGGGGTGAATAGACTATTTTCGTTAGAGGCCCTAAACGTCACCTTTCGGTGTCTTGGCGCAGCGGATAAGATAGATTCGTTTTAAATACTTGCACGAGTTTGCGTACTTAGACAAACTTTCGGTAAGGATAATGAAGAGGTGATATGAAAGCAAAAAGAAAGAACGTAAGTAAAGAGATAAAGATGACACGAGATTTTATAGTGGTTCGGCCAATGTTGCCTACTCCACTCTTCTTCCACAATTGTTGGAAGGATTGCACTATCACTCTTAGTACAATTACACAAAGACTTCCTTGATCACTAAGCCGGACAGCCTTCGTAGGTTTTTCAACTCCTTGAGTTTACTCCGCCTCTATCAACTTCTTCTCCTGAGTTGAGGTAGGTAGAAAAAGATTTCTTGAGTTCTCCAACGAAGAGATCTTGACTCTGAGATATGATAGCTACAAACTGATGTCAAGACTTCCTTGAGGTATAAGACAAGTGATTCTCCAAATAACTTAACACCTCAAAAACTGGTTCACAAAAGCTTTTTGTAGATTGTAGATGTTTCAAGAGCTTTTGTACGTGAGTAAGTCGAGTGATAATGAACCAGCACCTTCTTAGTTGATGAAGGTGAGTTTATATAGGTGATGAAAATTCATCCGTTGGAGGGAGATGAAATTTTCGAACCTTTTAACCATTGGACAAGGACCGGGGAGCTTCATGCATTAAATGCTCCATTAATGAAGTTGTACCATGTAGCCGTTGAAGGTATGGAAAGCATTAGGGTTTTGTCCTTTAGCTCCAAGAGATAGTACATCTTCATTTAATGCTTCTTGAAAAGTGAGTCCTATAAGATGAAGTCCTTATTGTCCTAGGATGTTGTCAAATCAGACAGGTGAAACATTCTCCTCGTTGGTGAAAAGAAGTAATGTTTAACAAAGATCATTTTTACAAACACTGTCCTTTCGTGTTTGTTGACAACTCCTGCTTTACTCTTGTTGATGATCTTCATGTCTCGTGTCTTCTTTCACCTTGGAGACCCTATCATCTAGTCATAACTCATTTTCGTGTGTTTGTCTAGCTTAACACGAATTACAAGGGAGTTATGGCAACTTTCGTCTAAGATGAAAGCAGCGAACAAAAACAACTAATGGTTAGGGGTCTACTTTTCTACATTACATTGGTATCATCAAAATCCTAATACAATGTTCCTAACAATTTCCCCCTTTTTGATGATGCCAAAACCTATACTCTTCTTATAAGGCTGATAAAAGTTCCATAAGGATTTTTCTTATTTAAAAACAGCCATACTCGAGAGTTTACAAGTCTTTTTCTAGATAAAAGCGTTTAATAAGCGATATAAGGACAAGTAACTCAAACAGGTGACACGAGATGTGTAACAATGAGAGCTTCATTTATAAAGATGTGATCATTACAAAAACTTCATAAAAGGAATATAGCAAAAGTTAACTTACATTTCTAAGAGCTTTGATTTCTGTCGTTCAGCTTCCTTGAGCTCTTGGTCATCCTTTTCTTTTTGTCGCTTTAGCATCCTGTTGAAGTCAATTTTCTCATTGATTTTTGCCCTGAAGATTTTGATAGGGTTAGTCCTGACAAGCTCTTCATGTTCTCCTTTGATGTTCAGTCCAGTGTAGTTGTTGTAGGCTTCCCGAATGTTGCTTCCTTCAACAATACCGTGCTTCCACCACGAGATCAGTTCAAACGAATTCATGCCTTCTTGGTAGCTCTTTCCTGATTCCTTGTGCACTTTGAAAGCTGCATTATGCATGACATTTTGTGGGGAATCTTTGGTTACACTCGAAAGATCTTCAATGAGATTCTTGATCCTCTTTCTTTCCATTGCTTCATCTTCTCTTCTCTTTTTCTCTTCATCATGCTTCTTCCACAGTTCTTTGTTTGCTCTTTTGATCCTTTCATTTTGAGTGCTCATGTGGTTTTGTCTTGTATGGTTGTCTTTTGTTTTCAACCAAGTGGGATTATTGCAACCCTCGAATCGTTTCCCACTGCCTTCTTCAAATGGGACAAAGTCCACAAAGTTTCCTATGCCATCCATAGTTACTTTGTTGTCTCTCATAAGCTTTTGCCTTAATTTCATCTGTTCTCTCTTTGGCAGTCCTGTGAAGATGTATTTGGCTTCAGAACCAAATGATTGTCGAGGCTTGATTTGTTTGGAGGATTGGTATCGACCATATCTTGACTTCGAGGATTGATGGCCACGATACCTGGAAGAAGGATTAGGGTTCCTTTGATCATAGTCTCTTGGTGTCCGAGAGGGAGAGTGTCGTGCTTCACGAGCTTGATCTTTCGTGCTATCTCTCGGCTGATCATCATCCTTATCTCTGTCATCATTTCTCTTTTCCCCCTTTTTGGCATCATCAGCACAAGTGGTAGGAGGAATGGAAGAGACCTTGTTGATTGCAAGCAAGATATCCTGAGCATATCCGAGAATTTGAAGTGCATATTCGCCCAGTTGGTACGAATTGTCTTGATATGTGTCAATCTTTGTACATGCCAAATCCATACGCTCTTTGAGACCAAAATGAGAGTGTTTGATTTCGTGCTGTTGTCGCGCAACTTTGTTTAAAGAAGCTTCGAGATCATAAAGTTTCTTTGTCATTCGCTCAAGGACCTTGTGATCTGATTGGCTTTGTTGCTGCGGTTGAGGCTGTGCTGGAGGTGGAGATCGAGGTTTAGATTGAGCTGCTATCAGAAAATCGACATTTTTGCATAGATCATCCATAACTTTCGTGTCCTTTTCTCGTAAAGCAAGATATTGCCTATGTATGGTCTCGGCTGAATGAACAGTTCCTCTCATGATGTTCATGATAGTTCGTGGGGACTTCGCAGGGGATTCTTCCTCAATATTTGTTGGTGATGTGTTCATGTGATCATCTTGAGGTGGTGCTTCCCGGTTTCCACCACTATCTGAGCTAAGAGGGATTGGTGAAGCTTCCAGTTTGCCTTCACGCATTCTTTCGTTGCCGTGCTTGATTGGAGTCTCGTCTATGGGTTGGATATGCGGAACAATAGCGCGAGATAGATCTTCGGGATGAGTAGTTGAAGCTTCTTTCGAGTCTTCACTATCAGATGGTAGTCTTCTTAAGGGGGATCTCTGAGGGTAGGTGTCATAGTCAGGACCGATCAAGATTGTGTGACTATCTTCGGGTTCGGTTTCTTGAGCACCTTCATTGCCCATCTGATCATCATTATCATCATCGTCATCGTTATCATCATTCTCATCATCATTATCATCATTATTCTCATCATCATCATCATCATTCTCATCATCAGCATTGTCATTCTCATCATCATTTTCTTCATTTTCACCTTCATCACTCTCGCCTTCTTCAATCTCTCGTCCAAGCTCATCTTTCGTGCCACTGACATTACAATTTGGATCATTTTGGTGTTCCTTCTCTAAAGTGGTCTTGATCTTTGAGAGCAACATGGCATATCGAAGTTGCTTTAGTTCTTCTTCATAAACTGGATCCAAGGGTGGTTTGTTGAGCTCGATGCAGATTGGAGCTTTATCTCTCCCGAGAGTGCGATTTGTCATCTTGTAAGAGAAAACGCGATTGATCTCTTCAATTCGAAGAGCTTTTGAAAGATCATCAGTGCCAATCCATGCAAGTGCAAATTCCTCTTCATCCTGCATTGCTTCAAAAGTTTCAAGAAAGATCCGCAGGGGAGCAGTGCGCCACTTTTGCCACTGTTGAACTCGTTTGTAATCTCGTTCAATGGATTCTCTAAGTAACTGATCTGGTGAAGGTTGAGGAACCTTTACTTCTGGAGCTGGGGCTGATGGTTTCGGGATGTCCGGGGGTTGTACCTGCACTATTGCTGTCTCGTCTACCAACACAGGTTCTTGTGTCAGAATTACCTGCTCTGTATTGGTAGGTTCTTGTGGCAGACAAGGCAAAGCGATCAAAGCATCAGTCGCCTCTTTCGTCTTTTCTGGTGACCCAGGTTCTTGTGGAAGACTTAAGCGACTGGCCTCCATGTCTACATTAGCAGGTTCTTGTGTCAGCTCTCGAAGGAGTTGATCTGCCAAAGTAGGTTCTTGTGGATGGTGGTCTTGAGGAGAACCGAGATCAGACTTGGGTTCTTGATCATCAGGAATTTTCTCAGGAAGAACATCTTTCGGTTGACCTTCCCCCTCAGAAAGTGCATCTTTCGTGTCTCCTTCTTTCGGTGTAGCTTCTTTCGGTGTAGAAGATTTCTTCGGGAAAGATTTAGCCTTGACTGGAGACCGAAAGTGACTGCTTTTGATAACTTTGGAGAGAATTAAATTGTCTTCGTCTTCAGATGAGTCTTTGACTATGATTGATTCTGGTAGAAGGGAAGGTGGAATAGGATCGTTCTTCTTTTGTGGAGATTTTGGTGAGATTGGAACAGCTGAAGATTCTTCGCCCTTTTTCGCCTTACTCCGAGAGGAATGCTTTTCTCGTCTTTGTCGTTTTGGCTTGGGCTGCTCATCTTCTGAAACCCTAGGTGTTCTTGATTTCCGCTTGGCTTTGACTTGCTCAATAGGGATTCCCAACTCCAACGCCTTCTGCTTGTCATATCCTGATGGTTTTTGTTTCATATGACATGCTTTCTGACCAGGCCGAATTCCTGGGCGCAGAACGACTCCTTTTGTTGCCAGAAGATGGCTTATCACAAAACCATATCCCAACTTCTTCGCAATGTCACCTGGACTTTTTCGATGAAAAGTGATGGTGTGAACAATATTGTTGAAAATGATCTTCGACCAATCAACTTTAAATTCGTTCAGGAAGGCATGCAGCATTTTCAACTTCTCCTTCGTCACATCATCTGTGCCCGAGGTCTTGTGGTCGACGATTTTATTGAAGATATCAACAGTGAACTCATAGTCTAGCCGGAACCATTTCTTCTTCAACGGCCATGAGATATCTGCCTTGGATGGTGCATGATTGTTCTTGATGGATTCGTAGAAGTCCTCTGGGTCGAGATGATAGTAGATAATATCTGTTTTGTAAGACTCATCTCTTTGTGGAAACCCGTATGTTGATCGAACGTCCTCTGCGGTAAGAACCACATGATGATTATTGACTCTGGATGTGATAGTCAAATAATCAGAGGTTATTGAAGCATTCATATAAAACTGGGTTACATCAACCGGGTGCCAAACAGTATAGAGCTGTGTGACGAAGCTGTATAGTCCTGTCTCAGTAAGGAGATGTATGATGTGTTCACCAAAATTTCTATCCAAGATATATTCAAGGAATCCATGTGCGTCCCACATACTTCCCCCTACGATGAAGGGTACTCTGGATTCAATGAAACTTAGGTTCTCTGTTGGAAAGATTGGGATTTCCATGGTGGGAGGATTTTCTGGTTCAGGATTAGATGGTGATGCTTGAGGATGTTCTGCCATGGTTGAGAATTTGAGAGAGACAAAGGGTTGTAAAAGAGAGAATAAGAGTGAGGAAGGTAGGGTAAAGAGATCAAGAGAGGTTTAAGAGGGGTTTTATAGAACTCCGGGTCTCCGGGTATGGATGATCCATTTAAAGATGAGCGGTTTTTAAAAAAAAAATTCAAATCACTTCCGGTTCTTTTTCTCCAAAAGGTAACTGATCATCATGGGCGAGTGATAAGATTGTTTGCAGATCAAAAACGATCATTCCCTCATTTAATGAGGAGAGAGAAAATCACTCGAGTGCTTATAGGTGCATTAAATGCACGTCACATCATGTATCAGACAAAGTGGGGAAGTGGACCACTTTTCTCGGCCACATGATCCCATTGGGATTCATCTTAACGGTTGGAGATAAAGGCTCAAATATTAAGCATGTTTGGTCATGATTCCAAACCCGAAAAAGGATTGGACTTGTGTAATTTTCAAAACATTGGACTTGTGAGACAAATGAAGTCAAACATGTCTTTCTTTTGTGGCAACAAAAGTATCTCCCGAGAGAATTGTTACACAGAACAATATTCAGTGAAAGCAGTTGCAATCTCTCGTGCATTGGAAGTCAGACTTCCCATAATGCAATCCTTCTTCTTTCGTTCGTACTCAAGATGTTCCCTTTTATGAGCAAAGAGTTTTAGCAATAAGAGTCTTATGATCTGTTCTCAAGATTTGTCTAGAAAGACTTCGTCTTTCCATGTCATTTAGGTCAGCCATTGCCTTGGCCTTAGCAAGAGAGTACAGTACACGATGCTTTTCTTCGTGCTCTAGAAGAAAGTAAAACTTTTGAAATAGGTAGACCGAACTTCTCAAAAGGTATATTCAGCTGTCTTATTCAAGACACTATTTAGAGAACTTATTCTTTTTCAAGAATTTTATTTCTAAATCGAGATTATTAGGCAGACGATAGATTAGGCAAATAACATCTCGATTAAAGGAAACTAGAGCCAGTTTATTCATCATAGACCCGAGAGAGGAAAGTACATAGGATAAACGAAAGTAACACACAATAAGATCAAATTTTCTTCCTCTCGTTCTTCTTGACTTCGGATGGTTCTCCTTTGGTCTTTTTCACATTTCCCAGCATTTGTTTGAACCATTTCCTGGTTCGTGGAAAGTTTGAGCCTGATGAGGATTCGGGTTCTTCCTCCTGATCATATTTTTCCATGAAGTCCTCTTGTGCAAGAAAAGCCATATAGTCTGGATCTGGAGCCTTGGTGGGATCTTTCAAAGTCTTCTCTTCACTTTCGACGATGAAACCTGCCATATCCTCATACTTAAGAGACGAATCGGAGTCAGAGGGAATTTCCACCGGTGCTTGTGGACTATTGCCAGGGTAGAGATCACCCTGTTCCTCCCTGAGACGTCTGGCATTTTCTTTCAGCTTATGAGAATCACCTCTGGTGAAAGGTTTCTTTGGAGCCATGGTAAAGAGAGGAGGGATGAGTGTAATGTGAAGAATTCTCCTCCTTTTATAGCAAGAAATCCACAAAGCTCATGTGTCTGCTACACATTAATTTCAACGCAACAATAAATGCTTATAACTGTAGTCTAGAAGTCATTAATTTCAAGTACGACTTTGACTGTTATCTTGTTTCTATATGAAACTCTAACTTCAATGCTCTTTTAAGGAAAAGTAACGCATAAAATTATGTCCCCTTTTTGACCAGAAAACGTATAAGTGTTGATCTTTCCTGTGATTTGGACAAGTAACATATAAAGTTAGGCATAGACAAGATAATTAGTCTTTATAAGCAAGAGAGGATAAGTACGAAAAGACAACAAATTTTATTAGATCACGAGGATTCCAGGTCATGAGAGTACAGCATACAAAAGCTTAGAGAAAATGATACGGCACGTGAAGTTCCAGGCGAGTCATCTCTTCGGTCACGTCAGTCAGATTTGTCATCTTTGCGTATTCATCCAACTCCTCAAGTGTGAGAGTGGATTCGGGTGACTGAGTTACGGGCCGAGAGTGAACCGTAGTGATATCCACAGAGGATTGTACACTAGGTTGAGGAACTTCATAAGATGTTTGCTCATTAGACCTTTTCATCATAAGAAGTTTCTCTTTAGCAAGCCGAGTGGCTTGTTCCATGCAGTAAGCTCTTGTAGCCCTGGACTCATTGATCAAGAAGTCATGAGATTCCTTGTCCATTGGTGCTGTGTTGGGCATGGAGTAGGTGACAAAGACCCTTTCTCCATCTTCTTCAAGCCTTATGACGGTGGCATTCGGAAGCTTGTCGGCTTCTCGCATATGATGTTTTAGCCGTTTGGCCCTTTTTTCAGCTTCGTTGCTCTTTTCCTTTCCCTTATCCATTCCTGCAATCTTTATCCTTTTCTAAAATCTTTGTGAGTGAGTAAAACTCATGGAATAGAAGAATAATATATAGGCAAAAGATAACGTGCGAATCTTAACAAAATATTTCAGATACTGACAAAATGATAGAGTCATAAATTAAAAAGATCATGAACAAGATAACATCACAATTTGTCACCGTGGCCTAACAAAGGTATTCAAGTTTTCTTTTTCTTGCTGCTTGCGGTGGACTTGAGAGGAGATGCTATCTTGGTGGGGGTGCCTGAGGGTGAGTAATCAAAACTGTCGCTTTGTTCCAGCACACTGTTCTCTTTGACATATCCAATGGGATTGCCAACAGAGTGGTAGGATTCTCGTGACTCATTATCGGACGTGTTACGGAGAAGGCTTCTTATGTGTTGAGCGTGTTCAAGGAACTGATTGAGCTGTTGCTCAGTCACTAGTGGCTCACTAAGAACTTCACTCTTTCCTTCTCGTGCCTCCGTAATGGTTCTTTCGCTTCCCGTACTTATTCCTGCACATGTAAGGACAAACACTAGAAACTATGTTAGATGAGATTTGTTCTCATGTCGTTCTTTATTTATAAAGATCCTTGCGTGTAAGAATGAATCAAATCTTTTGATTTCCGAGAGCAAGAATCTTTGCGGATTTGATTTTCTAAACTTTATGTCATTTCAATCATTCTGAGTTCATGCCTTAGAAAAGAGAATCTTGTTTCACTTAAGGGTTTCGTGAGTATGTCTGCAAGTTGATCATCAGTATTGACATACTCAAGAGATATGTTCTTTTTCTCGACATGATCCCGAATGAAGTGATACTTGATGTCAATATGCTTGGTCCGAGAGTGCAGCACAGGATTGTTTGTAATAGCGATAGCACTCGTGTTATCGCATTTTATGCTCACTTCTCGTGCATTTATGCCATAATCTCTTAATTGGTGTCTCATCCATAAGATTTGGGCACAACAACTTCCAGCTGCTATGTATTCGGCTTCAGCCGTGCTTGTGGCAATAGAGTTTTGCTTTTTACTAAACCAAGACACAATTCGTCCTCCTAGGAACTGGCAGGTTCCTGAGGTACTTTTTCGATCAATCCGACATCCAGCGAAGTCAGAATCTGAGTATCCGACTAGATCAAATGATCCATCTTTTGGATACCAGAGACCGAAACTTTGCGTTCCCTTAAGATATCTTAATATCTTTTTGGTTGCACTTTGATGACTTTCTTTCGGCTTAGCTTGAAAGCGTGCACATACACCAACGGCAAACGAAATGTCAGGTCTGCTTGCTGTTAGGTATAGGAGAGAACCAATAATACCTCGAAAGTTTGTTTGATCAACATCCTTTCCTTCATTGTCAATGTCCATTCTAAGGGATGTGCTCATTGGAATTTTAACCGAACTTTTTCCATCAATGCCAAATTTTCGGATTAAATCCTTGGTGTATTTGGCTTGATTTATGAATATTCCATCTGGGCATTGTTTGACTTGCAAACCCAGAAAGTAGTTCAGTTCACCCATCATACTCATCTCAAATTTGCCTTTCATAAGATTAGAGAACTTTTCACATAGGATTGGATTCGTGCTTCCGAAGATAATGTCATCAACGTAGATTTGTACCAAAAGAATATGGTCATTATCTTTTATACGAAAGAGTGTTTTATCAACCACTCCTTTCGTGAAGCCGCAATTGATAAGAAAGTGTGAGAGAGTATCATACCAGGCTCGTGGAGCTTGCTTTAAGCCATAAAGAGCCTTTTTAAGATGATACACCTTTTCAAGCTCATTATTGATTGCAAAGCCAGGTGGTTGTTCAACATATACTTCTTCTTCAAGAAGTCCATTTAGGAAAGCGCTCTTGACATCCATTTGATAAACTTTAAAGTTCTTATAGGCTGCAAAAGCTAGGAATATGCGAATAGTTTCCAATCTAGCTACAGGGGCGAAGGTTTCATCAAAATCAATACCTTCTTCTTGGCAATACCCCTTAGCAACAAGTCGAGCTTTGTTCCTAACAATGAGCCCATCTTCACTCATTTTGTTTCTATACACCCATTTAGTTCTGATGACATTCTGATGAGATGGTCTCGGGACAAGTTCCCATACATTATTTCGTTCAAACTGGTGAAGTTCTTCTTGCATGGCCATTACCCAGTCTGGGTCTTTTAGAGCTTCTTCTATGGTTTTTGGTTCCATTTGCGACAGGAAGCACGCCATCATACTTTCGTGCAAGGAGGCTCTTGTCCTTACACCTTCCTGAATATTTCCAATAACCTGATATGATGGATGATCTTTTAACCATCGAAGGTCTGGTTCATAAGCATCTTGTTGATTTTGAGCGTCCATTTCAGGAATATAAGGTAGATCAATGTAAATCATTGGTTCAGATGTCGTGATAGATGAAAGATTATTTTGTTGAATTCCATCCTTTTCTTGAGGTATCGGTTCGGGTTCATGAACCTTTAGATGACGTTTCATGTAGGACGAGAGTATGTCTTCATCGTCTGAGGTATTTTCGTCAACAGGTTGCTGAGGATTTTGATTTGACTTGATTGATGTTTTACATCCTGATGGGTTCATCTCAGATTGTTCATCAAACTTAACATGGATGGATTCCTCAATTACCATTGTTCGTTTGTTTAGAACTCTGAATGTTTTGCTTACAGAGGAGTATCCCATGAATAACCCTTCATCAGCTCTTTCGTCAAACGCTTTTAAATGATTCTTTCCATTGTTATGTATGAAGCACCTGCAACCAAAAACATGAAAATAACTGATACTAGGTGTTTTACCTTTCCATAACTCATATGGTGTCTTGTTGTGAGATTTGTTGATCAAGGATCTATTTTATGTATAGCATGCCGTGTTTATGGCTTCAGCCCAAAATCTCTTAGGTAGTCCTGATTGAGAGATCATCGTTCGTGCAGCTTCTTTCAAGGTTCTGTTTCCACTACAAGAAAATTGTTCATTAGTGAGAGGTAAAACCGTCACTAAAGAATCAAAAACCATCATAAAAGACTTTTAATGACGGGAAATTTACCGTCACCAACCGTCGTTATTTCTTCCGAGGTTAAAAACAAATAGTGACGGGATATGATCCCATCATTAATAAACATATAGTGATAGTGTATTTACCGTCACTAATACGTTATTTTTGCGATGGGAAATCCCGTCATTAATATTACTGTTTACTAACAAATTTTTTCCTCATTATATTAAATTTTGCCCGTCACTAAAAATTATAATTTAGTACCAAATATTATTTTTCTAATTTTGTGTATATTATTACTTCTCATTAAATATTAATTTTTGTAATACATTTTTTTTCTCACTAACGAATGTTGTAACTATAGATATTGTATTAGGAAAAAGTTAAAATTTTTACCATAATACAATCAAAGTAAACTCAATCAATATATTAAAAGACTTCATCATCACTACCAAAATGAAATGTTTCATACAACTTTGTAAAGACTAAAAACAAAGAAACTAATTATAACAAATAGTCATAATAATGTATTTTGCCTCAACTCGTTTGCATTTGAACTAATTTTGCCTCAAGTCTTGCAACAATAGTGGTGCGCTCAAATAGTCAAACCCCTGCTTATAATCTCACTTCCAACTTCTGAATCACAAGCCTCTACTTGTTGACAGTCAATAAAACGCCAAAATGTTTTAGTATAATCTTAAGACATACAATTTCCAGGCTTAGAATTCATCAAATGATCTATCAAATTTGTAACAGAGCAAGGAGAATGGTGACATCTACTGTGGCATATGAATTGTCACATAAAATGCTCAATGCTCTTGGATTTGGTTTCTGTTTTGGTGAATTATCAATTGTCACATCTAAATCATCATAACAAAATCTTAATCTTAAGAATAATAAATAAATGCATGAATTCATCAATGGCTCAATGCTCTTCATTCATGATAACAAATACGCAATGGGAAACAAGATACAAATGGTAATTTGAAAATAAAAGCCAAGAGAAACAAAAGAAAATTAGGAAAACAATTACAAACACCCACCAGAGCAAGTGTTGGAGAAAATTACCTCAACATCCGCAAAGTCATTCGATTGATAGAACTCTCTTCTTAAGTTATGTGGTTGTCTTCTTGTAGCAGTTTCTTCTAGGATAATTTACCAACAAGCCTTGAACCGCTAAGTACTGTCTACATCTTTTCATAGAAGCTGCTCACCATTAATACACTAAGAAGAAAAACATATAAGCAAGAGTTGGCTTAGTGAAGCCCTTCCTTTCACCTATTTGAGTGTTATTTGCTGTGTTCATTACTTTCATCTCACACAAACCTTACCACTAAAATCAACCTTTCAAGAATTAATATAAAAGAATGAAATAACAATAATTTTCCATGCTTGGAACTTCTGTTAGGTGGAGAAAGTGGTAATATATGAATGCATATTCCTATATTCTAATTGATCAAGAAGTGTATTGTGTCACGGGATGCAGTATTTTTGGATATATATATAGATTTGGCAAATAATAAATCAGTAAAATATTGCAACTTAACTATAATTTGCAAAATAACTTCCTACCTTTCTCTAAGTAGTACTCATCTTTCTCTGCTAGTGATGCCTGAACCCCACTGTATCTTTTCTATAATTTGATCTATGAACAAATAAAGTAGAACAATCAGGAATTCATAGTTAAAAGCTTTGGATGGCAAAGAGATAGGTTTCATAGCATATTCTTTAGCACTTTAGAGCAATATATGTTTTCTTTTATCTGAAAACAATAAATAAATTAATGCATAGCAATTACTCCAATTAGTGCATCCTATAGAAACTAAAAAGGATTTGGCAAGATGAAAATACAAAAACCATATAAGTGACCATCACAAACTCCCAAGTCCACACTTATATTTATAAATAAAAAATAAAATAAAAACCTCCAAGTGCAAACCTATGCTGAAATAATTATAAAATAATCCTTCATAGTTGGATTGCTTCTCAGGCAACAACTCTTCAATTTCAAATTCCTGCTCAGAGCCCAATACATAACAGAATTAGTGGAAGCAAAAAAGGGACTTTGTCACTTATTGAGAGATATTTTGGATAGAGAATTAAGTACTTTGATAGAGGAAACTTTAAGAAACATTCACTATGTAGCAGATGTACATTGATGATGAATTATTCTAAACAATTCATCTTAAGACATGACAAAAGAGCTTGCTTGACTAGGTAACAGCATAAACTATTTTCAATCTAGCAATTTGATGCACATTTTTACAAATTAGTATAATGTTCTGTAAAAAATCAATATCAATAATGACAATGCCCCAAAAGGATGAAAACTTAAATCTAACTAGTGATAATCATCGGATTTTTGTGTATATAGGTTACAAGTGGGATCACATTTAATTAACTTACAGAAATTGTCCAAATTTTTAAAATTATAAGGAAGGGGGCTGGGGGACACCAATCAGGGAAATAGGGCTCCAACACTAGAGATAAGATAACAAGTTCAGTACTTCTAGTGTGCAGAGTAGCTTACTTTCAGACACTAAAGTATGAGAATAATCCCTCTAAGTTAATTAGAGATACAACCATCAACAGATAATGAATTAAGCAAATAATGAGAATATGAGATTCATATAAGAGCTTTGACAATAACCTAGTCAAGAGTTAAATCCTCGGCAGACTTCAAAGAGTGAGGTGTCTCCAGTTCTTCACCAGCTGGTATTGATATTACAAGTTTCCACCTATAAATCTACATTAAACCACTCCATTTGCTCACTCAAAAAAGAACTAACAGTTCAACAATCAATAATGGAGAATGTGACACTAATGATTAAATTTTAATTTAAAATCCAAAGAACTCAACATCAAAATTCTCAAAGGAAACTGGCTAAAGACAAATATGAAAAAGCATATGGAATTAAACCATAAACCATATCTATCCCTGAAAAAATAATAAAAATCATAGCTTATTTATGCTTACCTTATCATTGAAAGGATACATAGCTCATGGGCGCAAAACATATATTCAGTGAGATATTTTCACAAACACATGACGAACAAAAGCATTCTCTTATTGTGGCAAAAGCCATTTCAATAGTTATTAAATCATCAAACTGAACAAGAGTAAAAAACTAAACCTGAAAAAAATTCTTCCAATGTCAACAATTAAGCCACCGGAGAAACACTGCAAATTTTTTAAAAATAAACATTTGTGTGATTTTCTTTATATAAATCAAACTATCTAAATGAACAAATAATCAAATAGAAATTATAAAATTAGTAGGCATGTCAGTAACTTACCTTGATAGTTGGAACTTGGAAGAAGTGAACCAAGAGTCTGAGATGGGTGAGGGTCGTGAGGCGGTGAGGCTGACAGGCTGAGCGGCGATCGGCGACTCGGTGAGGCGCGAGGGAGCGGTGACAGGCGAGAGGGATGTGTGGAGAGAGGCCTGTGTCTGCGTGGAGATTAAGGGACAGAGCAAGAGAAGATAGAGAGGGCTGCGATTAGGATTTTAGGATTCGAAGAAAGAGAGATTGAGAGACAGAGGGTTTACTCGTCTTCTGCCAACAGAGGGTTTATACTCGAATAATACTGGTGGTGGAGAGGAAAGGGCGCCCAAAATGTTTTGGTGGGAATTAAATTTTAGTGAAAAAATTTTCAAGATATCAATAGTGAGAGTAATAACATATTTAGTATCAATAGTGAGAGTATATTTTTAAAATAAATATAAAATTAAAATTTCGTCACTAAATCTTAAACCTTTAGTGAGAGTAATTTTTAACCCTCAGAAAAACTATACAAATAATACATTTAGTGAGGGGTTTTTCTACCCGTCACTAATTTTTTGTCACTAAAAGTTATTTTTCTTGTAGTGTTCTTCTTTCGGCTACTCCGTTTTGTTGAGGAGTTCGTGCTGCCGAGAGTTGGTGGAAAATTCCATTTTGTGCACAGAAGTCCTTTATGACTTTGTTGACGAATTCCGTTCCCTGATCTGATCTTATTCGTATTATATTGAGCTCCTTTTCTGTTTGAAGTTGTTTCAAAAGATTTGGAAGAGTGGTTTCTGTTTCATTCTTCTTTTTCAAGAAGAGCACCCATGTAAATCTTGTGTAATCATCTACTATAACAAGAGTATATTTTCTTCCACTTAAGCTTGCTGGATCAACTGGTCCAAAGAGGTCCATATGTAGAAGGCTTAGAGGTCGAGACTTTGTATCTACATCTTTTGATTTGAAGGATGACTTGAATTGTTTTCCTTTTTGACATGCCTCACATATTTTATCTTTCATGTAAGATGCTTCGGGTGGACCTCTTACGAGATTTCTCTTGGCAAGCTTGTTTATCGTCTTCAAGTTCAGATGACTTAGTTTGTTGTGCCATTCTTGATTGAGATCTGCATTACCTTTGGCTACAAGACAGACGTTAGCATTAGAAGAATTCAAAGATTATACATACATATTCTTCTTTCGTTGTCCTGTTAAAGCTGTCTTGTTATCTTTCGTGTTCACGATTTTGCATCTGTCTTTGAGAAATTATACTTTGTATCCTCTGTCACAAAATTGACTTGTGCTTAGAAGATTGAACTTCAGTCCTTCAACATAAGAGACATCTTGAATTGTTATTCCCTTGTTGATGATGTCCCCTTTTCCACGAGTTTTGCCACTGTTTTCACCTCCAAAGATAACTTTGGGTCCATCAAATTCTTTGAAGTTGCTCAACATTGTTTTGTCTCCAGTCATATGTCTTGAGCATCCACTATCAATATACCATATGATCTGTTTTTCCTGCAACAAAGATTATGTGTTTTTAGGTACCCATTTAGTTTTGGGTCCTTGGGGGTTAGCAGTCAACTTTGGAACCCATATCAACCTAGAGTATCCACGACTCATCCTCGGTCCTTTATATCCATTGGATGTGCGATAATCATAATGGATACTGGCAAAGACTTTAGCATTATATTTCCTACGTTGATCCTCCTGAGGAAGATTTTCATAGTGCTTGAGATGATTGGTTTGTTTACGCAGATGAACCATTTCAAATACTGCTCTTGGAAGAGGTTCTGGATAATCAAACCAATCTTCTTCTGATGGCCCAGTCCATCCATTGCCATACCCAGATCTTTTGAAGGATCTTTCGGGTTGTCTGATTTGTCCGCTTCTTGAGATTCCTTGCGCAGGATTCTTTCGTGTGAATTTTGGACGATATTGCCTCTGGTTACCATTCGTCTTTTTGTTGGATTGAGTGTTCCAGTTAGGCTGACCCTTTTTATGGCGTTGATTCTGTTTATTGCCATTTGGTCCATTTCTTTTGACATAGATTTGTCTAGGATTGCCATTACTAGATTTCTTCTTTCCAATTTCCACAATTCGTTGTACAGCCGTACCTTTCGGTTGGCTTGTTGATTGTGGTGTTTTGACGATGTTAGCTACCATCATAGGCTCAGACACCTGGGTGGGTCCTTGAACAAATGCGGCCTCGAAGCTTTCGTGTGAATATGCATTCGTGGATTTGTTCAATTTGACTTGTGAAGAGGAGCTGGGGTTAAAACCAATTCCGGTTCTTTCCCCGGGCAGTCTGGATTCATTCATCATTCTATCCATTAAGTTGGATGAATTGTTGAATTTATCCAAAACTTCAAGCAGTTCTTGCTCTCTCTTCTCTTTTGTTGTGCACAGCTCCTTTAGAGCGAGAACATCTTTCTCAAGCTGCTCCTTAGCAATGACTAGCATATTGTTCTCAATACGAACTTGCTTTAGTTCATTATAGCTGAGCATAAGCCGGGAGTTCTCCTCCTTGAGTTTGGAGTAAGTGCTATTTATCACATTGAACCTCATCATCATTTCGGTGACAGATTCATTTGAGGTAAAACTTCTCACAGAACTTGACTCAGCTGAATAACAAGAAGATGAATGACAGTTTACCTCGTCTTCATTTGCCATGAGACATAGTTCGTCTGACTCTTGACTGAATAGGCACAGCAGTCCTTTCTCCTCATCAGTGCTTTCGTCTTCTGAACTAGAGCTTGAGGAGCTACTTTCGGTTGCGACTGTGTCAGAAGTTTCGCTCACTAACATTGCCTTCCTTCTTCCTTCCTTTCTGGAGTTTGATGATTCAGGTTTGTCGCTTCTTTTATGTCTTTCTCCAGTCTCTTTTGTGGGGCTTGTGGTGGCATTGTTATCTTGGTGTTTGCTTACGATGGGATGTGGACAATTTGCCTTGAAGTGTCCTGGCTTTCGGCAGTTATAGCACAATAGCTGAGAGTCCATGGTTTCAGATTTTGAGGTTTGAGGAAAATTCTCATGCTTCTTTCGGTGGCTCGAACGTTGTGGATCTTGAAAGTTGTTCTTTCTCATGAATCTTTTCATTTTCCTGACAAATAGTGCATATTGTTCATCAGATAAAAATTCACAGGAGTTAGATTTCGACCTGTTGGATGTTGATGCTGATTGATTTGCCACGAGAGCAATGTTTCTTGTTTCTGAATCTTCGGCATCTTTTGGTTCATGTTCGAACTCATAAGCCTTGAGATCACTGAAAATTTTGGCAGTGCTTGTCGTTTTCATATCTTGACTGTCCCTCATTGCAATAACCTTCATTTCCCATGATTTGGGTAGACCACGAAGGATCTTCAAATTCATTTCCTTCTCAGTGAGTTCTTTTCCGAGATCTGATAAATCGCCCATCAGTCTGGTGAATCTGAGTTCCATATCCAAGATTGATTCATTTGGCAGCATTTTGAAATCTTCAAATTTTTTCATAGCCATTGTCAGCTTGTTGTCCTTTTCTTGCTCGTCTCCTCTCCAAATCTCATTAGGACATTCCACACTTCCATAGCATTTTTGCATTTTCGGACTCTTGGAAACAGGGAATCATCCAGAGAGTTGTAGAGAATGTTTCTTGCTACATTGTCCAGATTCGCTCTTGCTCTATCTTCTGAGGAGTACTGGTCTTTTGGTTTTAGTATCATTTGTGGAGCTCCTGCACCCTGTGCGGCTGCTTGAGCATTCGCCATCATGATTGTGATTGGTCCGGTTGTTATGACGTCCCACATCTCATCATGAATGGAGCATAGGAGAGCCTGCATTCTTAACTTCCAGTCATCAAATTTAGCAAGACTAAATGCAAGTTGTTTGGGACGATGAGCATGTTCCTTTTCCATTTAAAAAGAAACGTGCAAGGAAAATATGCAAGATTTTCAAGATATATTTGAATAGGGATCTACCAGGCAGTAAATGCAAAGCCTTTACCGATCAAGGTATTGGCTCTGATACCACTTGTTGGTCCCGATAGAGTGAGATGAGAGTCTAGAGGGGGGGGGGGGGGGTGTGAATAGACTCTTTTCGTTAGAGGCCCTAAACGTCACCTTTCGGTGTCTTGGCGCAGCGGATAAGATAGATTCGTTTTAAATACTTGCACGAGTTTGCGTACTTAGACAAACTTTCGGTAAGGATAATGAAGAGGTGATATGAAAGCAAAAAGAAAGAACGTAAGTAAAGAGATAAAGATGACACGAGATTTTATAGTGGTTCGGCCAATGTTGCCTACTCCACTCTTCTTCCACAATTGTTGGAAGGATTGCACTATCACTCTTAGTACAATTACACAAAGACTTCCTTGATCACTAAGCCGGACAGCCTTCGTAGGTTTTTCAACTCCTTGAGTTTACTCCGCCTCTATCAACTTCTTCTCCTGAGTTGAGGTAGGTAGAAAAAGATTTCTTGAGTTCTCCAACGAAGAGATCTTGACTCTGAGATATGATAGCTACAAACTGATGTCAAGACTTCCTTGAGGTATAAGACAAGTGATTCTCCAAATAACTTAACACCTCAAAAACTGGTTCACAAAAGCTTTTTGTAGATTGTAGATGTTTCAAGAGCTTTTGTACGTGAGTAAGTCGAGTGATAATGAACCAGCACCTTCTTAGTTGATGAAGGTGAGTTTATATAGGTGATGAAAATTCATCCGTTGGAGGGAGATGAAATTTTCGAACCTTTTAACCATTGGACAAGGACCGGGGAGCTTCATGCATTAAATGCTCCATTAATGAAGTTGTACCATGTAGCCGTTGAAGGTATGGAAAGCATTAGGGTTTTGTCCTTTAGCTCCAAGAGATAGTACATCTTCATTTAATGCTTCTTGAAAAGTGAGTCCTATAAGATGAAGTCCTTATTGTCCTAGGATGTTGTCAAATCAGACAGGTGAAACATTCTCCTCGTTGGTGAAAAGAAGTAATGTTTAACAAAGATCATTTTTACAAACACTATCCTTTCGTGTTTGTTGACAACTCCTGCTTTACTCTTGTTGATGATCTTCATGTCTCGTGTCTTCTTTCGCCTTGGAGACCCTATCATCTAGTCATAACTCATTTTCGTGTGTTTGTCTAGCTTAACACGAATTACAAGGGAGTTATGGCAACTTTCGTCTAAGACGAAAGCAGCGAAACAAAAACAGCTAATGGTTAGGGGTCTACTTTTCTACATTACATTGGTATCATCAAAATCCTAATACAATGTTCCTAACAGCATATCCAAGAAATGGTTACTCATTTTATCAAATCAATCTTACAGCTTACTGAGTGGATTGTCGAGCTTGCACAATCATCTTCTCATAATTCGTCACCAATCATACCTATTGCTTGTTACTGGATCTTCACAAATGTTCTTGCTTATGCATCCTATTTCACTCGCCTTCCAAGTATGGATTCCAAGTAAGATTTAATCTCTATCTTGTATAATATTAATCCAAAATATTAATTGTGTTGATTATTGATTAATATAGTTTGTTATTATTGTAGGTGGCCTATCATTGAAGGAACACAACTGTATGGTTTAACTGCAAAAATCAAAGACATAATCACTGATTGTGGCCCAATACTTGGTTAGTTCTAATTAATTCAAGTGCAATATTACGTATGCATGCAATCAATAAATTAATTTATTTATTACTTAGCTTTAAGTAATGGCTTTAACTAACTGATAAATGCAGATAAGAAGAGAGAAGAGGATTGTTACAAAGCATTGTGTTATGCATTCTCTTATGAGAATCCAATCCCTTCCACTAATAATAATTTGGATGTTCTCAAATTATTATTCAATGTCAAGAATGGCGGCAAAAAGAAATTGATATATGATGGCAAAAGCAAAGAAATGGTATGAACTAACTTAAATTAAATTTGATATACAATTAACAATTTGATATTAATTGCTAATAATTAATTCCGATCCGTGTTGGTCCGGCTTGTTTGCTTATTGCTTAATTAATTAAGTTCATACGCCCGGTTAATAATCAATATAAAATGTGAGAAAATTATATTATATTGCAGGTAAGATTACGTTCATTAAAGAACCAGAGCTTGATGTTATTAATATCGCCAAACCTTGATTTTGACATTTGCTTGCTTGGACTACTTAAAATGGTTGAGGATGCAACTAAAGTCCGTATAGTCTGGATTCCAATATTTGATTATCTTGAATTATGGGTGATGCGGAACGTAGTAGCTGAACAAAGAGTTCTAATGATTCATTCAAACAAAACATGAAGTACATTCATAATAATTTTCAAGTTTGACCTTCTGGTTACAAAATGGCCTAATATATAGGCATAAAACAAAGCAACCTAACGTTCAAATTCTAGGAATTGTAAAAGACACATGGAAAATGAAAATACATTTATGGCCCGTTTGGTTCACGGAATAGGCCGGGAATGGCATAGCATTCCCAGTAATAGGCCTATTCCTTTGTTTGGTAACCATTTATATTACCAGGAATAATATTCCTGATAATAGCCTATTACCTCAAATAAGGTAATAGCTATTACTAGGGCCCCCTGGTATTAGCCTATTACTGAACGCTCAGGAATAGATTTTAGAATCTATTTTCTTTTTTACCCTTTTCTTTAACCTAATTTTTTTTATCCTATATATAAATTTATCCTATTTGACCACCGTCGTCGCCACCACCACCATCATCGCCGCCGCCGCCACAACCACCACCACCACCATCGCCGCCGCCGCCACCACCACCACAACCGTCGCCGCCCCCACCACTGCCACCGCCACCACCATCACTGCCCTTGCCTATTCCATTCCTTATGGAATTGCATTCCTATTACCTCAAAATTCATTCCGTGAACCAAACGTGCTGTTAATATAATCTAGGGAAAAGATTCTTGAGCCTCCAAACAGATATTACTCAGGTTCCTCGGTGTTGTGTTGTTGGTGTGAACGCCATCATACTCCCCTGCCTCCGAAAAACTCGTCCCCGTCATACTCCCCTGCCTCCGAAAAACTTGTCCCCGAGTTAGCTTCATCAGGATACAACTCTTGGCTAGGATAAAACTCTCTTTGTAGTTGTGTTACTTGTTTGGTTATTTTTCGTGAACGTATATTATTTTTGTCCACGAATGATTTGTGATCATGAACATGTTCATATGTTTGGTTATTAAGCATTCACGAACGTTAACGAACACGAACAGGATTTTCAAAAACCTCCTACATGCAAGTTTCCTACCTAAATAATAAAGAGTGAACCTACACACACACGCTAAGGATTCGAACCCTGGCCACTTACAAAGATATCACGTGCCTTGCCACTTGATCTACTCAACTTTTGTTAATCTTCATCTATTTTATTATACTTATACTAAAACTTGTATTATATATACATATATACATACAAGGGTTATATACGAGGTGAGGGTGGGGGGAGGGGGGGCAGCTGCCCCCATGCTGGGTCCGCCCCTGGTTCCAGGTAGGCATCCTCTACGTTAACAAGGCAATTTATATCGTGGACCAAGGTCCACATAGCTTTGTGGATCCTGAATCAAAACGACGTTGTTTGATGTGTAAGTTTTAACAGATTTCGTAACTTCTCGTTTTTCATGTTTCAACACAAAATTTTAATTTATTCTATGTACTGAATCATTACACTTAATGTACAGAAATGCATAACATGATATATAGAAACGCATAACACCATATACATACACATGTTTTTTATTTTACTTAATCTGAAATTTGATTTATGTAAATAATTTATGTCATATAGACACATGATTGCATAATACAAGACATAAAATCGTAAAATAAGACACAATATGTTTTGTGTTATACAACAGCTAACTAATTTCATGTACAGAATCCTTTTGCTTAATCTATAGAATTGCATAACATGATGTACTGAAACTAACGCAAAACACGACACACATACACATGCTTTCTATTTTACTACGAGATACATACATATGTTTTCTATTTTACTTATTCTCATATATGATTTGTGTAAATAATTTATGACATATAGGCACATAATTGCATAACACAAGACATAAATTCGTAAAATAAGACACACAATATATTTTGTGTTATACAACTACATACTAATCAATTTCATGTACAAAATACTTACGCTTAATGTACATAATTGCATAAAATGATGTACAGAAAGGCATAACACGATATACATAGTACATACACATGTTTTCTATTTTATTTATTCTCAGATCTGATTTATTTGTAAATAATTTATGTCCTATAGGAACATAATTTCATAATACAAGACATAAATTCGTAAAATAAAACACACAATATATTTTCTGTTAAACAACTACCAATCAATTTCAGGTACAGAATCTATAGGCTTAAGGTACAAAATTTCGTAACATAATGTACAGAAACACATAACATGATGTACAAAAACATACTTTACAGTAGAAAAATAATAAAAAATAAAATAAAATAAAATAAAAAACTCTGTAATGCAAAATGAAAAACAAACGGTCTCCGTTAAAATTAAATTTGAATTGTGAACATTCAATATGTAAATTGTGAACATTCAATAAATAAATTGTGTATTTTGACCTAAATGCTCCTTACAAGATGGACCCGGGTCCATGGCATAAGTATCGCAAATGAGATAAATCACTACATTCCAGCCTGTCTATGACTATTGCGAAGCAGAGCCTTTAATTATCATTGTTTAATTTTCTTACATTAAAAAAAAATTAATTATATTATTTCCTCACCCTCTAATTAATTAATTTGGTCTAAACTAAAAGTTGCATCCTATCGAATCGTTTTCAGCAGCTTGAATTATACTCCACTTAGATTAGATCAATAAGTCCACTCTAAGCTGTGTATTCATGTAGGTTTTCACGTTCTCACCTAGTTCTTATTTGATCATTAATATATATATATATATATATATATATATATATATATATATATATGAGATTTTTCATATAGTTGGATCAAGTAAATTTGATTATTTCACTATCAATACATTCTTGCGATCTTTTATTTTGTTCACCACAATCTATCAATACATTCTTGTACCATACCCTTTCTTTTGTGTCCCTCACATTCACTTTTCTCCTCTTTTATAATTAGAATAACTGCATTGCAAATAAGAATAAAATTAAAGATCGCTCCTATGTCTTCAAATTTTGTTCACTTTCTTGATTCACTCTCAACAAATTATGATGTATTGTCAATTTTTTATGGGACAAAGTGAGTAACCCATCCTCTTTTCACTTTTCTTTTATATTTGGAGTGTGTTGCAAGAAAAAAAAAAAATTAATGTCCTAAATATTTGGTGAACTATTCTTGATTTCCTTTAATTTGTTTTATATGATCATTGATATTTTCTTATATTGGAGTGACTTGAAATACTCCATGTCATGGAGAGCACTTAATTAAGGATATTGTTAAATGTCCTCAATGTTAGATAGTATTTTACTTCTTGGAGGGCAACGTAAAATATAATATTTTATTCTTTATCATATTAAATATTAAATATCAAAATATATGGTATATACTTAATTAATTAAATTTGGCATCTATGCTCACCATACTATATAATTAAAGCAAATACATTGCTTCCACTTATTTGCTCACAATTGAAGCAAAGAATTGTCCCATTTCATCCTATGCCATTTTTAATGCTATAAATATAAGAGGTTAGCTACACAATTGTTTCACAAACCAGCAACATTTTCTCTGCTCTTTCCCGGCCAAAATCCTGCAACTCCCTTTACCCTAGTAAATAGACAAACCAGCCTTTGTCTCTATCAAAGATGGCAGTTTCACACATCAATGAAAGTGTTATTATGGAAGAAGTTATGAGTACACACAATCCAGATGGCAAAGAAAATTTTAAAATTAATGTTATCTTCGATTTGGTGAAGAGCATTCTCTATCCTACCACGGTTTGTGTATTTACTATTAATTTACATTGATGTTAAACTTCAAGTTTTATTTTGTATGAGTAAGTTATAGTACATACATATCAAGTATTTGTTAGAAGTTTTATGGTATATATACGTTTCATGTTTTATCGAATTCTAACTATTTAAATCTTGATATATGTTATATTGAATGAGGCCGGTAAGAACTTGGTTGTTAGGTGAGAATTTATACGATCTCTATGTTATAGTATATATTATATAAATTTCTCAAGAGGTTTTTTATGAAAAGATTGCAGGACAAAAACATTCATTGTATATCTAACTATATATCTAAGTGCGGTTAATAAATAATAATTGCTCATAATATAATTTCACTACAAATCACTAAAAATAAATAAATAAATAAAATTCCGCAGGATGTTCTATATATGGATCGGATTTCATGCATGATAACTTAATTGGATTTTAATGAGTTTGTTGTGTTTTGGCCTATATATATATATATATATATATATATATATATATATATATATATATATATATATATATATATCGTTGGATGGTATATGAGTTAGATTGGAGATAGCATTGATGAAGATGAAGATTCTGATAAGGAGGACTCTAATGGCAACAAGTCTGATGAGGAAGACTCTAATGGCGACACGTCTGATAATGATAAAGTGTCTGATGATGAGAAGGAATTTGACAATGAGGAGAAATATGATACAGACATGGAACTTCCATATCAGTTAAAACAATTTTCCTTTGAGGTAATTCCCTAATTTGAAGAAAAAATTAAAAGATTTTTTGTTTTTCTTAAATTTTCCAATCAGATTATAATAGGTCAATTATATCTGGTATAATAGTAACTTTATAAATGTGCAATTATTCACCACATACTATAATTTAATTAAATTTTTCTTATACTAAATTTCATGACTGTACTCTTTGTAAAATAGTATGATCATGATGCAATAAGTAGTTTACGTAAAGATTTTTAATAATTTTAAAATTTTCTTGCTTTATTCAGATGTCATTGATTTGTTCAAAAAATGTGGATTCACACTCGATTGTATTATATTTTCTGAAAATGTTGTCCACATTCTCCTGGGAAGGAAAGCTTTTGATTATGCTGGCATCTTTCTCCCTCAATTTTGGAGAATTCAGCCTTGTTCGCGGTCACAAGGGATTGTCCGGCAAATTGGCAATTCTCAAGGGACGTGAAAGTCAACTTCTGCCAATGATTACACATTTAATCAAATCAATCTTACATTTGACTGAGTATATTGTTGAGCTTGCACAATCATCCTCTCGTAATTCATCACCAGTCATACCAATTGGCTGTTATTGGATCATCACAAGTATCCTTACTTATGCATCCTATTTCACTCCTGGCCTTATTATGAGTATGAATTCATGGTAAGATTTAATTTCACAATACAATATATAATTAATATGTATAGATATAGTGTTTGCCATTATTGTTGTCGTTATTATTGTAGGTGTTTCATAGGTAGCGAAACACAGCTGTCCAGTTTATCCGTCAAAATCAAAGACATAATCTCTGATTGTCAACCAATACTAGGTTAGGTTCAATAAATTCGAAGTATAAGAAATTAAAGTTATTATTACTTGCAGTGGGTAAATTAATGACTAGTTGAATTGATATATGCAGAAGAAAAGAGAGAAGTGGATTCTTACAATGCATTATGTCATGCATTCTTTGATGAGAATCCAATAATCCCCCCCACTTCATCTTCTAATTTGGATGTTTTGAAGTTAGTCTTCAATGTCAAGAAAGGTGGGAAACAGAAACTCATATATGATGGCGTTCGCGCAGAAATGGTATGAGCGAGCTTACTCACTTAGCCATAAATTTGAACAGTTAATAATTTCTTTGATTTGATTGCTAATTAAGAACGGTATGTACGCCCAATTTGCTTATATATTGATTATGTTAATTGTAAATATAAAATAATATATACAAAAATTTGTGAACTGCAGGTAGACTTGCATGTTTTGAAGAATGAGAGCTTGCTTCTGTTAATGTCGTCAAGTCTTGACATTGACAAATACTTGATTTTATTACTTAATGTCATACAAGATGAAGCTCAACTGCATGTACTTTGGATTCCGATATTAGACTCTTCTATATTATGTGATATTGAACATATGGAAGAACAATATAAAAGTTTAGTAAATGAATCAAGAATATTCTCGGTGAGAAATGTACAGAAATCAGTAGCACCAAGATTTGTACGGTTTGTTAAAGAGAAATTCTTTCCAGAATTCCAAATAGGAGGTGAGCCTATAATTGTTTCACTAGATCATAATGGAAGGATGGTTCACCGTAATGCAATGCACATGGTATTGATGAGAGGTTTAGATATTTGTAAAAGGATGTCGGGTGGAATTAAGAGTGGAGATAGCATAATTCCTTTATTACAAAAAGTTTTGACGGAAAGGGTTTCGACGGTGAGGGATTTGGTGCCTGGCATTGATATGAAGATAAGCGAAGTTACTTATGAAGTGGATGGTATAATAAATGATTGGTTCCGTGACATTGAAAAGCAAATTAAAAATCCGGTATGTTTATTTTAATGTATGTTTTATTAGTTCGTTATTTTCCATACATATATTTCTTCAATTTAAAATTGTAAATGATCAAGTAGCGTGATAGTATTAACTGCTTATTTTTATGAATAGGTTGATAGTAACATTTTCACAAGTAAAATGGAAAAAGATTTATGGAAGATGGAAACATGGTGCACTAAGCTTGTGGCAGATATGGATTACAAAACGTCCAAGTGGGTATGTCCAACTTCATCACTGCTATGTCACAAATGCAACTACGTACTCTTTCTCCCACTTTATTTAATTTGTCTAATGCCGGTTAGAGCCTTTTAAATTATATACAATTTAATTCTGCATAATATTTTTTTTGAAACAATTCTGCATAATATTTAATTTAATATTAGTATATAAAATTTATATATTTAAAAACTTTATTAAAAATACTATTAAACATAAATGGTTACATTTTAAAACTAAAAAGGAAATAATATTATTAAAGAAAATTAGTAAAGAAAAAGTTTCCTTAACTGATAAACAATAAATATAAGACATAAATTCAAGAATGACATTGATAATTGACATATTATGAAAGGGCATACATCTAAAATTAATATAAATAATAAGCATAAAATAAACGACTGGTTGCACTATCTTTTATATTTTTTAAATTTGATACCATTAGTAATTTTATAGTACTAACTTGTTTGGATTTATCAGGTTGAAAAGAACATGTGCAGTTTTTTAATTGGTGGGCATGACATACAATGGGTTAAAACATTTGAGTACTTTAAGGTAAAGTTACAATTTCAGTTTAACCCACAATCAAAAATTGGGATGTTCTACGTTGGTAGTAACATGAAATTAGCATCAATGATTGCTGAAGACAAAGATTGCGGAGTATTTGGTGGTCCTGAATATTCATGGCTTTTTTGGGCACGACTTCGAAGCATATTCATGTCAAGGATTAAATTTATAGAAGAGACTCATGGTGATGAAGAGTGTGATGAAATCTTGCAAGGAGTAAAAAAGTTGCTAGCCTATGAAGCTAATGATTTAGCAGTTAACAAATGGGCTATGCTATGCAAAGGGAACAAGATAGTTGTATGTGACATTGGAGATAAAATGCTGAAGGTGATGAATGAGTATGAGAAATGGAAGGAGAATGCAATAGCTAAAGGCTTTGACCAAGCATTCAAAGATTATCATGAGATGCTTCACTCTACTTCTACTTCACAACATCATCATCATCGATGTGCCCTTAAATACCCATGTAATTTTGATAGTGTTCCAGAGAATGTAAAATGCCCTCAGTGTTGTCACGGTATGCAAAAGTTTGTCACTTTCAAGTGCTGCCACGACAATGTTGATGATGAGGAGGATTCTGATTAGGATGTATTTGCATATGCATATGGAAGTTTTTTGTTACCAACATCATTTGTAATAGAAGTATAATTTTTTATGCTGAGTCATCAGTTTACTTGGTTTGTCATTGTGTTAAATTGTATGGCTTCTCATTCGGAAAGTAAGCATTTTTCAATGATAATAATTTAATTAAATTTTTAGACACACATCGACATTGCATACGTACGTACTATTTATCAATATGAGTTTTTTTTTTAATATCTAATTTTATTGTATAAAATTATAGATAATATAAACTATGGTTCTAGGGACTATTATTATGGAGTTAATTTTAATCATATTTTCTTCGTTACTGAATTTCTATCATTTTGTGAGTTTTTTGATTCCCATATCAAATCGTAGTGAACTATGGTAGCACCGTAGCACACTAGTTCTTTTACCTTCAAGTTATTGGTTTATTGTTATAATTATAATTGTGTAAATATAGTTTTTTTTTTTTTAAGATGTGCAAATATTATTATTATTATTATTATTATTATTATTATTATTATTATTATTATTATTATTATTATTATTATTATTATTATTATTATTATTTGACATGACGCAATTGTCTCGTATGCGAGGTGAACACCTGTTTGTTAGGCTTCACCCACCCGAAGGAAGATTGAAATTAAACACGGATGCGGTTTTTTCGGATGCTGGGGCAGCGGGTGGAGCATGCGTTCGGGGATCTCGTGGCCAACTGATTGTAGGCTTATGCTTCCGCTTTGAGGCCTCGTCAGCTATGGAAGCGGAAACTCTATCTCTTCAGCTGGCTGTACAATGGTGTGCTGCCTTTGCCATGGCTCCTTTTGCTGTGGAAGTCGACTCTCTCTCCCTTGCCAACTTGATCTCTGCGCACGATACAAGGATTCCTTGGAGAATTGAGCCAGCAGTTTCTTACGTTCTATCCACTCTT
This sequence comes from Ipomoea nil, assembly GCF_001879475.1. Classification (NCBI taxonomy): domain Eukaryota; kingdom Viridiplantae; phylum Streptophyta; class Magnoliopsida; order Solanales; family Convolvulaceae; genus Ipomoea; species Ipomoea nil. The sequence goes on along the minus strand of NW_017619273.1, from coordinate 5,858,239 downwards.
AGTTTATGGGGTTCCAGTATACGACATATTTACAGGGAAACCAATCACTTTGCGGACGCTCTTGCAACAGCTGGCCTCGGTTTTAACACTTCAAAAAATTTTCATACTTTACACTCACTGCCTTCTGCGGCTAAGCTGGCCTTATTTTTTGATGTAAGGGGTTTTGCCACGCGTCGGGCTATTCGTCGCCAATAAAACATGTTTTTCGTTGAAAAAAAAAAGGCATAATGCCAATATAATTAAAGTAAATTGCCGCCTCTGTCCCTCAATTATATGCTTATAGTGCTTTTTGTAAGACTTTCCCGTATAATATATATTATATATTATGGGTCTTACTTATGTGGTGCTAGTGGACTAGGCCCATTAAGTAATTGGTTAGATTGGACATTTAGGTTTAAGTCTTATTCCACCAATGTGTTTATATAAAGCTTGTATTGATAACATACAAGATATATGATTCATTATATGGTACTCATACTACTCAGAAAATACCAATACACAATCTAGGGTTCTAAGTATGGGACAAAACGATTATTCTGTATATAGTTAGATCATATTTAGATCTCACATTTGGTATCAAGAGCCTTTATCATTGATTGTTTTGCCTAAAAACAATATTAATTTTTCATATACATCAAGATTTGGTATATGATTTTTTGGACTGCTAAAAATTATTAATTTTTTTTTAGCGTTAAACATGATTTTAATTTCTATTTTGAATTTTGAAAATTATTACTTGATTTTGGGAACCCACCGGCCACTGCCGGACAAATGCGGTACTCAAAAACAAACTACGAAGCCGTCCGGTGGCAGAGGAAATCAGTCCATTAATTCCTGGCTTTGGCGTTCTTCACTTCCGATATTGTTGTCGCAATATGCAAAAGTTGATGACATTCAGGTGTTGCCATGGCCATGATTGTAATTTAAGTTATTTAGATGATGGTGATGGTGATGATGATGATGCGAATTAGTTGATATCTTCAAAAATACTTTTACTTTATAAAGCTTCAATACATTACAAAGTGTATCATAAATTGATTTGTTTTTTTTTTTTTTTTCCCTTTAATGACCTTTGAAAGAATTCGTTGGAGCAGAGGGCCGAATTGGGTGAAAATTTTGAAATTCTAATTTTCACTCACATTTAATACTAGTTTAATTTAATAGCATCTATGATGGAGAATTAAATTGGCCTGGTGAAAAAGTAATTGTTAGATGATTCATTTCTATAAAATAAAATGTTGATGCACATATATAATTTATAAATGACAATAATCAAACGGTCATTTTGAAAATTTACTCAAATAATAATATAACAAATTAATTAGTACAAAAAACAAGCAATTCCTTCATAGCTATAGAGACTTATACCATGTTTCGAAAAATATTAGACTTATATATACCATAATATCTGTCCTCGTTTGCACGCTCTTTTACTTTAGATATAACTTGAAAATGTGTTACACATCCACTTTTATCATCTTTTGAAACACTTGCATTGTGAGCAAGAATTCAAATTTTGGTTTCTTTCTTGATTCACGCTTAACAATTTATGGTGTAAAGTAAGTCTCTAATAGACAAAATCAAAACCACGTACATTTTCTTTTCACTCTTCTTTTATATTTAGAGTGTGTTGTAAGCAAAAACAAAAGAATTTAACTCTTGTTTCCTAATATAATGCTTTTGTGTCGTTTTTATATATGAGAATTTATATTTTTTTTTATCTTGGAAGCGAAATACTCCACCACAAGGACGTAAACCAATTTAAGTTGTTCACAGTGGTGAAGAAGACCAATAGGTCGGAGTCGAATTTGAAACTTTGTGGTTATCAAGGTTTAACTAAATGTGAACATGTCAAAGCTATGCATTTTGGAGTTGTCATCATCAAAAGCATTTTTAAGGTTTATGTATTTGATTTATACAAGTTATGAACAATTAATCTTATATATATAAAGAAATGCTTGTGGTGTACGTGCTTTATCTTGAAAGCTAAATCTTTAGTTGCATTGTAGAAGTGATGTTTTGTACATTGTGGGCACTGCAGAAGGTCTCTTAAAATCATTTTTATCCATTATGATATAAATCTTCTATGCTAGTTTCTATCCATTTTTCCCCTTTTGCTACTCATGTAACTTAATACACGTATACTAAACATTAATTGTCAAGTTGTGATGTTTTCACCCAGACATCAAAAGTGGAGACTACAAAGTTCACAAAGTGGAGTAATTATAATTGTCACCTTTGAAGTTCACAAAGTACTTTGACTCTCTAATCTATATATGATTTTTTTTTTCTTAATTAGTTCCTCCTACACAAACTTCTTCCTCACCCTCTACTTTAAAGAAAGTTTTATTCTTTCCTCACCCTCCAATTTAATTGGTCTAAAAGTTGCATTATTGCATCTTTTTTCAGCAGCTTGAATTGCACTCTGATCTGATCAATAAGCCAACTGTGTGAGCTGTGCTGATGAAGTGTTAGTTGCTTTTTAAAATAGATATGAAGGACATTTGTCATACAATTGGAGCAAATGAATGTAATTCAATTCCACGTTATTAAATTTGAGAATAATAAGAACAGCAACACAAGTACAGATATAACTAAGTAAAAGCAATTAGGCCAGCACGGATAGCTCATTTGGTTGTTGAATTGGGTACGTGATAGATTGTGAATAGGACACATGATTGAGCTTTGTCAGTCGCAGTGTGTGAGTTTCGCTAAATTTAATGTGGTGAACTCCTTATAAGCACCTGACACTAGTTCTCCTATCTAATGGTCGGGTAGCTAAGTTACGGTGATTTATCAATCCACTATCCTATAGGGTCAGGATGTGAGATCGAGGAATTTTATTTCGAATTTTGTAGGCAAACTAAGTTAAAGGAAATCTTTTTTGGTTTTTAGCCAATTGCACATTCTTCTTTAATACTGTATGATAAGTGAAAGGAATTATTATTTAAGGCAAAAACTCTTATAAGACTGATTCATGAGACATGTTTGGTCCTCCAAAGTATTACACTAACTTGTATACATATTTTCTCACAAGTCCTTTAACCCCTGTTGTCAAAAAAAAAAAAAAAAAAAAAAAAAAAAAAGTCTTTTAACCCCTAAATATATTACATTTCGTTTCAAAATTACGTATTACTTTCTTATTGAAAAGTATCACACTTTTCCTTTGAAGAATTATATTTTCCCTAATAAGTAACAACCAATTTATCCTTAATTAATACTACATTTTTCATCATAAATATTACACTTTCTATGTATCTAGATCCGACCCGTCTTACGAATAAGCTAATATCCGTTACACTGGCTCGGAGTTACCCTTATTTAATTAGTTTTCACCAATATTTGTGCACTCTCTGGCTTCATTATTATCTATTCTAGACTCCTCCGGGTTTAGCGTAGTGGTTCGTCGCCTGACTTGATCTCACCACTTAAGGCGGTAGTGTGGAGGACCAAATCTTGATCACTGGAAACATGTATGAGAAAAAGGCCCAAGAATGATGGAATGTGTAGATTATATTGGATCTCTTGTGCGCAAATAAAGATTATCAAGGATTTTACACCGGCATTGTACAAATGGGTTAATGTTTAATGTTTTTATTAAAATAAATATTTCAAACTATATCAATTTAAGATTATGTATGAAAAGTTCATACCGTCATACATAGTCAATTGAATATCGAATTTATTTATTTAAATATGTAATTCAAAGCATATGAATGCAAGATAATATACGAGATCCATTATAATTGTATATGAATCCACACTCAACGGTAATGTCCCTGTTTGGTAAATGGTTGTTCGCTGATAGCTGTTAGCTGTTAGCTGATTGTGATAATTAGAGGGTATAACTAGTTGATAACATTAGCTGTTGTAGAAAAAGTGTTTGGTAAATTAGCTGTTAGCTAGCTGTTTGGTATAATTTCTTTTTTTAAAAAGCTAATTGAAAAAGTTGCTTGGAGTAGCTTTTTGAATTTTAGCATTTTGGAGTTGCAAAAAGCTAATTAACCAAACACTTATATTGATATTTTAACTAAATGAAACAATTAATAGTGGTCAAATAAGTTAGCCTATAGGCCAATGTTTTACCAACCAGGGCCAATATCTTTTCTAAGAGTGTTGTCCACATGCATATTCTTGGGAAGCCAAGCTTCTGATGATGCTGGCAGCTTTCTCCCTCAATTTTGGAGAATTATTCAGCATTGTTCATTATCAGGCGAGTTCTATTACATGTAGTCTGAAATCTTACTCTCTCAAATTTACTCCCTAATGTGGCGGGTTCTGATAGGTTATTTATCTTCATGTAGACCTCCGTAAAAGTATCTACATCAATATTTTAAGTGTGAGAGCAAAAGTAGAGAGTATGAAATGGGAGTACATGTAGTATATATTTTCCTTAGCCATCTCCAAGGGGACACCAAATCCGCAAATTTCAACGCCAATCCACCATTCCACCATTTCCTTGAACTCCAACCAGCGGTAAAACGATAAAAAATTTGTCATTGGTATAGTGCGTCACTGTTCACCCGCGCGGGGCAAATGGGGGAAGGGGTATAAAACTACCATTGGGCCCTTACTTATTTTAATAATTTCAAAAATATCCTTGGTTTAATTTGTTTCATTTGTATTTTTTATTTTGTTGAATACTTATATTTAAAGTTTGTATTATTAAATATAAATTATACCATATATCTTGGACTGTGCTGCGACATGAACAAAATAATTATTCGTATTTCTCAAAAGTATATATATATTTTTGGACCCTTTCTTTTGTGTCCCTCACATTTACTTTTTTCATCTTTTATAATTAGAATAACGGCACTGCAAGCAAGAACAAAAGAGCTCATATTTCTTCAAATTTTGTTCACTTTATTGAATCACTCCTAACAAATTATAGTGCAATGCAAATCTCTATATATGAGACAAAGTGAGTAACACATTCTCTTTTCACTTTTCTTTTATATTTGGAGTGTGTTACAAGAAAAAAAAAAAAAAAAAAAAACAAAAACAAAAACAAAAACAAAACAACTTTAATGTCTTAAATATTTTGTGAACTATTCTTGATTTCATCTAATTTGTTTTATATGATCATTGATATTTTCTTATCTTAAGAGTGAATTGAAATACTCGATGTCAGGGAGAGTACTTAAAGGATAGAGCATTAGGTGAAGATTAATATTGTTAAATTTCCTCAATGTTAGGCATTATTTTACTTCTCGGAGGGAAAGATAAAATATTTTATTCTTTATGATATTAAAAATTAAAATATATGGTATATACTTATTAATTAAATTTGGTATATCTATGCTCACCATACTATATACATAGTTAAAGCAAATAAATTGATTCCACTTATTTGCTCACAATTGAAGCAAAGAATTATCCCTTTTCATCCAATTCCATTTTTATGCTATATATATAAGAAGTTAGCCACACAATTGATTCACAAACCAACCCCATTTTCTCTGCTCTTTCCCTGCCTTATTCTTGCTAGCTCTCTTTACAAACCAGCCTTTAATTTGTCTGTATCAAAGATGGCAGTTTCACACATTAATGAAAGTGTTATCTTGGAAGATGTTATGAGTACACATGATTCAAATGGCAAAGAAGATTTTAAAATTAATATTATCTTCGATTTGGTGAAGAGTATTCTTTGTCCTACCATGGTTTGTGTATTTACTATTAATTTTCTGTTAAAGTACTTTAAGTTTTAATTTGTACAAGTCTTAATACATATATAACAAGTATTTGTTAGAAGTTTTATGATATATATAAGTTTCATGTTTTATGGAATTCTAAGTATTTAAATCTTGATATATGTTATATATATTGAATGAGGTACGTAAGAATTTGGTTGTTAGGTGGGAATTTATTCTCTATGATTTATAATACAGTATATATATTTCTCAAGAGTATTTTTATGAATAGATTGCAGTACAAAATTAAAGCATTCATTGTATATCTAACTATATATCTAAGTGCGGGCCATTAATATATAATAATTGCTCATAATATAGTTTTACTATAAATCATTAAAAAATAATACCCCGGAGTGTATAAGATTTCGCAGGATGATTTATATATGGAGTGTTAGATATACAATAATCTAACTATACTGAACTATAGTATACGAGAAACCTAACCTCGTATGATAGCGGAAGCGTAGCCGTGTTGATCTCCAGCCATAGTTGATGTTCCTGTTGTGTTGCCTCTTAACGGTAGACCGTTAGCCATGTTTTGCCTCAGACCTGACTCAGAACCCTAGATGGTGTATTGGTGTCTACTGAGCGGTCTGAGTACCGTAACTGAATGTGCTGTCTAATCCATAATCCTGTATCCCATCAATCCAGGTTATATTAGGCACAGAGTTTGGTTGACTAACAACTACTAGTTATTAAGTCCAACCAGACCACTTAATAAGCCTAGTCAACTTGCACCACTTAATTAAGGCCCTAATATATAATATATAATATATATTATTAGGGAAAATCTTACATTCTCCCACTTGGTGCAAGTACTAGCACAACCTTCACCAAAGAACAAAATACACGAATCATAGTGACATGTCCTCTATTTAATCAGAGTAGTGTCCATTATGGTCACATGCATTTTAATTCTCCAACTTAGGTCCTTAATGAACAAACCCTACGTTTATTCTCGGTACCTTAAGGGATGTTTCTCAAAATACATTATGTGCACAACTGAAGGAGAAAACGCATCCAAATTGTACAAAAGAGTACACTGTATGATCTCTAAAACTTTATAAGCATGCCTTAAGTAGAGATCTCTTAATGTTAGCATAATGCTAACTATATTCCATGACTTCTTTATAAGTTAACTTTAAGTACTATCTCTAACGGCTAAGAGCTTGGAGCTAACACGTCTGTTACTCCCACTCATCAAAAATAGCCAAAAGATAGTCAAGTCACAGAAGCATTCCAATAACTTAGACAATAAACCAAAGGTCTAAGTCCATAAATTTGGAATCTTAAACATACACCATAACTTCCCAAATAACTTCAATGTTCACTTTAAATGAACTGAACATAATGAGTCTTACTTATATGTCTCACAAAATTGTTTTGAGCCTTACAAACTAAAATGGCCCAAGATCAATTTTGAAGAAACTAAAGACTCTATTAATCACAGAAGAATTGATTAAATGACAGTGCACCACAAGTTAAATGTTTTTGTTCTAATAAATTCCTTAATATTGTTACAACATTTTCATAAATATGTTGTACAACCAAATGTTCAATAATTTGAACTTATGAATTTATATGAACAAATACAAGATTAATACTTGTGGAATCTTATGGACTTATTGTGTAACATACAATCCAATTTGAAACGTATGAAGCCAATTAAATCCATAAGCTTTAGTGGAGCATCTTAATGATCTTTTTCTAAATGATCACTCCCACTAATTAAAATATTCTTCAGCGAAATTAATAAAATGAACTCAATAATATACATACTCATAATTGATTTATTGACCAACTAACAAATGAAGACATAATTCCCCACCATTAGTTGGACATACTAAATAATCAATTTTTGGTTCCAATTAAGGCCCTAATATATAATATATAATATATATTATTAGGGAAAATCTTACATGGAGTTCATGCATGATTATTTAATTGGGTTTTAATGAGTTTGTTGTGTTTTCCTCTATATATATATATATCATTGGATGATAAATGATTTAGATTGGACATAGCATTGATGAAGATGAAGATTCTGATAAGGAAGACTGTAATGATGATGAAGACTCTGGTGACAAGTCTGATGATGAGAAAGACTCTAATGGCGACAGATCTGATGAAGAAGACTTTAATGGAAAAAAGTCTGATGATGAGAAGGAATTTGACAGTGAGGTGGAATATGTTAAAGAAATGGAACTTCCCTATCAATTAAAGCGGTTTTCCTTTGAGGTAATTTTCTAATTAATTTGAGAAAAAAATTAAGAGATAATTGTTTTTTTTTTTATAAAATTTCCAGTCAAATTATAATAGGTCAATCATATATGTTATAATAGTTAACTTTATAAATGTGTAATTATTCTCCACATATACTATAGTTTAATTATAAATTTTATACGATATGCCTAATTTTCATGAGTCTTGGTAAAATAGTATCATGAATTCATGATGCAATATGTAGTTTACTTAAAACAATTTTAACAGTCCAAAATTTTTCTTTCTTTATTCAGATATCATTGGGGATGATGTGTCCAAATAATGTGAATCTACACTCAATTGTAATATATTTTCTAAGAATGTTGTCCACATTTTCTTGGGAAAGCAAGCTTTTGATTATGCTGGCAGCTTTCTCTCTCAATTTTGGAGAATTCAGCCTTGTTCACAGTCACAAAGGATTGTCCGGCAAATTGGCAATTCTCAAGGAGCATGAAAGTCAAGTTTTGCCAATGGTTACACATTTTATGAAATCAATCCTACATTTGACTGAGCATATTATTGAGATTGTACAATCTTCCTCTCACAATTCATCACCAATCATACTGATTGGTTGCTATTGGATCGTCACAAGTATCTTTACTTATGCATCCTATTTCACTTCTGGCATTGGGAGTATGCATTCAGGGTAAGATTTAATTTCACTATATGTACAATGTATAATCAATAAGTATAAATATAGCGTTTGTCATTAATGTTTTCGTTATTATTATAGGTATTTAATAGGTGGCGAAACACAACTGTCCAGTTTAACCATCAAAATCAAAGACGTAATCTCCGATTGTCGTCCAATACTAGGTTAGGTTTAATAAATTCAAGTATAGGAAATTAAAGTGTTATTACTTGCTGCAGTGAGTTTAAATTAATGACTACTTGAATTGATATATGCAGAAGAAAAGAGAGAAGTGGATTCTTACAATGCATTATGTCATGCATTCTTTGATGAGAATCCAATAATCCCCACCACTTCTTCTTCTAATTTGGATGTTTTGAAGTTAGTATTCAATGTCAAGAATGGTGGGAAACAGAAAGTCATATATGATGGTGCTCGCAAAGAAATGGTATGAGCTTACTCACTTAGACATAAAATTGAACAATTAATAATTTCTTTGATTTGATTGCTAATTAAGTACTGTATGTATGTACGCCCAATTTGCTTATATATTGATTATGTTAATTGTAAATATAAAATAATATATACAAAAAATTGTGACCTGCAGGTAGACTTGCATGTTTTGAAGAATAAGAGCTTGCTACTGTTAATGTCGTCAAGTCTTGACATTGACATGATGTACTTGATTTTAATACTTAATGACATACAAGAGGATACTCAACTGCATGTACTTTGGATTCCGATATTAGACTCTTCTATATTATGGGATATTAAACATATGGAAGAACAATATAAAAGTTTAGTAAATGAATCACGAATATTCTCGGTGAGAAATGTACAGAAATCAGTAGCACCAAGATTTGTACGGTTTGTTAAAGAGAAATTCTTTCCAGAATTCCAAATAGGAGGTGAGCCTATAATTGTTTCGCTAGATCATAATGGAAGGATGGTTCACTATAATGCAATGCACATGGTATTGATGAGAGGTTTAGATATTTGTCAAAGGAAGTCTCGTGGAATTAAGATTATGGGAAGCAGCGTAATTCCTTTTTTACAAAAAGTTTTGCCGGAAAGGATTTCGACGGTGAGGGATTTGGTGCCTGACATTGATAGGAAGATAAGTGAAGTCATTAATAAAGTGGATAATATAATAAATGAATGGTTCCGTGACATTGAAAACCAAATACAAAATCCGGTATGTTTATTTTAATGTATATTTTATTACATATACTCCTTTAATTTAAAATTGTAAATGATCAAGGAGTGTGATAGCATTAACATCTTATTTTTATGAATAGGTTGATAGTAACATTTTTACAAGTAAGAAGGAAAAAGATTTATGGAAGATGGAAACTTGGTGCACTAAGCTTGTAGTAGATATGGGTAACCTCTCGTCCCAGTGGGTATGTCCAACTTCATCACTGCTATGTCACAAATGCAACTACTCTTTCTCCCACTTTATTTAATTTGTCTAATGCGGGTTAGAGCCTTTTAAATTATATATAGTTTAATTTTGCATAATATTTTCATTTGAAACAATTCGGCATAATCTTTAATGTAATATTAATACATAAAGTTTATATATTTAAAAATAAATAAAATCAACGACTGGTTGCACAATCTTTTATATTTCTAAAATTTTATAGTACGTACTAACTTGTTTGGATTTATCAGGTTGAAGTGAAGAGGTGCATTTTTTTAATTGGTGGGCATGACATACAATGGGTTAAAACATTTGAGTCCAAGGTAATGTTACAAAATCAGTTTAACCCACAATCAAAAATTGAGATGGTCTACGTTGGTAGTAACATGAAAGTTGCATCAATGATTAAGCAAGACAAGAATTGCAACGTACACGGTCATCATTTTTTTTCATGGTATTTTTGGGCACGGCTTCGAAGCATATTCATGTCAAGGATTAAATTTGTAGAAGACACTCATGGTGATGAAATTTTAGGAAGACTAAAAAAGTTGCTAGCCTATGAAGCTAACGATTTAGTAGTTAACGAATGGGCTATGCTATGCAAAGGGAACAAGATAGTTGTATGTGACATTGGAGATAAAATGTTGAAGGTGATGAATGAATATGAGAAATGGAAGGAGAATGCAATAGCTAAAGGCTTTGACCAAGCGTTCAAAGATTATCATGATGAGATGCTTGATTCTGCTTCTACTTCACAACATCATCATCATCGATGTGCCCTTAAATACCCATTTAATTTTGATTGTGTCCCACAGAATGTAAAATGCCCTGAATGCTGTCACAGTATGCAAAAATTTGTCACTTTCAAGTGCTGTCACGACAATGTTGTTGATGATGATATTGATGATGACGATTCTGATTAGGATGTACTTAATTAGTTTGATATTGATGACACTTGGTGTATTTGCATGTGCATATGACAGTTTTTTTTAATTTGTTGCCAACATCATATCATTTGTAATAGAGGTTTAATTTTTTATGCTGAGTCATCAGTTTATTTTTTTTTTTGAAAGTGAGTCATCAGTTTATTTGGTTTCTCATTATATTGTGTTAAATTGTATGGCTTCTCATTCTTCAAAAAAAAAAAAAGTATGGCTTCTCATTCGGATAGGAAGCATTTTTCAATGATAATAATTCAATTAAATTGAGACATGCATGGACATTACGTACTATTAGTCGATATGAATATTTTTATAAAATCTAATTTTACTGTATAAAATTATAGATAATATAAACTATGGTTCTGGGGACTATTATTAAGTTGTTAATTTTAATCATATTTTCTTTGTTATTGAATTTCCATCATTTTGTGAGTTCTTTGATTCCCGTATCAAATTGTAGTGAACTATGGTAGCACACTAGTTCTTTTACCTTCAAGTTGTTGTTGTTATTACTACTACTACACAATTGTATGTTTCGTATGCGAGATGCATGAGTGCTATAATGCCAATAAAGGAAAATTGACGTTTTTGTCTCCTTAATTATATGCTTATATTATACTTTTCTCATATGAATTATTCATGTATCTACATTATTCCTTCAATTATTTTGAAAGTGAGGACTTTTCTCCCCTCTTTGTTAAATAGGCATTTGGACGGTTAAAAATAAAGGCAAAATAGGTATTCAAGTTATCTTCCTTCTCCAACAAATTATTGCTTATAAACCACCTAATTTTGACAAAGTTCCAGAGATTGTAATAAAGTATCTCTAGTATTGTCATAATATGTAAAAATTCGTCACTTTTAGGTGCCACCATGGCATAGTTGGTGATAGGGATTTCGATTATTATTATGAGTAGAGAGGAAGAATATAATAACAATGAAGTATAGCATTATTTCTTTGTTTATACCCTTCCTTTTTGTATTCTTGGACTGCATTGCAATTTGCAAGCATACATGAACAAAAAGATTAATTATTCTTATTTTCTCAAAAATTGCAGTCTTTTATTTATTCACTAATTTAGGAGCATGACCATTCCTTATTCTTATGATTAATTGTACACTCCACCATTATATTATTCAAATTCATAAAATATATTATCTTACACCAAAAAATTCATTATTCTAACACATAAACGGCTGCAACAGACGCCGTTATTGACTAATGGAATTTAGATCGAGTGTGTTCTAAGCAAAAACAAAAGAGCTCTTAGATTGTTTCCTAAAGTTTTGTTGAATGATCTCGATTTCCTTTATATGAGCATTGATATTTCCGTTATATGTAACAAATACATTATTCCTGATTAGTATTACATTGTTCAGTATAAGTATTACATTTTTCATCTTGACCTAACTCGTCTCACAAATAAGGATCCATGTGACAGTCTCACAAGAGAATCATTCTTTATTTTTGAGTGTCTATCATGTGATGAGACCGTCTTATGAATCTTTATTGGTGAGACGGGTCAAGTCAAGAAGAAAATATAATACATATACTGAACAATGTAATACTAATTAAGAATAAAGTATTTGTTACTTATAAGAGAAAATGTAATACGAAAAAATGTAATACTTCTAAATCAAAATGTAAATGTATTACATTTTTCTTTAAAAGTATTACACTTTCCCTTATAAGTAACAAACACTTTATTCTTAATTAGTATTACATTTTTCTGTTTAAATATTACATTTTCATCTTGACATGACCTGTCTCACGGACAAGAATTTGTGAGACGATCTTACACAAGTTTTTGTCTTATTTTTGGTTCGTTAAGTTTTACAATAGTATAGTAGCAACTTTGTTTAATTTTCTTTACTTAGTTCCTCCTACATAAACTTCTTCCTCACCCTCTACTTTAAAGAAATTAAAGTTATATATTCTTTCCTCACCCTCTACTTTGGTCTAAAAGTTGCATCTTTTATTTAAGCAGCTTGAATTGCACTCTGATGAATAAGCCCACTGTGAGTCTGTGAGCAGTGCTAAAGCATGAAGGGATCACATAAATTTGCACTCTAACAGCTAATTTCCTTAATTAAAACTAATAGCTCTTTTCACTTTTCTTTTATATTTGGAGTGTGTTGCAAGAAAAAAATATAACAACTTTAATGTCCTAAATATTTTGTGAACTATTCTTGATTTCCTTTAATTTGTTTTATATGATTATTGATATTTTCTTGTATTGGGAGTGAATTGAAATACTCCATGTCATGGAGAGTACTTAAGGATAGAGCATTAGGTGAAGATTGATATTGTTAAATTTCCTCAATGTTAGACAGTATTTTACTTCTTGGTGGGAAATTAAAGATAAAATAATTTATTCTTTATGATATTAAAAATTAAAATATATGGTATATAATTATTAAGAGTTAATTCCATATTTGGTCCTAGATTTATAGGTGGCAGTCCACTTTTAGTTTTTTTTTATCAAAACATCCTTTTTGGTCCTAGTATTATTATGGCATGACTAATTTTTGTCCTCTATAAAGAAAACATTGAAATTGCGTTAAATACAAGTGCATTTTGCTCTTCAATTATGAATTTTTTTTTTCAAAAAAGAAACATAAAATATATACGGGTCAACACACTTTGTATTAAAAAGATCAAAATGTCTTATTTAACGCAATTTCAATGATTTTTTTGATAGAAGATCAAAATTGGTCATGTCACAATAATATTAGGATTAAAAATTGATGTTCTGATAAAAAAGGACTAAAAATGGACTGACACTTATAAATCTAGGACCAAAAATGGAATCATCTCATTTATTAATTAAATTTGGTATATCTATACTCACCATACTATATACATAGTTAAAGCAAATAAATTGATTCCACTTATTTGCTCACAATTGAAGCAAAGAACTGTCTCTTTTCATCTGATCCAATTCCATTTTTATGCTATATATATAAGAAGTTAGGCACACAATTGGTTCACAAACCACACCAATTTCTCTGCTCTTTCCAGGCATTAATCTTGCTAGCTCTCTTTACAAACCAGCCTTTGTCTGTATCAAAGATGGCAGTTTCAGACATTAATGAAAGTGTTATCTTGGAAGATGTTATGAGTACACATGATTCAAATGGCAAAGAAGATTTCAAAATTAATATTATCTTCGATTTGGTGAAGAGGATTCTTTATCCTACCACGGTTTGTGTATTTACTATTAATTTACTGTTAAAGTACTTTAAATTTTAATTTGTACAAGTTTTAATACATATATAACAAGTATTTGTTAGAAGTTTTATGATATATATAAGTTTCATGTTTTATGGAATTCTAACTATTTAAATCTTGATATATGTTATATATATTGAATGAGGTATGTAAGAACTTGGTTGTTAGGTGGGAATTTATTCTCTATGATTTATTATACAGTATATAGATTTCTCAAGATTATTTTTATGAATAGATTGCAGTACAAAAGCATTCATTGTATATCTAACTATCTAAGTGCGGGCCATTAATATATAATAATTGCTCATAGTAATTTTTTTTTTATTGGAAAGGAATTGCTCATAATTTATAGTTTTATTTTACTATAAATCATTAAAAGATAATACTCTCTCCGTCCCGTTTGTATGATTTGATTAACAAAGCTTGACTATCATTATTTTTAATTCAATTTTTCATAATATTAAGTTGAGTATTAATATATAAAATTTATATATTTAAAAATTACATTAAAAGTAATATTAAACACAAAAAAATAAATTTAAAAATAATTAAAAATTATTAAAGAAAATAAGCAATGAATAATGTGTTGGTTTGACCAGTAACAGGCAAAATGAGACAGAGGGAGTATATAAGATTTCGCAGGATGATTTATATATGGATTTCATGCATGATTATTTAATTGGGTTTTTTTGTGTGTTTTCGTCTATATATATCATTGGATGATAAATGATTTAGATTGGAGATAGTATTGATGAAAATGATGAGGAAGACTCTAATGGAGACAAGTCTGATGAGGAAGACTCTAATGGTGACAAGTCTGATGAGGAAGACTCTAATGGTGACAGGTCTGATGAGAAAGACTCTAATGGCCAGAAGTCTGATGAGGAAGACTCTAATGACGACAAGTCTGATGAGGAAGACACTAATGGCGACAAATCTGATGAAGAAAACTTTAATGGTGAAAAGTCTGATGAGGAAGACTCAAATGGGGATGATGAGGTGGAATATGCTGAAAACATGGAAC
Organism: Ipomoea nil; assembly: GCF_001879475.1. NCBI lineage: Eukaryota > Viridiplantae > Streptophyta > Magnoliopsida > Solanales > Convolvulaceae > Ipomoea > Ipomoea nil. The sequence goes on along the minus strand of NW_017619273.1, from coordinate 5,843,030 downwards.
TTCTATATCAATTAAAGCGGTTTTCCTTTGAGGTAATTATCTAATTAATTTTGTACGATATGCCTAATTTTCATGAGTCTTCGTAAAATAGTATCATGAATTCATGATGCAATATGTAGTTTACTTAAAACAATTTTAACAGTCTAAAATTTTTCTTTCATTATTCAGATATCATTGGGGATGATGTGTCCAAATAATGTGAATCTACACTCAATGGTAATATATTTTCTAAGAATGTTGTCCACATTTTCCTGGGAAAGCAAGCTTTTGATTATGCTGGCAGCTTTCTCTCTCAATTTCGGAGAATTCAGCCTTGTTCACAGTCACAAGGGATTGTCCGGAAAATTGGCAATTCTCAAGGGGCATGAAAGTCAAGTTTTGCCAATGGTTACACATTTTATGAAATCAATCCTACATTTGACTGAGCATATTATTGAGCTTGCACAATCTTCCTCTCACAATTCATCACCAATCATACTGATTGGTTGCTATTGGATCGTCACAAGTATCCTTACTTATGCATCCTATTTCACTTCTGGCCTTGGGAGTATGCATTCAGGGTAAGATTTAATTTCACTATGTGTACAATATATAATCAATATGTATAAATATAGCGTTTATCATTAATGTTTTCGTTATTATTATAGGTATTTCATAGGTGGCGAAACACAACTGTCCAGTTTAACCATCAAAATCATAGAAATAATCTCCGATTGTCGTCCAATACTAGGTTAGGTTTAATAAATTCAAGTATAGGAAATTAAAGTGTTATTACTTGCTGCAGTGAGTTTAAATTAATAGCTACTTGAATTGATATATGCAGAAGAAAAGAGAGAAGTGGATTCTTACAATGCATTATGTCATGCATTCTTTGATAAGAATCCAATAATCCCCTCCATTTCTTCTAATTTGGATATTTTGAAGTTAGTATTCAATGTCAAGAAAGGTGGGAAACAGAAATTCATATATGATGGCGTTCGCAGAAAAATGGTATGAGCGAGCTTACTCACTTAGCCATAAATTTGAACAATTAATAACTTCTTTGATTTGATTGCTAATTAAGTACTGTATGTATGTACGCCCAATTTGCTTATATATTGATTATGTTAATTGTAAATATAAAATAATATATACAAAAAATTGTGACCTGCAGGTAGACTTGCATGTTTTGAAGAATAAGAGCTTGCTACTGTTAATGTCGTCAAGTCTTGACATTGACATGATGTACTTGATTTTAATACTTAATGACATACAAGAGGATACTCAACTGCATGTACTTTGGATTCCGATATTAGACTCTTCTATATTATGGGATATTAAACATATGGAAGAACAATATAAAATTTTAGTAAATGAATCAAAAATATTCTCGGTGAGAAATGTACAGAAATCAGTAGCACCAAGATTTGTACGGTTTGTTAAAGAGAAATTCTTTCCAGAATTCCAAATAGGAGGTGAGCCTATAATTGTTTCACTAGATCATAATGGAAGGATGGTTCACCGTAATGCAATGCACATGGTGTTGATGAGAGGTTTTGATATTTGTCGAAGGATGTCTGGTGGAATTAAGAGTGGAGATAGCATAATTCCTTTATTACAAAAAATTTTGACCGAAAGGGTTTCGACGGTGAGGGATTTGGTGCCTGGCATTGATAGGAAGATAAGCGAAGTCACTAATAAAGTGGATGGCATAATAAATGATTGGTTCCGTGACATTGAACAGCAAATACAAAATCCGGTATGTTTATTTTAATATATGTTTTATTAGTTCGTTATTTCACATACATATATTTCTTCAATCTAAAATTGTAAATATTCGAGTAACGTAGTAGTATTAACTGCTTATTTTTATGAATAGGTTGATAGTAACATTTTCACAAGTAAAAAGGAAAAAGATTTATGGAAGATAGAAACTTGGTGCACTCAGCTTGTTGCAGCATGTTTCGATGATTACATAACATCCAAGTGGGTATGTACAATGTCACAAATGCAACTACTCTTTCTCCAACTTTATTTAATTTGTCTAATGCCGATTAGAGCCTTTTAAATTATATACAGTTTAATTCTGCATAATATTTTTTTGAAACAATTATGCATAATATTTAATTTAATATAGAGTATTCGTATATAAAATCTATATCTATATATTTAATTAAAAACATTATTAAAATACTATTAAACATAAATGGTTGATCTTTCCCACACTAGTTATGTAATTTATGCTGCGAGTAATTGTTTATCTATTTTCATGTTATAGTATGTTGTTTAATTAGGAGATGAGTGAATTTGCTAACTCATACATTAGCCAAATATGCATGCTCTCAGTTTGATTCTAGCTCCTGGGATATGGATCCTTCCGATTGTACCCATTCTTTACTTGCTTCTTTGTATTAATAACAGCTCTAGTTTTTAATTTCAAAATAATATAAAAAATAAAATCAACGACTGGTTGCACAATCTTTTATATTTTTTAAAATTTATACCATTAGTAATTTTATAGATATATACTAACTTGCATTATATTGTTTGGATTTATCTGCAGATTGAAGAGGACATGTGCATTTTTTTAATTGGTGGGCATGACATACAATGGGTTAAAACATTTGAGTCCAAAGTAATGTTAGAAATTCAGTTTAACCCACAATCAAACACTGAGATGGTCTACGTTGGTAGTAACATGGAAGTAGCATCAATGATTTTTGTAGATGAGAATTGCAGGGTACAAGCTGCTCCTATTTTTTCATGGTTATTTTGGGCACGGATTCAAAGCATATTCATGACGGGGGTTAAATTTATAGAAGAGACGCATGGTGATGAAGAGTGTGATGAAATCTTGCAAGGAGTAAAAAAGTTGCTAGCCTATGAAGCTAACGATTTAGTAGTTAACGAATGGGCTATGCTATGCAAAGGGAACAAGATAGTTGTATGTGACGTAGGAGATAAAATGTTGAAGGTCATGAATGAGTATGACAAATGGAAGGAGAATGCAATAGCTAAAGGCTTTGACCAGGCATTCAAAGATTATCATGATGAGATGTTTGATTCTGCTTCTACTTCACAACATCACCATCATCGATGTGCCCTTAAATACCCATGTAATTTTGATAGTGTCCCACAGAATGTAAAATGCCTTGAATGTTGTCACGGTATGCAAAAATTTGCCACTTTCAAGTGTTGCCACGACAATGTTGTTGTTGATGATGACGACGATTCTGATTAGGGTGTACTTAATTAGTTTGATATTGATCACACTTGATGTATTTGCATATGCATATGAAAGTGTTTTTTTTTTTTTTTTTTTTTTTTTTTTTTGTTACCAACATCATTTGTAATAGAGATATAATTTTTTATGCTGAGTCATCAGTTTATTTGGTTTCTCGTTGTGTTAAATTGCATGTATGGCTTCTCATTCGGATAGGAATTGAAGCATTTTTCAAAGATAATAATTCAATAAAATTTTGAGACATGCATCGACATTACGTACTATAAGACAATATGAATATTTTTATAAAATCAATTTTTAATTTCACTGTATAAAATTATTGATAATATTAACTATGGTTCTACGGACTATTATTATGTTGTTAGCAACCGAGCATACAAATGTTCAGACTCTGTTCGTTTATTAAATGAGCTTTAAAATTTGATCATTTATGTTTTTGTTTACCATAATAAACAAACATCGATAAATTATATCATGCATCGCGGTGCATAATCGATAATGCACCGAGCTTCAAAAGGAAGTCGTTTTGTTTAATAAAAAGAAACGGCACCCGTTCCGCAAAAAGTAACTCTGTTATTCAATTTCATTTTGTATACACTGCAGTTTTAGTTCAACACAACTACAGTTTTATTTCGATATAACTACAGTTTCATTCGATATTTATACACTCAAATATGTGAAAATATTATTTAATTTTATTTTATATACACTATAGATTCATTAAAACACAACTACAAGATCATTTTGATATAACTACAGCTTCATTGAACAATATACACTCAAATATGTGAAATGTTATTCAGTTTCATTTTATATACACTGCAGTTTCATTTCACCACAACTACAGTATCATTTTGATACAACTACAATTTCATTTAATAATATAAAAATAATACGTGAGGCATTGTCGGTTTAGATACACTGTAATGTCTGTTTAGATACACTGTAGTTTCAGTTGGTAATTAACACACCAAAAAATGCGCGTTCCGTTAACAGTAACGGCGCACCATTTCTTTACTTAAAGAAACAGTGACGTTTTGACCGCGATGCACGTGCACTGTGATCCACGGTATAACGACGCTTACCAAATACAAATACAAGTAATTTATGAAAAGCTTTATACGCAAACACTCCTAGGCCCACTCAATTCTCTGTTCCATTACACATCATATCATGATGAATGAATCAAGAAGCAGTAGTTGATGAAGCAGGATCAGTCCACTTTTTGTCAACAGGATGGTAGTTGGAGTTAGTTAATAAGGAAGGGCTTTATGGTCTTTTCCTCCCTTCCCTAGCAGTTATAACTGCCTCATGTGTATATAGCCTATGCTGCGTGTGTCCTTTCTTCTTTTGTAACAAACACAACAGTTCTTCTCATCTTTCATCTTCAATACATTCTTCCCCTTACTGCTTAGCTATCTGACTCCATGAATTCATGCTAAGCTCATCATGGTATCAGAGCGTCACCGAAGTTACGCCGCAGCGGTTGTGATGCCGGATGACGGAGACAGGAATACGATCGGAGGAGCAGAGGCTTCTTGAAATCAAAGTCCGGCGAGTCAAGTTCCGATCAACATCAGTCGGAGAATGGATGAGGTATATGATCCGTTGTACCTCCATATGTCACTGAAAATCCGAATGTGATCCTCGTGTCTCCGCCCCTGTCAGAGTTAAACTACGCGTCCTGGAATCGATCAATGAGGATCGCATTAGGAGTCAAAAATAAGCTCGGTTTCATCGATAAGAGCATTCCAAATCCAGGAGAATCCGATCCTAAATATCCTCAGTGGAAAAGATGCAACGACATTGTTAGGAATATAGCGGAATAATGCGGAAGCGAAGAATCGAAAATTGAGAATTATAGAAGTTAAATAATAGGGAAAATATAAATAACAAATGAAATAATATAAAATGGGAAAAATGAAATATATATATATATATATATATATATATATATATATATATATATATATATATATATATATATATATATATATATATATATATATATATATATATAAACTCTCAAAAGAGAATATATGTTATCTATGTGAGGAAAAAGACAAGAAAAAGAAAGAATTCAATTGATGTATTTTACAAAGCAAAGCTTAGCCTATTTATACTAAAAATTAAGAGACATTTGCGCATGAAAGAAAGGGAGAATGCTGCTACGTGGAGGAGACATAATATGTTACATGGACGTGGACAACATTTTGTGGAAGACTAATTCTGCATGGATTTGAGGCCACAAATATTATTTCCCAACAATCTCCACCTTGGATCAAATCCATATTGGATTAACAATTGGAACAGTCGACTAAACTCAAACACTGCTTGAACTTAGTAACAGGAAGAGCCTCATAATAACAGGATGGATCACCATCAACTTCCTGTGTGACTGAAAGAGTATAAGCAACCATATTGGTTTCATCGTCACTAGCGTACCTAGCAGGTTTTTTAATTGTCCTCCTAGGACGATCCATAGCAATGGAATACTCTCGTTGTGGCTCGACGAGAGGTGCAGTGCTAGTAGATGCATCATCTTTAGTATTACCATTCGTGATAGTAATACTATCAATAGGCCTGAATTCAAACTCCACCTTCTCACCAGTACTCTGCGTCTCATCTGTACTGGGAGCTTTTCCAGAAGAAAGTAGTGCATTTTCGTCAAAAGTGATATCTCGACTCAGAATGATTTTCTGAGAATCAGGAGACCATAGACGATACCCTTTTGACTCAGAGGCATAACCAAGGAAAATGCATTTGACAGCTCTCGGGTTTAATTTACCCGTACTGGAATGAGCATAAGCAGGACATCCAAAAACTCTTAAGATAGAGTAGTCAATAGGATTACCTGACCAAACTTCCTCTGGAATTTTGAAATCAAGGGATGAATGTGGAGATCTATTCACCAAATAGCAAGCAGTAGAAACGGCCTCGGCCCAAAAATCACGCCGTTTCCATAACCCAGCATTAGAGAGCATACAACGAGCTCTTTCCAATAGTGTCCTGTTTAGACGTTCGGCAACACCATTTTGCTGGGGTTTACCAGGCAAGGTCTTGTGCCTGGCGATTCCATTTGCCGCACAGAAGTCATTGAAATCTGACTCACAGAATTCCAAGCCATTGTCTGTCCTGAGCTTCTTGACCTTTTTCCCTGTCTGAGTCTCAACAAGTATTTTCCACCTTTTGAAAATAGGAAAAACCTGATTTTTGTGTTTCAAGAAATAGACCCAAACCTTACGGGAAAAGTCATCAATAATAGACATGAAATATCTACAGCCTCCCATAGACTGGAATTTAGTCGGTCCCCATAAATCGGAATGTATATATTCCAATACATCTTTGGTACGGTGTGTAGCAGTAGAGAAACTAACCCTCTTTTGTTTCCCAAAAACACAATGCTCACAAAATTGTAATTTACCCGTACCTGAATCACCAAGGAGACCTTTCTTGCTCAGGAGATGCATGCCTTTCTCACTCATATGCCCCAGACGCATATGCCATAGTTGAGTGAGATCTGCATCAGACATTGATGAGGATACCGCTACTGAACCTGTCACAGTACTGCCATGCAACACGTACAAGCTTCCAGATCGAGAAGCTTTCATGAGAACAAGAGAGTCTTTTATGACTTTCAGAACTCCACCTTCAGCTATGTACTTGCACCCCAGAGATTCCAAGGTGCCCAATGATATCAGATTGCGTTTCAAATCAGGAATATACCGAACATTGGTAAGAGTCCTGACAACATTATCATGAGTTTTAATCTGAACACTTCCAATTCCACTAACCTTGCATTGGGTATCATTACCCAGCAAGACAACTCCACCATCAACCGGTTCCAGAAAGATGAACCAATCTTTGTGGGGACACATGTGGAATGTACAACCAGAGTCCAAAATCCACTCGGTTTCACTCCGTTTCTCACCGGAGCTAACAGATAACAACACATCACCATCTGAATCACTTTCAACAACACTAGCTTCAGCGGACTTCTTTTCTCTCTCTTGCTTGTTTTTCAACTTGAAGCATTCAGTCACATCATGACCATGCTTCTTGCAGTACTTACAGGATTTGTTGGACTTATGTCCTTTGGACTTGGATCTAGAATTTTTATTGCTACTCCCTGATTCAAGTGAACGACCCCTTACAGTCAAGCCTTCACCTTTGTCCTCAGACTTAATTTCAAAGTCAAACTTTTCTTTGGACAATAAGTTCGACTTAACATTGTCGAAAGTAAGGGTATCACTACTATTACCATACAGCATAATTTCCTTGAAATGCTTGTACGATTTAGGGAGAGAGACAAGCAATAAAACAGCACGATCCTCATCGTCAATTACGACATCAATATTTTCCAAGTCCAATAAAATAGAATTAAATTCATCCAAATGAGATTTAATCGAAGTACCTTCCGTCATACGGATTGTGTACAGACGCTCCTTCAGGCGCAGCTTGTTCGCCAGAGATTTGGCCATATAAAGCGACTCCAGCTCAGACCATAAATCTGACGTAGTCTTCTCACTCACCACCTCACGTAGAACCTCTTTAGACAGGCACAATTGAATGGTTGAACGTGCCTTGTCATCCAAATCTTCCCAATCTTCATCTGTCATTGCGGCCGGTTTCTTCTTCTTCCCAGCTAGCGCTTTCTTCAAACCGTTCTGGGTTAGAACGGCTTCCATCTGAACCTTCCAGATAGAGAAGCTAATTTTCCCGTCGAACTTCTCGATATCGAACTTAGTGATAGTCGACATCTTTGAAAATAATTCTCAAATAAACCGCTCTGATACCACTTGTTAGGAATATAGCGGAATAATGCGGAAGCGAAGAATCGAAAATTGAGAATTATAGAAGTTAAATAATAGGGAAAATATAAATAACAAATGAAATAATATAAAATGGGAAAAATGAAATATATATATATATATATATATATATATATATATATATATATATATATATATATATATATATATATATATATATATATAAACTCTCAAAAGAGAATATATGTTATCTATGTGAGGAAAAAGACAAGAAAAAGAAAGAATTCAATTGATGTATTTTACAAAGCAAAGCTTAGCCTATTTATACTAAAAATTAAGAGACATTTGCGCATGAAAGAAAGGGAGAATGCTGCTACGTGGAGGAGACATAATATGTTACATGGACGTGGACAACATTTTGTGGAAGACTAATTCTGCATGGATTTGAGGCCACAAATATTATTTCCCAACAGACATTGTTTGCTCCTGGATTCTCAAATCACTCAATCTCGCTATCGCAGAGAGTGTCTTATATTTTGAGTATGCCAATGACATATGGAGTACTCTTGAGAAGAGATACTCTCAGGTTGATCCTCACAAAATTGCAGAGTTGCAGAATGAAATCTTCAGAAACACACAAGGCACCATGACAGTTAGTGAGTATTTCACTAGAAGCAATGCCTTATGGGAGCAATTGAAGATCATGAGGCCCATTCCAAGGTGTGAATGTGTTCCTAGGTGCTCTTGCAGCCTTCTCAGTAAGATCCAGAAGGAGAGGGAAGCTGATCAGATAATCCGTTTCTTAGAAGGCTTAAACGAAGAATTTGAGACAGTTAAATCTGGAATCCTTGTCATGGATCCTCTTCCTACTATGGAGAAAACTCTCAATATGACTTTAAAACTAGAGAGAAAGATCAGGAGTGTAAGCAACCAGAGGAACAGTGAGATAGCTCATTCCAATGCTATTCAGACCAATACTCAGCTTGCAGATGATCAAGGCCTTGTAGCAGCTTCCACTTCCTACAATAACAAAAAGAAGTTTAATAACAAGGGGAAGAATGTATTGAAGATGAAAGATGAGAAGAACTGTTGTGTTTGTTACAAAAGAAGAAAGGACACACGCAGCATAGGCTATATACACATGAGGCAGTTATAACTGCTAGGGAAGGGAGGAAAAGACCATAAAGCCCTTCCTTATTAACTAACTCCAACTACCATCCTGTTGACAAAAAGTGGACTGATCCTGCTTCATCAACTGCTGCTTCTTGATTCATTCATCATATCATTCCAGGCAGGCATCCTCTACGTTAACAAGGCAATTTATATCGTGGACCAGGATCCACATAGCATTGTGGATCCTGAATCAAAACGACGTCGTTTGATGTGTCAGTTTTAACAGATTTCGTAACTTCTCGTATTTCATGTTTCAACACAAAATTTTAATTTATTCTATGTACTGAATCATTACGCTTAGTGTACAGAAATGCATAACATGATATACAAAAACGCATAATACCGTATACATACAAATATTTTCTATTTTACTTAATCTCAGATCTGATTTATGTAAATAGTTTATGTCATATAGATACATAATTGCATAATAGAAGACATAAAATCTTAAAATAAGGAACACAAAATGTTTTGTGTTTTACAACTACTAATTAATTTCATGTACAGAATCCTTACGCTTAATGTATAGAATTGCATAACATGATGTACAGAAACTAACGCAAAACACGACACACATACACATGCATTCTATTTTACTACGAGATACATACACATGTGTTCGATTTTACTTATTCTCATATCTGATTTTCCTGTATAAATAAGACATAAATTCGTAAAATAAGACACAATATATTTTGTGTTATACAATTACTAATCAATTTCATGTACGAAATCCTTACGCTTAATGTACAGAATTGCATAACATGATGTACAAAAACGCATAACGCGATATACATAGTACATACACATGTTTTCTATTTTACTACGAGATACATACACATGTTTTCTATTTTATTTATTCTCATATCTGATTTATTTGTAAATAATTTATGTCCTATAGGAACATAATATCATAATACAAGACATAAATTCGTAAAATAAAACACACAATATATTTTGTGTTAAACACTACTAATCAATTTCAGATACAGAATCTATACGCTTAAAGTACAGAATTTCGTAACATAATGTACAGAAACACATAACGCGATGTACAGAAACATACTTTACATTAAAAAAAAAAAAAAAAAAAAAAAAAAAAAAAAAAAAAAAAAAAAACTCTGTAACGCAAAATGAAAAACAAACGGTCTCCGTTAAAATTAAATTTAAATTGTGAACATTCAGTAAATAAATTGTGTATTTTGACCTAAGTCCACCTTACAAGATGGACCCGGGTCCATGGCATAAGTGTCGCAAATGAGATCAATCGCTACATTCCAGCCTGTCTATGACTATTGCGAAGCAGAGCCTTTAATTATCATTGTTTAATTTTCAGGAATGACTTATACCATCTTGTCAGAGATCAAGGACAAAAACCATAATATTTTTAGCTCCAACGGCTATACAGTACAAGTGCATTTAATGCTCAATGCCCACTGAGTAATACACACTGGTTATTAGGTTTTAAATTTTCATCTCCCTCCAACGGATAAATTTTTCCAACTATAAATACCTATCTTCTCCGTTGAAGAAGGTGCTGGTTAACTCATTTTCTCAATCTAAAGACAAGCTCTTCAAAGCAGTTCCATCTTCTTAGCTTTTCATAACCAGTGTTTGTTGTGAAGTTTTTCAAAGGCATATTTATCCTCATACTTCACAACCTGAAGCTGTCTTGCTCTTTTCTCAAGTGAAGATCTACCCAGACATCAAGACAAGCTTCAATCTATTGGAGAAACATCAGATCTCTTTTCCAACATCTCAGCTCAGGAAGTAGTTGATAGAGGCGGAGTAAACTCTAGGAGTTGAAAAACCTTTCAAGTGGCTGTCCGGCTTAGTGATCAAGGAAGCCAGCTTGAAGTAGTTTGTACTAGGAGTGATAGTGCAAACCCTTTCACGGGTTGTGAAAGAAGAGTGGAGTAGGCACAGTTGGCCGAACCACTATAAAAATATCTCTGTCTCCCTCTCTTTACTTATCGCTTTTACTTTCGTGCTGCATATCATATCACATCGACCAAACGATATATCTTTATCAACACGAAAGAGTGCAAAGAAAATATAACGTAAGACAATATTTTCACAGCATATATCTCCGAAAGGAGAATAATCGAAAAATAATCGATTAGAGTCTATTCACCCCCCCCCGCCCCCCCCCCCCCCCCCCCTCTAGACTCTCTCTGATCCTACCAGGACCAACATGTTGATTTCTTTTTGTTGTTTTTAACATGTAATTGTAGTTTCAAGTTTTCATATTGTGACAATGGTTTCAGTATTGGAAAGATAGATTGAGAGCAAAGATATTATAATTGAAGACAATCCAAATTTATGTTGCATGAAATTTGAAATAAAAGTTGTTATATTCTAAATAAAACAATAAAAATATTTTTTATTATATAATAATTAAAATGTTGAAGTATATAATTATGTTCATTTTTCTTTCTCATTTTCTGAAAAATGAACCAAACACACAAAGACAATTTTCTGTTGTGCAGCCAAACACCGGAAAGAAAAATGTTTTCTGGAAGATGATTCATTTTTCAGAAATCATTTTACGGGTTTCCAAACGGACCCTTAATTTAGTTGGGGAATAGCCACAACATCCTTAATCAGTTAAAATTATATAGGTTAGACAAGAAATTGATAATTGTCTAGTGATCTGATCTTATAATTTTAATTTGGTTGGGGAGTAGTCACAACATCCTTAATCTGTTAAAATTATATATTAAGTAGTTTATCTTGATCAGATACAGTTTTGGACATATCATTTGTGATTAATTGTATGTAATATGATGAAATTTAACCCACAGTCAATTTTGTTATATTTGTATGTTTAATCGGGACAAAATATTGGACTACAGTCATAATTTAGCCTACAGACAATTATGTATCGGAATGCAGTTTAGTAGTTTTATAAATGATGATATAAATAAATCAATTTATTTACATTGTGGTTATTAGTAAATACTTTCTAATTCTATCATGAAGTTTAATTTTATGATGTAAACTTTAGATCATATTTCTTAATTTATCCACAGGGATTAAGGAAATGAACATTATTTCTTATGTTTTTATCATAATGGTTTTAATGGATCTTATTGAATAAAACTTTAGCCTACAAGCAAGTTTTATGTCACTTGATTTTTCAACTCATTTGATAACTGTTTCATCATAAATAAAATTTTTCAGTTTGATTTAATTGAGTAAACCTTTAGCCCACAGGAAAATTTTATATCACTAGATTCTTCTGGCTATTTAGTAATTGGGATTAAAATATTATCATAAGGATTTCTTATTGTATTTAATAGAATTAAAACTTTAGCCCACAGACAAGTTTTATGTCAATAAATCCATCAACCCATTAGATAATAATTTTATCACAATTCTTACAAATTATAAATTTAGCTCAATTATAATTCTAAGTTTCATGGTTTGCATTGGCAAAACATGTATTCAATCACTTCCCAAAATTTAGTCACTTTTATTAATTGATCCACAAATCTTGCTCGGTTCTTCAGACTAACTGTAGTAAGTTACGTGATTTGGTATACATCTTTTGGATTCCAAATAATAAAATGTATATTTTGAGCCAAATTCTAATTAACTTGGTTTTGGAAAATGTATTTTTTTTTTTTTTTTAGTATGTCCAACTATGGTGCAGAATTATGGCCATGTTTGATAAAAAATTGGCCTATAGGCCAGTTTTGACTTATTTGACCACTATTAATTGTTTGATTTAGTTAAAATATCAATATAAGTGTTTGGTTAATTAGCTTTTTGCAACTCCAAAATGCTAAAATTCAAAAAGCTACTTCAAACAACTTTTTCAATTAGCTTTTTCAGAAAAAAAAAAAAATTATACCAAACATCTATCGGTTATCAGCTAATTTACCAAACACTTTTCTACAACAGCTAATGTTATCAACTAGTTATACCCTCTAATTAACACAATCAGCTAACAGCTAACAACTTTGAACTAACAGCCATTTACCAAAAAGGGCCTATATCTGCATTATTTAGTTGGACCGAAGGAAAGCATTTGTGCATCTGGACACCTTCCAACCTCAACTGAGGCAGTCCCTTCTCACATTCAATGTTGTTTCAACCTCTGGAACAGAGGGTTTTGAGGGGGTTTGGGGAATAAAACATTGGGGTTTCTCAAAAGTAAGTTGTTGTGTTGGGGTAGTTCATCTGTCAGGGTTCAATACATGCACATGAGGTGTATAGCCTATGTGTTGAACTTAGTGCTGCAAGATGGATTGAGATTTGCTGATTTTTCTTTTAAGAAGGTTAAGGATGCAGTGAGAGATAAGTGAGGAAATCACCTGCAAGACTGTGATTATGTGAAAAACTTGAGTTACAAGATGAAATTAAACTGTTAATGTAAAAACAAAGAAACAGGGCTATATATATATATAGCCAAACTGAATTACAATAGATCAAAATCACCAAGAAAACATCATATCACTACTAACAAACTCTTATATAAGCTCATCAATCACCACTAACAAACTAGATGAGCTGCATACAAACCTTCCAACATAACATACATTGCTTGGACTTTATTAGTATATACTAGAGTACTAGTACGTACACATTGCTGAAGTGGTAGACTACTTATTATTATTATATGCTTCAACTACCAAAAGCAACAACGAGATAGCACTCAAGGTAATAGAAAGCACCTTCCATAGAGCGTAAAAGAATTTTTTTAGTTTCTGCTTCCACACATGACTTCTTTTGCGACAAAGCTTATTCACAGCTGTGTACACCGACGCAAAGTAGAAGTTGGTGGAAGTATCTACCTCAACACTGAGATTGTTCAAAGACTGTGGACTGTGGACCACATGGATCGGAGTAGATTTATGGGTTGTCCAGGGAGATAATCATCATAAAAGTTACAAAACCTAAAGTTTGGTGCTAAAGATGCAAAACTGAACTTCACCAGTCTTATGAAACTCGGAACTTCTCCTGGAATATGGGCAGTATTTTTTCGATAAATGGCAGTGAGGACCTCAAAAGGGAGTTGATTCTCGAACAGAAGCATGTCTTCACGAGCTTTCTTCCCATCAACGCTTCTGCGAGGATCACCATTGCCGCCTTCCTTGCACTTCAGAACAAACGCAACCACAAAACAACCATCGAGCAGTAACACTTCTACCAACTCTTCATCATCCTCCGGGTAGGTAATCCCAGTTTCCTCATAATAATTTTTGGCTATGCCCATCAATTCAGGATTCTCAACTATTTCCTTGTATTCCTCATACTTTGCTGCCCTTTTGAGAAAAGACTTCAAATATATTTTCTTGTATTCCTTGTCCTTAACTTGATCAACCTCTTTAGAGTACTTAGGCCCAATAGATACCAAAGATGGTTTATAGAAGTTGCGCTTCCAAGAATTTTCTTGATAAGCACCTGAAATTTCTATTGCCTGCCAGTGAAGACATATCATTACTTTAATGAGTAATTTATGGATGCAAAAGGTATACATAAAGTTGTAGTCCTTAACCCAACAAGGTAGCTCAAATGGCAAATGAACTCTCTTTGTGGGGGAGAATTGAATTTCGGGATAACCCAGGTTCGACTCTCACAAGTGACAATCCTCTTTGGGCCAGCTTTTGTGCCTCCCGGAGCGAATCGGGTGGACCTGGACCGTTAAACGGACAGGGAAAGACCCGGACCACAATGTGTGATTGACACCACAAAAAAAAAGTTGTAGTCCAAATTGTGGCGTGTCATGTGAACTTTTGAAATTTTAGTAAGAGAATCATATTTTATTTATTTGGTCACTTTTCTCAAGATAAATTGTTTTATTATTAATCCTACAAAAAAATTGAGGGTTTGTTTGAAAATTCAAAAATGACTTTCGAAAGTTATTTTATGAATTTTTCTATGTTTAGATATTCAAGAAAAATTAAGTTAAACAAAAATATTCATTCTGCTCAACGAGAAAAAGACTTAATTTGACGAAAAATGTTGTTTCAATATTTTCAGTCCGAAGACATTTTTCAAATTCTTTATTTTTTCTTATTTATCTCCTCTTTCATTTCTTTCCGAGTTAGTTTTCATATTATTATTACCACCACTATCATACCCAATTGTATATCGTGGACCAAGGTCCACAATGTATTATGGACCATCGCTCAATACACAGAATTTAACTTTATAATGTACCAAATTCATGTTCATAATACACATACGACATACCTGTCCATTATCAATTCCTTTGCCAAGCATGTGATCCATTAAATCGGCCGCATCCACAAAAGGCTTCATTATATCGTCCGGATCCTGTTGTTCCAATAATTGATAAATTATTATATCACTAATCATTTTCAATTTGAAATAACGTTCAATGATTCAGCCCATAATATGTACTATTAAATCTTTCATTTATTACTAAGGACCTTATGGGTGAATGTTATCTAGTTGCTTTTTTAAATGGGAGGTGATAGGTTCAAGCCTTAGTGGAGGCAATTAATAGTTGGGTATCCTCATTCTCTTGTAATAATAAAATCTTTCATTTATCTAATATTTTGAGAAATTGATACTTCTCTTCTCAAAATTATAAGAAAATAATATTTTTAGTCCTCAATTTTATTCGTTATCACTTTTCGTCCCCTTAATTGCTTGTGAAATGATTTTGGCAAATTGACTTTTCGAACGCAACCCTAACAGAAGTTTAGAACAAAAAAAAAAAAAAAAAAAAAATCACTTCGCAGACAGTATATTTGTGGAACGAAAGTGCAATTTAAAAATAATAATAATAATTTTGCAACAAAAAGTATCATTTTCCTTAATACTTTTTTACATTAAAAAAAAAAAAAAAAAAAAAAAAAAACACACACACACACACACAATTGAGCTCATATAACTAAAGTGGCAATTTATATCCTACGCCACGGAGCGCGTTGCAATATGCGCCCAGATGCAAAACGACGTCGTTTTAATTTTTAATTTTTTTTGAAATTTCCCGCCCCAGTGAATGGCAGTAGTTTTTTCTTAAAAAAAAAAAAAAAAAAAACCCGCTGTTCAAGAATGTACATAATGTTATACTAGAATACACATAATTGTATACATGAATGTACATAATTATATAACAAAATATACATACTCTTTTTAAAAGATAATACACATAATCTAACATAATACATAATAAACATAAACTTTTAACATAATACACATCAACTATTAACATAATACACACAGATTTAAAGATTCGGATGTACATAATTGTATAAAAAGAATGTACATAATTGTATAAAAAATGTACATAATTGTATGAACCAATACACATAACTGTATGAACACATACACATAACTGTATGAATAAATACACATAATCCCAGCAGCTTCCTACCGCGCCTCCCAAAACGATCCCACAACGACGTCGTTTTGGGAGGCGCGCGGCGCACAGTGCTATGTGCACCGTGGTGTAGGGTATACCGATTGAACTAAAGTCTCATTTTATGGGCCTACGCTACGAAGCATTCAAAATCAATTGTCTTTTCTTGACAGGTACTGGAAAGGCTTGGAGGGTAATTTGGGAATTTGGAAAGGAATGAATGTATTAATCACTTTATGAATAAATTTTTTATATATATAAATAGTGGCTATTAAAAGTGGCCATAGGCCGGTTTAAGATTGAACTAGCCTTGAATTGATCAGAGAAAATTTGGCCAAGTTCAAACCGAGACCGGTTAGTAAGGGGCCGGTTCAGGTCCTATTAAAAATATCAGGGACCACCTTAAAACCGGCTCAAAATCTAGTCTAGCTACGGCTTAAGCCGGACTTTGTCACGGATGTGTTTGAATTAATAAATAAAGTGTTTAAAAAAAATTTAGATAATACTTCTTTTAATACTTGATCTATGAGCATTTACTTCAAACCTTATATTTACTTGTTAGTGGATGGTCAATTATTGCACTCATGTTCTAAAAGTATGTGTTAAATAAGGAATCAAAATGATCAAAGTTTGAGTGCTTTTGTTGAACCAATTAGAAAATGTACTAAAAGATAAAAGGAAAAAAAATGATTTTAAAATATTGTGTGCACATGATTTTTTTTTTTTTTAAGAAAAGACATTTTAGTTTAGATATACCTAAATTCTATATTTAAATTGTTGTGTGAAATTGCTCTATATCATGAGGTAATAACTACTTTGTATAACAGTAATCTAACTAGTGACACTAGCATAATTACAACTATGTGGGTTTTGATTCCTCTATGACGTTAGAAATGTCCATTATAAAATATCAAACACCCATAATAAGGTTCAAATACAAAATACATTATAAATTACATAGTAATTAGGGCGGAGCCAAAAATATACTTGAGTAGAGTAAAATGTGAAATTTTAAAACACTTTGAAATGCTATAAAAATATTTACGACAAAATATGAATAATAATCAACTAGATAAAAATAATTTGAATAGAACAAATACTATATTCATAAATACTTTTAATTTTAATTTATTTAGTTAGATAAATTGTAAGTTTTTTAAACTAATTCGAATACGATGAAGTATAAATGTATAATATACACTTGTGTACTACATTAGTTAAATGGTTCGTAAAAAGTAGACTAAAAGAGCAATTAATTTGTTAATAAATGATTAATAAAAAGTAGATTATAAAACATTTATGTTCCGTTTGGTTCACGGAATAGGCCGGGAATGGCATAGCATTCCCAGTAATAGGCCTATTCAGTTGTTTGGCAACCGTTTTTATTACCGGGAATAATATTCCCAGTAATACCCTATTCCTCCAGATAAGGTAATAGCTATTATCAGGGCCCCCCTCTGGTATTAGGCTATTACTGAGTTCTCAGGAATAGCCTAAAATTTCTACTTCCTATTTTACCCCCCGTCACCACCACCCCACCGCCACCAGCACCACCACCCCACCACCACCAGCACCGCCGCCGCCACCACCACCACCATCGCCGCCACCACCGTCGCCACCACCACCACCACCACCACCATCGCTACCAGCATTGCCACCGCCACCAGCACCACCACCCCACCAACACTACCACCACCACCGCCACCACCACCGCCGCCACCACCGCTGCCACCGCCACTACCACCGCCACCAGCACCACCACCCCACCAACACCACCAGCATCGCCACCACCGTTGCTACCACCGCCGCCGCCGCCGCCGCTACCACCGCCGCCGCCGCCGCCGCCACCACCGCTGCCACCGCCACCACCACTGCCACCAGCACCAGCACCCCACCAACATCACCAACACCAGCACCAGCACCGCCACCACCTGCCGCTACCACCACCGCCGCCGCCACCACCACCACTACCGCTACCACCATCGCCGTCGTCGCCGCCGCCACTACCACCACCAGCAACACCGCCACCATCGACACCACCACATATTTTTATAAGGGTATTTATGTCTTTTAAAACATATTTCATTTCTATTTCTCAAACCAACCAAACACGGTAATATAATTCATAAAGTCTATTCCTTTCGCGAACCAAACAATAGAATACAATTCATATTCTATTCCTTGCCTATTCCATTCCTTATGGAATAGCATTCCTATTACCTCAAAATTCATTCCGTGAACCAAACATGCTGTTAATTTGTCTTGTGAAGGAATAGAAGAAGTAAAATAAACGAAAAAAGATAAGGGTAATGTTGCTAATGGTTTTCAAACCAGTGACATAGGCAATTTAACATTAAATTTAAAGTTTTCAACCAACTAAACTACACAAATATTTACTAATTTATACATAAATATAGTATTTATATATAAGTTATTGCTATATATGTATATATACACATACAAGCTGCCACCACTATGGGTATGTCCATATATATATATATATATATA